>NW_021703769.1:59801677-59914661 GCF_005190385.1 Monodon monoceros
GATCCGAGTCCCACAACTTCCTAGGGAAAACTATGGTCTCTCTGGCTGGCCATCTCTCTGATTTGTGTCCGCCCCTCAACCACATTCCTTCTCTCCCACTACTGCCTCTTTTCTACCATGGTTCAGAATATGTAACAAACAGTGACTCACTATCCCTAGAGCTGGGAAAAACAACCAAATAAAACAAGGGTTTGGGGAGGGGTCCTCCTTAATCTTTTCATCACTTCTACAAAAACATCCTCATAAGGTTGTATAGACTTTACCTGCCAAGTATAAGACTTGGCACATAGCAGGTGACCAATATATTTGAGTTTTCTTCTCTTTCATTCCTCAATAGTAGTGGTATTTATTAGATTTATTTTTGTAACTCTGTTAAGGCTATATCTTCAGATTTAAATCCAGGATAATCAAAAATCTACTTATTTTATTCTCAAGAGTATGACTTCTTGAGCTTCAACAATACCTTTAAATGAATATAAGATGTTTCTAATTCCTGTGCGTTCAGCAGCAAAGAGTTATTTTAACATCATATTTTAATTACAGATCTCAGGAGTAGGCAGTTCACCTGGAGTCCATGGATCCAGATGCTTGAAATAATAACATTTTTAGACCTATACACCCAGGTTCTCTAATCTATAATGTAGGGGAAAATATGTCAGCCAGATTCAGAATCCCTGAACTACATGAAATTAGTCATCCCCAGTGGGGGAGTGGAGAGGGTGGGCAAAGGTGTAAATAAGAAACATTTAGAGAGAGCTTTCATTTTACTATTTTTATTGACGACAACCTCTAGGAGTCCTTCTTTCTCCATTTATAATCTGGAGATTATGATCTGCTCACAGGTCTTCATCATCCTGGAAATCCTTTTCATTAACCTGGAAATTCCTTTTGTCTCTCTCCTAAGTTGGAGCCTCTGTTTCCTGAATTCCATATATTTTTCTTTTTTTAATTGAGGGATAATTGACATTAAAAGCTATACATATTTAATGCATACAACTTGATGAGTTTGAGGATGGGTATACATTTGTGAAACCATCTCATCAAGGCCATAAACATATCCATCACTTCCCAAAATGTCCTCTCATCCCTTTATTATATTATTATTATTGTTACTATTTGTGAGAAGAACCCTTAACATGGATCTACCTTCTTAGCAAATTTTAAGTGCACTGTATGTACATACTTATTTATCTTGCATAATTGAAATTTTGAACCCTTTCATATCCCTCTCCTAGCCCCTGGCATCTACCACTCTACTCTCCGCTTCTATGAGTTTGACTAATTTAGATTCCACATATAAGTCAGATCATACAGTATTTGTCTTTCTGTGTTTGGCTTATTTCATTTAGCATAATGTCTTCAAGCTTCATCCATGCTGTTGCAAATGGCCAGGATCTCCTTCTTTTTTAAAGTTGAATAATATTCCATTGCATTTATATGCCACATTTTCTTTATCCATCCATCCATCAATGGACATTTTGATTGTTTCCATGCTTTGGCTATTGTGAATAATGGTGCAATGAACATGAGAGCACAGATATCTCCTCAAGACACTGATTTCATTTCCTTTGGATAAATGCCCAAAAGTCGAATTCCATATCTTCTTTTTACTTGAGTTAACCACTTGTTTTATGAGAACACATTCTCAGTACTTTTCAAGAAAGGAGGCTTCCTTTCAATTTGATCAATTTGATGAGACCTGTCTGTCTGAAGATTTCTTTCTTCTCTCATCAAACTTGATGGATCATTTGCCTGAGTGTAAGATTTTAGATTGGAAATAATTTTTCCCTCAAAATACTGAAGGCACCCTTCCAGTGTCTTCTAAATTCCAGTGTTTAGACTGTAGCATTACTCTTGAAAAGCCCGGTGCCATTCCAATTCCACATTCTTTAGGGCATTTTTTAAATCTTGGGAAAGTTTAACATCCATCTCTTTATCACTGCTGCTCTAAAACTCACAGTGAGGTAGCTTAGTGTGTGGAATTTTTCTTCACATTGTGTGGACACCCAATGACCCTTTTCTTTTGAAAATTCACATTATGGAGGTCTGATAGTTTAGTAATTTCCTTCTGTCCATTGTCTCTGTTCTCTTTTCTTGGCCTGCAATATTTCTATCTTCTTCTTTTCTATCTTTTTATTATTATTAAAATTTTGAGTCATTACCTCAATTTTATCTTCAAGTTCTTATATTAAAATTTGGTAAATATCCTTCTATCTTTTAATTTCCAAGATTTCTTTCTTGTTTTTTGCTGTACCTTTTCTATATCAGCCTGTTCTTTTTTCATAATGCAATGATTATAGTCTATTATCTCTCTGAAGGTATTTCTTTTTTATAATTTATACTTTTTATCGCTGAGTAGTATTCCATTGTATGAGTACATAACATTTTTTTAAACATCTTTATTGGAGTATAATTGCTTTACAATGGTGTGTTAGTTTCTTCTGTATAACAAAGTGAATCAGCTAAACATAAACATATATCCCCATACCCCCTCCCTCTTGCATCTCCCTCCCATCTCTGAAGGTATTAATTGTTGCCTTTGTGGTCTGGACACTATTTCCTCTGCATTCCTTTTCTTTGCTTATTTAGGTCATTGACTTTTATATTAGAGGCTTTCCTTCAATGTCTAAACCTCTGAAGATTTTATTCATTCATTGTGAATCCAATATGAAACTGGATTTTATTCAATAATGAAACACTAAAATGCAGATTGATGATGGTAGGTAGTTCTATGTTTATAGATAGAACTTGTCGATTTTTGGACTTCACTCTAGGATTAAGGACCTAACTATTTCTCTTGGGTACCACTAAATACCAGTATGTCTATAGATACTATCTTTTCAGGTAGTCAATTTCCCCAGAGATGACTTCATTGTCCTACCTGGGTGGTCTAGGTTTGGCTGACAACATTCTGGGAGCTGAGAGGAAAAAGAGAACTTAGAGTCTCACCATTTAGTATGTATCTAGTATGTAGATATTTTCTCAATGCTTTATTTTTAGTAGAGCATCTTACACTAACCTCGTTTGAATCTGATATCCTAATCTAGAAACCCTCTGGCTGTATCTCCCTAGAGAATAAACTTGCAAACTTCTGCCAAGGAGGAACAGGTGTAGTAATATGATTTCTAGGTTAGTAGTGAGGGAAGAGATCCCATGGTTTCACTTCTTTTAAAAACTTCTAACCAGTCTTCATGCTTTCAGTCCTCTCTCACACCTTTTTTGAGTCCTTCTGGGCTTCTATGCAGCAAATATGCTTGCTTCTTATTAGCCTTCTTCCTCTTCTTGCAGGTACCTAGCTTTCAACTTTCTCAATCTGCTAGGTAGTTATCCTTTTTTTTTTTTTGGCGTTACACGGGCCTCTCACTGTTGTGGCCTCTCCCGTTGCAGAGCACAGGCTCCGGACGCGCAGGCTCAGCAGCCATAGCTCACGGGCCTAGCTGCTCTGCGGCATGTGGGATCTTCCCGGACCGGGGCACGAACCCGTGTCCCCTGCATCGGCAGGCAGACTCCCAACCACTGCGCCACCAGGGAAGCCCAAGGTAGTTATCCTTTGCTCATCTTTTTTTCAGCATTCAAAAGTATGTTGGCATTTCTTGCCTACTATAATGTCTTCTCAGGTTCTCTCTGTAGCTTTTTAAAAATTTTTTACTTTTTATCATTTTACTGTTGTTTTAGAGGATTTCAGGAGGACAGGCATAAAGGGACGTGTCAATCCACAACGTTGAACTCAAGTTTCCTGAGATTTATTTCAAATTAATAGACATCACTATTCTCTACTGAGGATCCATAATCAAAGGAAGACTAAGAATACCCAATACTAGGTTCTAAGATACCATGAAAAAAACAATACTGTAAAGAATGTATATAATAATAAAAACAAAGATTCTGCAAAATAATTTATTACTTAAAATATGCACTTCTAGTCAATTATCTCATTTAATATTTACAGAATTTCTGAAAGACACATTTTAATTTTATTACCACTTTACATAAGTAAAATGAGGTTCCAGAAATACTAAATGACTGCTCGGGATATCATAGTCAGTAAAAGGTGGGTGTTGACTCTGGACTTTCTAACTCCCAATGCTGTGCTATTTCCACAACATCACCCAGTAGGAAATTTCATAAAGTAGAAAACTCAAATTCCCCAGTTTGAGGAAGGCACAGTGTGACCTTTGGGGTTAAGAATTCTTGGATCCTTTTACTGAAGCCAAAACTCCCTCTGAGGGCTCATACTGGTGTTCTCCATGGCTCTGACCATCATTCCTGATCTGGTACCCTAGATTGTAGAATTCATCCCTGAAGATCTCTTCTTTTAATCTCTATGCTTCTTCAACTCAGACTTTTAAAGTAAACCTGTGGTCCAGTTGCCTTTCACACTTATTTTTCATCCCTCTACTTTATACCCATGCTACTGGAAGCTGGAAGGTGTTGCAGAAGAAGCAAGGGATCTAATCTCAACTCTGCCATTAACTAAATGACATTGAAGAGTTTTTTAGTTCTCCCTCTCCTCATCTTTAATAGGGGCTGGGGATCGAAATGGGTTAAATAACTTCTAAGATTTCTTCTAGGAACAAGTATGTGTGTTTCTACCACTTAAATAATTGAGTTGTCATTACAATAATGAATTAAGTACCAAAGTAGTCATGCATACCTTATATATGCATGATGACTCCCTTTGAGGCCATCAACGGATGTCCTTCTCAAGACAAGTGAATAAATCCAGAAGCACCAAGAATTGAAATTGTTTTTTTTTCCAAGAAATATTAGGAATCAGACCCATCAAATAAATTGTGATAGTTCAAAATGCCCAAGACAAAGAAGATAAACCCCTTTCTTGCTATTACCATAGAACCCCATAAGCTATGTAATAAGCTTTATAGAGTCCTGTCTTGTTCTCCACTGCCTATCAGAGTCCCTGGTATGTTGTTATGCCCAACTAATATAATAACTCTTTGATGAACTCCATTAATACTTAATCTCACTGTGTTGTAATTGTTTTCCAGGTCTACCTCTTACATTAGCTGTAACCTCCTCAATGAGAGTCCGTTCTGATATTTTCATAAATTGAACGCCTAACATAGTAGCTGCCACATTACGGATGCTCAATAATTGCTTGCTGAAATAATACGGATCAACGTATTCATTGTCTTAGAGGTAATCACCACTCTCCAGGATGTTAACATTTTACATGCAAACAGTGAAACACAAAATTCTCTGAACATGGTCCACTTTAGATTGTAACTTTTTCTAGTGGGTTACAACATGATGTCATTAATGCCCAGTACAGTTTATGGATCTCATTAAGAATTATTCAGCCTCTGTCTTGTATAACTTAGAATCCTTCACTTCCCTAAGAACATGGAACAAATGGTGACTTGAAGCTCAATATGGGTACTGAGGTTGCAATTATCTTCCTCATTTCAGGGTGACTATAGGGAATAGCAGAGTGGCTTTAGCTCACTTATCCTGAAATCCATGTTCTCACCAGAGATCTGAAGAAGACATGAAAAATATATTCTGTGTTTGGCTGACCCTGGTACTGATGCCAAACATTTCTCTTTCTTTTAACTTTACCAAAATGTATTTTCTACCTCTCACTTATAAAAAATGAGATGCAAAAAGCATCATCCGAAAAGGAAAAAATTACCTAAAGGATAGACTAGGTTTTCCATTAAAAAATGATTCCATAAAAATCTAATATGTTCTCATCATTAAAAAAGAATCAGACATTACACATTTCATGAAAGTCTTTATTTCACCTTCCTGTTTTGAAAGATGTTTTCACTAGGTATAGAATTCAAGGTTGACAGGTTTTTTTCTTTCGATCCTTTGAAGTTGTTCCACTGTCTCCTTGCATTGTGTCTAAGAAATTGGCTGTCATGCTTATCATTGTCCCGCTGTTTATGATATGTGTTTTTTTCTGACTGCTTCAAGATTTTCTTTTCACCACTGGTTTTAAGCAATTTGATATGACATGCCTTGGATAATTTTTCCTCATCTTTCTTGTGCTTGCAATTTGTTGAGCTCCTTGGATCGACAAGTTTTACACTTTACATCAAATTTAAAACTTTTTCAGCCATTATTTCCTCAAAATTTTTTTGCCCACCCATACTTCTACACTGCAGTTACAAACATACTGAGCCCCTTAAAGTCTTCCCACAACTCATTTATGCTGTTTATTTTTTCCCAGTGTTTTTCCTATGTGCATTTTTTTAACATCTTTATTGGAGTATAATCGCTTTACAATGGTGTGTTAGTTTCTGCTTTATAACAAAATGAATCAGTTATACATATACATATGTTCCCATATCTCTTCCCTCTTGCATCTCCCTCCCTATCCCACCCCTCTAGGTGGTCACAAATTTTATTTCAGGTAGCTTCTATCAGTACATCTTCAAGTTCGCTAATCTTTTCTTCTACAACATCTAATCTGCTGTTAATATCACCCAGTGTATTTTTTTTTTTTTTTTTTTTTTGCGGTACGCGGGCCTCTCACTGTTGTGGCCTCTCCCGTTGCGGAGCACAGGCTCCAGACACGCAGGCTCAGTGGCCATGGCTCACGGGCCCAGCAGCTCCGCGGCATGTGGGATCTTCCCAGACCGGGGCACGAACCCATGTCCCCTGCATCAGCAGGCGGACTCTCAACCACTGCGCCACCAGAGAAGCCCAATGTATTATTTTTTAATCTCAGACATTATAGTATTCATTTCTAGAAGCTCAATTTGGTTATTTAAAAATATATCTTTCGTATCTCTAATAAACATGGGGGAAGAGGGAAGTATTAACTGTATTACCTACAACAGAGATAAACCAATGTAACTATTATCAAAACCAACCAGGTATCCAAAGGGAAAAAAGGCCATAGAGCATCTTGAATGAGGCACTGGCTTAAGGATCTTTTAGATCTATGCTGGGACCCTTCTCCTATTGAAATCATTATACCTTAGACAAAGAGTGGTGTTTCCTCTCATGTCACAGTATTTCTCAACCTTTCTCAATGATAAGAATGGTTTGGAGTGTTTGTTAAAACAGATTCCTATGTTCCAACCCAGTCTTACTGAATCAGAATTTCCTGGGGAAGAAACTGGGTAATCTCTAGACTTAACAAGTACCCCATCATCATGGAAGTTTGAGAAACAGTATGTATCGATTTGCAAGACCAGACACCTCTAAACTGCTTCTTTCATAGAACTTGATCAGCAACTAGGACTTCTGGACAAAATAAACAAGGGTGGGGTATGGGTTACAACTACATAATCTAGAAAGAAATACTTCCTATGCCCATAATTACCTAAAGTAAAAAGAACATTTCTCTCTTCAATCATGGTTTTAATTTTAAAAACTGTACTTAATTAAGCACAAGTGCCAATTACTTTTGCTAGTACAGTTGACTGTTGACATTTATCTTTCTTGATTCTAACAATTTACGAGTGGCCCTAAATATCTATCATTTGAAATGATCCATTCGTGATTTGAAGGAACAACTCTAAGAACATTATGTCTCTGTAAGTTGAAACTAGTGAGTGGACCTAGTTGACCACCAAACACTGCTGCCCATTAATCATCAAAGATGCAGTAATTCCTGTGAGTTAAAGTAAAAAGAAAAGAAAGAAAGGTTACTTTGCCCTCTCCCTTTGCTAATGCTGGTCTAGAAGCAGACAATGTGAAGAAGACTAAGGAAATAATAATTTATTAGTTTGATGGGAAAAAATGACATGGTGGAACTTGAAAATCTGGGTCATTTATAAATTAATATCTAGGGTGATATTTCCTGGGAGGGGACTCTATCATAATTGTACTTTAAAATACTACAGAATGAGAAACTTCTAGGTGTAACTAGGCAATTTTTAAAAAATCATTTCCTATTGATTTTAAATCACTGCTTCCTTTAATGTTTTTTTTTTCCCTCAGATTTCAGTAGGACATTTTCTTTAACTGAAGCAGGACTTATGCACGTCAAGACTAAAGTCATCTCATAAACAAACATAGCTACAGTCCTTCTACATCTTTCTCAGGTGTCCAAAAACTCTTTTTCTGCCAGAGGCTCTCATTTTCCTATTGAGAACACCTCTAGAATGCCAGTGATGTTCAAAAACTCTTCCTAAGCAACTAAATCTCTCCTGGACTTCTAGCTCATTAAACATTCACACAAGTAAATGACCTTGGGCAAGTCACTCCACACCTCTAAGATACAGTTTCTTATCCATAAAAGAATGGGAAGAAGGGAGAGAAGAGATGGACTAGATTAACTTGACAGTTTCTAAGGTCCAGGATCTAAGGCACTTATTTTACATTTATATTTCATATTTAAAAGCACTAAAACCAGAGTGAAATACCTTTGGATTCTAAGAGTAGCTCTGCCATTCATTGTCTATGAATCCTTAGGAAAATTCCTTAATCTCTCTAAGCCTGTATTTCCTTTAAATGAGGTAATACTATATGTGCAAGGAAAGATTATTGTAAGAATTAAATGAGTCAATTAGTGTAAAACAATTAACATAATGCTTAGCCCATGATAGTTTTCAATAACTTTTAGCTATTATATATCATTATGACGATGATGAATCATAGTACTAATAAAGGTAGTAATAGAGGTATTTGTAAGCTGTTGAGAGTTTAGCTAAACTACTTCATGGTATTGCTGCCTTGGTATCCATTCTGTTTGGCTAAATGGTCTGCAGGGACCTTCAGCATGCCCTAGATAGCAACCTGCAGAGTCACAAGCAAATGTAGGTTGCTGATATGACTTCCCCAATGTCCCTTATGTTCACGCCTTAGATAACCCCCCCATGGTGCTTACCAAAATCCTGCTCTTTTGGTTTAAATTGACCAATCTGTCCTTAGCCCAAAAGCACTCCACCTACCGACCCTAATAAAGGCATATGCCCCACATCCTATCTCTCTCTATATATCTGTACTCTGCCTTGACCTCCCCACGTGACCCCTTGAGGCATACCAGTTACTTCCTCCAGGACCTGTGAGTAATAAAGTTCTTTATTCCAATTTCTCTTGTGGTCTGTTGTTGAACCATAGCTCACCATCCTGCACTCTGTACTCCACTTAACAAGCATAAATTTGACAGATTCATAACATAAGCTCTAAAACATTGATGCTATAGTTGACTTTGCTTGACCTAGCTGTCTCTTGGCCCCTCTAGGAAGCTGGAGGACTCTGAAACACATTCTCAGTGGTGCTCATATTGCATGGCTCCTTCCCAGCTACTGCTCAGAAAAGAGCAGTTCTTCTCTCTGTGTGCCTCATCTTCTGAGGTGCATCTTGTTTTCCACTGGAAACCAAGAGGAGCTCCTGAGATATAAACTGTGGTACAAGTAGTCATTTAAGTTGGTTGATTTAGCTCTGGCATTATAAGACCCTTAATTTCTCACCAGCTCTGTCTGTGTTAATACAATTTACAGCCATGTTAAAAACAAAATGATTATCTCTAGCAGGTAGATTAATAGACACCAAATCATTTAGTCTGGTGCTTATGCAAATGTTTTTGTCTTCCTCTGGACAGGGCGGTCAGGAGGGCAAGTGGTGAGAGAGAGCTTGTTTTTATGATAATTCAAGTGACTCTGTAGGTCATCGTCGTCCTTAAACCTGACTCACAAATTTAAAAATCGAAATTACAAATCACCCAAATCCAGGGCAATCAACCCCTCTTTGCCTTCTTCCTTTATTCATTATACCAAGGTGTTTTTACAGCATGACACTAACCACCTAGTATGCAGAACCCCGTAATGGGTTCCTTTGGAAATCTTCCAGGAAAAGATAATCTCCTTGCGGTCAAAAAACCATCTGACGATTCCTCTCTGGCTGACTGTGACTTCCAGGATCATCCTATACTTGTTTGCAATAAAGACATGGATATGCTGACTTTGAGGCAGGAGATAGATGCGTTCCAGGCTAGGTATTTACAAATGGCCTCCTGTTCATATTTCTTGAGGCAGGGGATAGATAGGCTCCAGGTTAGACATTTACAGCCAGCCTCCTATTTATTATACTTTGAGATGGAAATAACAACAGGAAAAAGGTAAATAGCTGGACTTTGTCTCCTGTGGACACTTTAGGATAACAGTAATGGCAGGGGCAGGGGCTAAACCCCGTTTGGGTAAAAGATCAAGAAGTCACATATTTCCCATCCTTGGGGCTAGGGTGACCTTGACTGCACGTGCACAGAAAGGCTCCTTGGGGGTCAAAAAGGGAGGGGATGCCAGACCATAATAAAGTGTGCTAACTCCCCCAAAGGCCCTTGCACTGAAATCCATCTTGGCTGAAGGATGCATGCACACACAGTGGAGGGTTCTGAGGCAAATGAGCCATGGGGTCAAAGCGAGACAATTGGCCAGAGGAAAACAAAGACCCGAAAGACTGCCAGCTTATAAATGACTTAAACTTCCCAAAGGCACTACTGTCTGTCCGCATGTACGCCTTACTTTCCTCTCTACCTTCTATCTCCTTGTCAGAATTCTATTTTTTCAAGGCAGACAAGGACTGGGGCCCAGACTCTAGTCACAGGCCCCCCTGGTCTAGTGGTTAGGACTTGGTGCTCTCACCACTTTTGATACCTAATCAGGGAACTAAGGTCTTGCTTCAAGTTGCCATTCACTGCAAGCTACTGCTCTCTGCTGTGTGTCTGAAATCAACTTCACTGAGCAACCCCCCACTATGTTTACCTGCATTTTTAAGAAGAAAAAAAAAAAGCAGGTCTGCAGCATATTTTCCGCAATCTCAATTAATGATATCAACTGCCTGGTTCGCATTGTTCTTTCACTAAAGGATTAAAGGGATGGAGAGAGAACAGCGGATTTGGAGCTAGACTACTTGCATCCACAACCTGCCTGTAGATGCTTATTCACTGTGTGACCTTAAGCAAAGTGATTAACCTTTGAAAATTGAAATGCCCCTGCTAGGTGCCACATCCCATCCATCAGCAACTCCCGTCCTTCTTAATGTCTCCAAAATATGTCTCGACTCCACTTCCTTTTGTCCATCTCCACAGCCACCACTCTGGTGCAGCTCTCCATCATCTCTTTACTGGATTCTCTTAGTATTTTCCCCTCTGGTCTCCCAGCTGCCTCTCCTGAACTTCTAAGATCCAATTTTCCCGTAGAGTGATCTTATAATTGTGTACCCAATTCCAACTTGTGGGGGGTTTTCACCACCATGCCACCAAACAGTTCTCCAACACCAGATGGGTGTCCTACAATTCAACTCAATTCTGACACTATCTACCCGAACATAATGTCAGATCCCACAGGTTAAGTAAAGGCTTAGTCTTACAAGACTGACTCTCCACCTCCAGAGACCATTCAAAAGTCCAAGTTGTTACCTGGGATTCTGACCAACTACCTCTGGACTGGCAGTTTGATTAATTGGCTAGAGCAGCTCATAGAACTCAGAGAAACGTTTTACTTACTGGATCACTTATTTATTATAAAAGGATGTAACTCAGGAACAGCCAGATGGAAGAGATGCACAGGGCAGTGTATGTGGGAAGGAGCACAGAGCTTCCATGCCCTCTCCAAGTGTGCCATTCTCCCCAAAATTCACCAACCTATAAGCTCTCCAAACCCTGTCATTTTGGGGTTTTATGGAGGCTTCATGTCATAGGCACGGTTGATTAAATCTTTGGCCATTGGTAATTGAACTCAATCTCCAGCCTCTCTCCACTCCCCGGAGGTCTGGAGGTCTGGGAGGAAGTGAAAGTTCCAACCCTCTAATCACTCGGTTGGCTCCACTGACAACTACTCATCATCCTTGGGTTCAGTCCAACCGTCATCTCATTAACATAACAAAAGATAGCCTGATCTTTCTCACCCCTCAGGAAATTCCAAGGGTTATAGGAGCTCTGTGCCAAAAAATGGGATGAAGACTAAATATATTTCTTATTCTATGTTAAAATATCACAGATCTTAAAACAAATCAGATCACATTTCTCCCCTGAATAAAATTACTTTTAGCTTCCTATCCCCAAAACTTTTTACTATGGCTTCTGATTCCCTGCTTAATCTGGCCCCTGCCTACCTCTCAGACCTCATTTCCTCCTTCCTTCTGCTCCCATCACACCAGCCTCCTCTCTGTTCTTCAAAAACAGAAGCACAGGTTTTTTTGACTTCCATGTTTTTGGACTGGTTAGTGGGTCTGCATGGAACGTTCTTTCTCCAGATCTTAGGCCACTGCTCTTTTTCATCCTTCATACTACTCTGTATGAATGTTGTCCCATCTAAATGTCACCTGTGCCTAGTAGGTTTCATATCAATCTGTTTCTTTCACAGAATGTATCACAAATTTTAACTATATTTTTATTGCTGTCTGCCTCTCCCACTAAATATATGTGTCGTCAGGGCAGGGATCAGGCATGTTTTAGTCACAGTTGTATCTACTGCATAGCTTACTAGGAGGAATTCTAAGATGGCCCCCAAGATTCTTGTCCCCTGGGGTACATGTCCTGTATAATCCCTTCCCATGAGTGTAGGCAGGACTTAAGAGTATGATAGGCCAACACTCCCAGGAGAAGGTTATATACATATGGGAAAGATGATGCAATTTGTAGAAACAAAGTCCTCAATTTGGAGGCTGTGAGTTAATCAAAAGGGAGATTATCCTGGCGAGACTGACATTTAATCAAGTGTCCTTAAATGATATCAGAGAGATGAGAAGCAGCAGTAGATGCTCGTCCAGTGTCTAAGAAGTCAGCTTCCATGTTGTAAGAGACGAAGGCCATGTGTCAAGGACTTGAGTGTGGCCTCTGAGAGCTGAAAGTGGTCCCCAGCTAACAGCTAACAAACAAAGTGGACCTCAGTCATACAACCACAAAGAAATGAGTTCTGCCACCAACCAGTGAGCTTGCAAGAGCACACCAAGCATCAGATGGGATTGCAGCCCCAGGGGACACCTAGATTTCAGCCAAAGGAGACCCTGAGCAGAGGACGGAGCTAAGCCTGGATTGCTGACCCACAGAAAGTGTGAGATAAATGTGTTTGTTTAAGCCACTAAGTTTGTGGTACCTTATTAAACAGCTATAGAAAACTGATATACCAAGAGCAAAGTGCCTGGCACATAGAAGGCCTGTAGTCATTACTATTGAATGAATGAATATCCAATTTTGTTTTTAAATGCTTCATGGAATTAGAGGGTATATTTAGACATGGCAAAGAAGGAAAATATGAGGGAAATGAGCATAGAAGGGGAAGATGTAAAAGGAAAGGAAGAAACCAAATATGGTCAAATGCTTCATGATGATTCCAAGGGTGGGCCCTGCCCTGACATCTCAGCATATATAATCCATGATTTATCCACCCAAATGTCCAGGACTGTTTGGAGAATGAAATGTTGGAGAAGTAGACATGGAAAGATGGATTTTGCTCACTGTAAATTAAAGAGGATCATATTCAGAAGAACTAAACAGAAGAGATTCAACAATTCTAATCGAGGGTAGAAAAAAGACAAATTTCATTCCTGGCATTTCCAGAAAGTCAAACAAAGCAGAGACCTTAACTCAGGCAAGCCTCAGTATACTTTGAAACCCTCAAGTCAATACACAAAGCAGAAGAGTCTCAGAGGGTTTTTGTTAGTTTGTTTGTTTCGCTTTGTTTTTTCCTCTTTCCCAGAGGAGTGGAAATCTATTATCCACACCTTAATTACAACAGCAAGCAGTACCTCCCAAACTTACCAAGCTGCTCACGGACATCTCACAGGGTCCCAGCCTGTGTGAGTAGAAAGAGAACTGCAGCAAGGTTGGGAGACATTGATTTTTCTCCCTGGCTCTGTAATCCTGGGCTGTGAGACCAAGTCGTCCCTTCACTTCTGATTACAGCAGTGGTAAAAGGGGAATAATAATTCAAGCTATCCATCATCGCTCAGGAATTAGTGTGAGGGTCACATAAATACAGAGATAGTGTCTGGAGCTATGCAAATGTGCAACTTATCAAAAGCCAGTCACATACAGGAATCAGTAAACGGTTTTCTGGCAGAGATGTTGTCTTCTTTTTTTGTATTCTGCTCAGCAGTCAATAAAGAGCTCTGGACCCAAGAAATCATCAATCCTCCAAGGCTACTGTTGAAGGACTTATTCCAGCAACACTCCCAGGGGCCCAGCACATTAGGAAAATGCAGAACAGCTACTGTTTTATCAACAGGGCACTGGGATCCATAGGCTGGTTTCCAGACTAGATTAACTTCTATTGCTGTTGCTAAATTTGACTTGTTAACTACACAACAAATATTATTGAGCACCTTCTCAATATCTGGCTGTAGACATTGGGTAAATCATAGTCAATGAAACAAATCTCTTGTCTTCACGAAGGTGGCAGTGTTCTCTAAAGATAACCTTTGCCTACCACACCCCTCCCCAGCTTCCACCTGCTTATACATACCTCCGAATTTTTTAATATTACCACTTTGTTGAGACACCTACTTCATGAGGACTTCCCTCAATCTCCCAGCAGGCAGTTGCCCTCAGAATATCCGTGCACTCAAATCAAGGCAGGAGCTGATCATGGGGTGTCTTGTGATATGTATGTACTTCCCTTCTCTACTTCAAGAAGCTTTATGGTAAAGATGGCACCTTGGGGACCTCTCTGGTGGTGCAGTTGTTAAGAATCCGCCTGCCAATGCACAGGACATGGGTTCGAGTCCTGGTCCGGGAAGATCCCACATGCCGTGGAGCAACTAAGCCCATGTGCCACAACTACTGAGCCTGTGCTCTAGAGCCCACGCACCACAACTACTGAGTCCACGTGCCATAACTGAAGCCTGCACGCCTAGAGCCCGTGCTCTGCAACAAGAGAAGCCACCTCAACAAGAAGCCCGCACATCACAGTGAAGAGTAGCCCCCGCTCCCTGAAACTAGAGAAAGCCCGTGCAGCAACGAAGACCCAACGCAGCCATAAATAAATGAATAAATAAATAAATAAAGATGGCACCTTGATTTTCTCGGTATCACACACACACCTTTGCACAACATCTCTCCTGAAGGCAATGACTGCCCATCAATATTAGTGGTTCTCAATCACATGTGCCTCATATAATTTGCTTTTGAGCTAGATGGATAGATGATAGATAGATAGATAGATAGACATATATCTATATATCTATAAAGTTTAGATATAGATACAAAGTTTATCAATACCTTTACTTTTCAAAGTAAATTACAACATATTTAAGGTTATTCTTATAATCATAGTACCCTGACCCAAGTCATTTTGAGTGCTCTCTTGAATGGGAGAGGAAGAGATGGAGTTATCACTTGGGGACTAGTAACTATGCATGACCTGAAGACATCCATGTCATAGACTCTTTACCCATGATTTGAATTGTATAATCAAACAAATAAAAAAAATATGGAGAGTTGATTTTTCAGAACATTTTTAAAAGATTTTATAAGTAATATAAATATATATTTAGATATTATATAATTCATATATCTATAAAATAAAGTACATAGAGAGTAAAAATCTCTTCCCTCCAAACTGACTGTCCATAGTTAACCTAATGTTAATAAGTTTGCGCATGGTCTGCCAGATTTTTTACTATACCGTTATATTCATTGTTATATTCCACTGTAGAGTCACACTTTAAACTTCTACCCTAGTCTGTATAAGGCAGATGGTATTCCACTATATGGATGCACTGTCATTTACTCAGCCACTCCTCTTTTGTTTGACATTTAGGTTGTTTCCATTTTTATTAATACAAACAAGGCTATAATGAACACCTTTATACACACAGCTTTGTGTAACAATGTGACAATTCTTGGAGGACAAATTCCTTAAGTTGTCACTTGGCAGTATCTAAATTTGAAGTGCACCTCCCTTTTGACCTGATAATGCCACTTTTGGGCTAATCTTTAACAGACTATCATCTCAGCACTGTGTAGTGATCCCACCCTACAACCCCTATTCTTCTACAGTAGCTTTAAAAGCTTTGGAGAGGAAGAAAAGTGTTTAAGTGATGCTGTCAAGAGTCATGGTGATTCTATTGCATCAAATGACCAAGGAATGTGGGCAGTCATTGAATCTACCAAAGATAGAGAATCAAAGCTCAATAATCATATTTAACAGCCCATTATATGCAGCTTCTCTGGGGATTCTGACCTAGGGATGCTTCAGTAGTTTGAAAGATTTGGAATCTGCTTGCCTGAAAGTCAGAAATTGACCTATGAATAGTATGAAACTGGGCAGTCTCTTATGGGTCCTCCTCCATTGTCCACCATCTTTATCTCAGACCCAACCAGTGATACTTTTTGGATCTGATCCATGGTATTCTTCAAGCATTTTGGATTACATTCTCCTCACAGACTCAGTGGGCAGTAAAAATGGGAAGAAGATGCACGCAGCCAAATCTTTCATTTCCCTTCATGCCCAAGTTGGGCAAAGTGTTCAAAGAACTTTCCCAGTTTCTTATCCCTGCTGCAAATGAAGGAAACTTAGCACTTGAGAGCACTTCAGTGTTCATTAAACCACTCTCTAAAAGTGAATCTGTAAAATACAATGGAGGGCTTCTGTGAAGCTGAGATATTCTTGGAACATCACTTGGTTGAGCCTATGAGAAGGAATGATCAACCACAAAAGCCTCATCAGCTTTCAGCATGAAGCAACAGATAAAGCAGGCTCCTATAGCAACAGAGGCAGTTGACCTACCAAGAGAATCAAGATAGAGATTTGCACAGTTTAAATTCTTGCTGCATTATAAAGCCACCAAAGGGATCCAGCTCAATGGTTAGAGATCAAATGCTTTCAAATGTGCCCACATAATGTTGAATCAGTTCA
Organism: Monodon monoceros; assembly: GCF_005190385.1. Lineage (NCBI taxonomy): Eukaryota > Metazoa > Chordata > Mammalia > Artiodactyla > Monodontidae > Monodon > Monodon monoceros. Next base: position 59,818,453 of record NW_021703769.1, read on the forward strand.
AGGAAGACTCTTTAGTTCCCAAGCATGGATGATCCAAATCAAAATATGGAAGTAGACAAATCCCATCCTCAACTCCTAATTGCTCACTGGAGTGACTCTGAGTAGCAGCTCATATGGAAAATAATATGACTCATCAAACTACTAGGGAAAAAAACAATAACCTGAGAGTCTATAATGTAAAATTGACCCATAATCATCTTTTCCACCACTGCCACCAAGATGGTAGTCTAGTCTATTGTGAGTATAAAATAGATAAAACATGTACTTTCATCCACTGCAGCTAAGGGGGAGGTTTAATAGTGTTACACAGGAAGTGACACAGTGGGGGATCCTTTTCAGCTTGGACACATTGAAAATTATCTTTCTTGCCTGCAAGGAATAGAAATGAAAATCCCTCCTCCTTCCACCAAAGCTCAAACAGAATACAGAGGCAACAGTAGGTGAGACACAGAATATTCCATAGAAATAGAGAAGTTATTTCTGGATAATTGGCAGCAGACATGTTGCAGAGCACATAAGAGGATGGATCTCCATAGCAACACAGTTGATGATGGCTCCATATTTAAACTAAATGTTGAGCCTTTACACTTTCAGAGACAGGATTTCCTGTAATTTTTGGTAATAAGTTCTCTAACTCAGGGAAGCAAGCATTCCAGCAGAGGTCTACATAAAGCAAGAAGATGAGATATGCAGAAAATAATTCACAGATCTTAGAGGTTTTATAGAAGAAAGAAAAATCCAGACCAAATGAGAATAGTGACTGACTAAAGCTTTCAGGATTTCCTAGTGAGGACAAGCCCTATGTACATCATTTTTAGTTTGTAATATATAAATATGTTTGAGTATATAATAAAATTATACATAATATTCCATAACACCATTTTTTTACTCTCAATGAACACTTTTTTGCCTTTATAAAGTTTTGTGTTATAGAGGGATAGAACTCCATCTCATTCAAGATTCGGTGTCTATGGTAGGCTCAGGTTGATAGCACTCCCGGCAGAATTCTCCATTGGACAAAGCTTAGACCAACTGTGAGAAGGGACAACACTCTCCAACCATCACAAAAGTACATCAGGGACATCTGTGTTCTTGGTGTTTATTTTGATCTACTCTCCTCTGTTTGAAAACATGATCATGGAATTGAGACATAATAGTCATCTTGATGGCCCATACAGTTTACTCTCTTCATTTTCCTTTAAAGACTGGAAGACTGAAAATTGGCTATTGGTACTTCCAGGACCCATTCAATGCCGCATGTGACACCCTGCCTGCCCCCTTGTTCCACTGGCTATGCTGCCACCATTAATCAATGCTTAGTTAAAGATCCAATAAAATGAAGTCTGTCTTTTAGTGCATAAACTTTTACTATTCCCAAAAGTACTAATAGTTTAACAAGCAAAGAAAGTCATTAGCCAAAGAAATTCAGACATCAATAAGCTGCTGGGGCTCTTTTCAGTCAACATAATTGGACACTACAGGCATCCAGACAGTTAAATGGCAATAATTTAAAAAATCTGATACTGTCCTTACGCTTAACCTTCTACCACCTGATAAAGCAATGCAAACTACCCTTAACACAAGAAAGAATATTCTTAAAGCATTTATTATTTTTTGTATTATTTGACCCAGAATTTCCACTTCTGGTAATTCATCCTAAGCCATCCAAAACATGAAAGGATTTTTAGCATTGTTAACCACAGTGCCATTTTAATAGCTAAAAATTGGAAATAATCTGAATGTCCAGCAATAGGAGAGTGATTAAAAGTAAATTATGATACACTCATTTATGATGAGATAATATTTTAAAATATTAATCTTTGTGCTTTCTTTTCTGTGCTCCATTATACATGACCCTTCTCCTAGTTAATCAGAGGCATTCAAAGGAAACTGGGATTGTTATGGTAAGAATGGAAAGAAATAAACAGGCCATATCCAGTCTTTTTAACTTCCAAAATAAGCCTTGATAAATAATCACAAAGAATGGCCTTTGGAGAAAGCTGGCTGATGAAGTTTATGCAACAATAATTGGCTGGAAAGAAAAGGGTAGGCAATCATACTTCCCATCTATGTTCTGGTTGGGTGAAGAGATGGGACATGATCTTGGAGGGTGGATGCTGCCTAAGACTGAGGAAAAGAGGGACGGACCTCAGGGGACCACATGAAGAGAAGTCAGCATCACAAAACAGCCTCAACATCCCCTTTAGAGGAAGCTTGTAATGGGGCTGATGCTTAGACCCCAGTGACCAGTCCTCGCTGCTATCAATCAGGGCCTTCCCACAGTAGCTACCTGCAGGTCTCCAATGATATTCTGTCAAAAGAATAACGACCTATGCCCTGAGCATTTGAATATGTCTAAATTACCCCAAGTGGACTGATGCCTTTCAGGACACTCACGAGCCCCTCAACCTCTATGTATAGAGAGCAATGAGAAGATACCAAGGAAAGCTCTAGCACTAATACTTGAGTGGGCCTGGAGGGTGATGAAACCCATCAACCCCTATACACACAGAATAACAACAACTACCAGTTACTCCCTGCGAAGCACAGTTTATAAGTATCAAATTCCAACAGCCCTTCCTATGAGGTAGATGCTGCTATTAGTCCCTTTTACAGGTGGGGAAACTGAGGCAAGAGATGGTCAGTCTCTTGCCCATGACCATGCAGCTAATAAGTGATGGATTCAGAATTCAAACCTAGATAGTATGGCCTGCCCAGGATCCTAATGAGAATGGTGTGCTGTTTCCCATGGGCTGCCACTAAAAGTAATGCTTCTAGTTGCAGCACGCAGGACCTACAATACCACAACTAAAGATCCTGCATGCCACAACTAAGACCCGGCAGAGCCTAATAAATAAATAAATAAATATTTTAAAAAAAATAATGTTTCTAGATGGATGCAAAACTAAATTATTATGCTGTATACGTTAAACTTACACAGTGCGGTGTGTCAATTATATCTCAATAAAACTTGGGAAAAAAGAAGTTTAAAAAAATGTTTCTACCAAGTTTATAACAACACAGAGGAAGCTTGTGTTATTATCTTAAGTGAATTGATCAGAATTCAATAATGTACCTACAATGGGATACACAAAGAAAAAAACCAAACATCAAAATGTTAATAAATGACTAGGATGGTAGGAGAATTATGAGTGATTTAAGTTTTCTTTTTTATTTTTCTGTATTGCAAATTTTCTCTATAATGAGACTGCATTATATTTAAACTTGAAGGAGAGACTCACTTTTATTGCTTCTTGAACTTCTCAAGCATGCACGTCCACACACACACACACACACACACACACACACACAAATGTTTTTGAGTTATAAACTACAGCTCTTTGAAGAAATTGTATATTTTGGCAACAGTGAGAGAAGCCGCAGAGCATATTTCTAACTAGAGGAGTGCAAAAGTACTTTCACACTCTGCAGAAAAAGCAGAGAATAGCAATTATGCTAAATTTATTCTCTCCATGATTTTGATAGGAAGGACAGGGTCACCAATAATGGAGATGAGGTCAGCAAGAGTTGTCACATCCGAGCAGCCCTGACACCCTGTCTACATTCTTATAGCTTGGGATGGTCTTGATATACCAACATTCCCACATAGAACTGAAGGAATTCGGCACCAAAGTTTCCATTTTCAGTTTTTATGCCATGTCTTCGGATAAATGCATATGCTTGGTTTTCACTTGGTTAAATTTGTCAATCATGTTCTTTATGGATTGTGATTTTAGGTCTTGTTTAAGAAATCCTTCAATATCTTAAGTTCATGAAAACATCCACATATATATTCTCTTCTAAAAAGCTTTCTAGTTTTCCCTTGTACATTTAGGTGTTTAGTATACTCAGAATTCATGTTTGTGTAAAGTGTGAGGTAGGGGTCCAGTTACATGTCTTTCCATATAGATAACAAATGTCTCAGCAACATTAATTAAAACATCCACGTTTTCTCCACTGATAGGCAAAACCACTTCTATCCTGTGGGCTCTTCTTTTTGTTCCATTGGTCTCTTTGTCTATACCTATGCCAATATCACACCAATTTTGTTACTGTAGATTTATAACGTCTTGAGTTATGAGAGCAGCATTAAATCTTGAAAAGAAGTGCCATGCTGAGAACTGGATACAGAATTCCATTTGGAACTCCAATATCCAAAAAATAAACAAACAAAAATACCCCCAAAACAAAACTGGTAGGTATTTGTGCCCCATTGTTAGAGTTGGTCTGCCTTGTGTTTATTTATTTGTAGCCTTTACTCCTATCGTACCCCCACCACATGAATGTGCAACTAATATGGATTCATGGATTTATCATGTACCAGATTCACTGGGATATAAATAGGAGAGAAAATGAGAGAGCTGAAGATAAACAGCACTCATGGGTAAAATAACAGAATTAAGTTACTATTAGGGCTTCTATCTGACACTGTCCAAGGCAGGAGGGAATTCTGGGTAGCATTAACATCTCGATGTTCAGAATTCTGATAGGTTTGATTAGACTGATTTAGGCATGTGGAAAAATTACTTTTCACCAGTATTATGGAGACTGCCAAACCGTCCTCGTGGCTGGCGTGCTCTGAATTTGTCACCGGAGAAGATAAAATATCACCGTGGATCATCTCCTTGTTGCTATTCATCAGGCAGCACTACATGCCCCTGCTTCTAATTGACAGAGCAAAGGATGGTCTATGAATTTAGGAAATGGACAGCCAAAGAAGTTATTTTTTCAATCATGTACACTCACGTCTAAGTTGCATTCAAATAAGGCTTGGGTGAACAGTGAACAAACAAAATCTTGTAGATCCTGCTGTTGGTGCTATTCTTGGGTATATTTGACTTCCATATGGTAACACCAAGGTCACTCCTAATTCCATCTTCTATGAATATTCAAAACATTTTCTCTTATCAAAGTTTGCCTCTACATGTCTAAGAGGCACTGCTTAACCACAGCAGCAGGTAAATTAAGTTCCTAGAGACTCGCTAGGCAATGACCTAAGAATAGAGGTCATATATGAGCTCGCTGTGCCTTGTTTAGCTCTTTTGCTTTTAAGTATTTGAGTATTTTCTTAGTTTTATTCTGGAGAGTTTTCTGGAAAGAGTGGGTTGGGCCTTAAAAACAATTGTTTCCAACTTATTTTTTAAAAACAAATAGGCTAAGCCTTTGCACACTCAAATGTACTCATGACAACTTATCTTATTCTTGAAAAAATATTCGTATAGGAGGGAACTTAGTATGGATTATTCAATTATTCATACCAAATATGAATATAAAGCAGATTTATTCACTACTCTATAGTGAACTGACCTGGGCCTCTCTCCAGAAAACCTGCACTTGGAGTTGATGTTCAGAGCCCCAGACCATCCATCACACTACTTATCCAGCTAGCCATCTGGTCTACAGAGGAAGGATAAGAATGTTCTAACAAGCACCTAGGCATATTGGTCATTTGCCTCCTCACTATACTCATTTCCACCATTACCTTCTATTAACTTAGCAAGTCTCAAGCTTTGGTCTAAGTTTTAATTTTGAGGAAGTCTGAAACCTCGTTATAATAATAACAGCAACAACAGCAGCACCCAAAACAACAACAATAATAATAATGTTTGATACATATCTATATTCTTCTCCCTGGTAATTTATCCAACACATGGATTTGTGTTGTTGACCTCCATATCTATACTTCTAACCAGGACTTCTCCCTGGAGCTCCAGACATGATCAATAGCTCCCTACATAACTCTATTTAGATGTTCAAGAAGCATCTCTACTCTAACATATTCAAAATCAAATATTTTCTTTCCCCTGAAAACCTGCGGCTCCCTTAGGCTTCTTCTTCTGGGTAAATTATACCATCAACAACATCTTCAAGGTCAGAAGTCTAGAAGTCACACTTGATCCCTCTTTTTTCCTCACTCCTCTCAACAGTAAGGTCTGTGGATGCTTCCTTCAAAACATATTAGGAATCGACCCACTTCTATTTCCTTTCCTTACAACCAAGCTCAAGTTGGCATCATTTCTAGCTTGGATCATTAGCAGTATGTACTTAACTGGTCTTTGTCCTACTCTTAGGACCCTATCATATTCTTTACAGGGCAACCAGGACAATCTATTTCAAACATAAGTCATACAACTTACATGCCCTTATTCTTACCTTAAAACATTGCAATGGTTTTCAATAACAATTAGAATAAAATCCTAAATCTTTACTCTGGCTTGCAAGATCTTCCATCAGGAGTTCAAACTGGAAAGAAGAAATGACTATATACATATATAATTCATCAATATGTCACTGTGCCAACATAAAAATTCAGTTTTGCTAATAATATCTTATTCAACACCTTCACTGAGCAATGTTGGATAAAGTAGTTGGCATTGCTCATCAGTTCTGTCTCTTCCAAAGAGAGACTGAAAGGAAACGAACCTGAGTCATTGTCAATTTTGTACAAGGTACCAAACACCTGAACTTAACCTAATGATCTTCAGACAACAATGGGCTTATTCAAGATTTATTACTTTCATTTTAAGCTGGACACTGGACAGTATAAAATACTGTGTTTGATTGCCACCTTTTAAATATAACTCTAGGTGAGTTGCTGAAATATGCTTATCTGAGAAAAAAACAGACATCTAAGCTCTATCTGCATGACTTCATAAAGAATCAAACAGGGGGACTTCCCTGGTGGACCAGTGGTAAAGAATCTGCCTTCCAATGCAGGGGACATGGGTTTGATCCCTGGTCAGGGACCTAAGATCCTGCATGCCACAGAGCAACTAAGCACGTGCGCCACAATTATTGAGCCCATGCACCTCAACTAGAGAGCCTGCGTGCCGCAAACTACAGAACGCATGCGCTCCGTAGCCCATGCGCCACAACTAGAGAGAAGCCCATGCACCACAACAAAGAGCCCGCGTGCTGCAACCAAAAGATCCCACATGCCACAACAAAGACCCAATGCAGCCAAAAATTAAAAAAAAAAAAAGAATCAAACAGGAATCACAGAGCTGCATTCAATTTGGGGCCAAGTGCTTTACTCATGGCATTTGGCCATGGAGCATCTGTCCTTTGGAAAGGATGAGAAACAGATCCCAGGGAGGCTCCGCTTGGGGAAACACCATCATCCCTACCACAACCCAGCTCTATGATGGTGCCTGCAGTGTGTGAATCATGGCTACACAGGCTGTCTCATGGGAGAAGCCAAGATTCTGTCTTTAGATTTCAAAGCAGCTCCTCATCTTATCAGAATGTCACCTGTTCACTTTGCAAACACAACTAGGCAGGAACAGTTCCAGACCTTTGACTCCATTAAACCATGACTTAGATAAGTTAATTAAGTCTCCAAAGACAAAGCTATAGGGGAAAAGCACCATCACTATTGCCTTTGAGCTAAATCTTGATCAGGCTGGTTTATTTTTCAGCCATAGAATTTTATTAGGCTTTATATTAAATCAATAAAGTCTGGACCACAGTTGGAGAACTCTGGATGCAGTCATAATGGATTCCTTGGAAACCTATGAAATAATAAGCTCTGAAACTGTCTTGGGACTTCTGCCATGTTCAGATGAAATGACAAGAGTTTCAGCCAAGGTCCTCCAGCCATAATGAATTGATTGAATAGCCATCACTGATTAGACTCCACAGGGTCACAAAGGAAAAAATATGGTTCCCTCTCTGAATGTGGATATTTCCAGGTCCTATGATTGGCCTTTCAGATTAACTCTCATAGGACATGAGATTCCAAATGTTAGTTTCAGTTACTTACCTTCTACTCTGTTCCAAGTATTTAAGTTGGCTTATAGACATATGCACAATACAGTCATATAGGAATACTAAGTGAAAAAATCAAGGTGAATGTACTATGGTACAATACAATATTCTACAACCATTAAAAATGATGATGCAGCTCTCTGTGTTTTGATAGACAATGCTCTGTTAGTTTCATTGCTAAGAGAAGAGAACAAGGTGCAGAAGAACAAGCATACCATACTATAATTTGGTTTACAGAAAGTGAGAGAAAATACATGAGACTTAGAAAACAAACGTATGGTTACTGGAGGGGAAAGGGTGGGGGAGGGATAAATTAGGCATTTGGGATTAACAGATACACACTACTATATATAAAATAGATAAGCAACAAGGACCTACTGTATAGTACATGGTAAACCATAATGGAAAAGAATAAGAAAAAGCGTATATATCTATATCTATATATATCTATATCTGATGACTTTGCTGGACACCAGAAACTAACACAGCATTGTAAATCAACTATACCTTAATAATAATAAAAAAAATACATAGAGACTACCTTTGAAAGGATATACAAGAAATTCTTAATAGTGGCTGCCTCTGGGGAAGGAAACTAGAGACATTTTGTACATAATTTTAGTTTTTTTTTAATCACATGCATTTATTACTAATGAAATAAATAAATAAAATTTTAAAAATTACATGTCTTCCAAATCAAGAAAAAGTAAATAAAGCACCCGTGGTGGACACTTTTGGTGCCCCACTCAGACCTCTTTTCACAGGCCAATGTACCCATAGCTGCTAGGAGCATTGGCTGCTAATGACTCACAGTTGATCCCTGCTGGTTCCCTTGCCTCAAGGTGGGATCAATTCTGTGACACAACGCATGCTCCAGAGCTCCCCTTGGGATCAGGCTGAAGCTAGATTCCACTTGGGACCCATCGTTGATAAGCTCTTTCCCCTACCCTTTTACTCTTCTCCTGAGAGTACTCTTTCAATAAATCACTTGCACAAGAATCTCTGATTTGGCTTTATTTCCAGGGAATTTAGCCTAAGACAGTATTATAGAAGGAAAAGTTAGGTCGTACAAAATATCGAGACTATAGAATCATGTATAGGCTGTCTCCACATTAGAGGCAACAATGATTTTTTTCTTTGAAAGTAGAAATGCCCCCACCCTTAAAAACCTGTCATGAGTTTCCTTTGTTCTCCAGATAAAGAGCAAATTCTTTAACAAAAAAGTTTTACAAGAGACCCTGTACAGCCTGGCCTCTGCATGCCCCTCAAACCTCATCTTCATACAGTTCTCCTTACTCTTTCCACACCAGCCACATTGGCTTAATTTTGAGTTTCTTCTCCTCACCATGTTCCCTTCTGCAGAAGGACATCTGCTCATGCTCTTCCCTGGAATGTTCTTCCCTCCATTCTCTGCCCAATTAACTTCTACTCCTTCTGACATTCCCTCCAACATTACTTTGACCAGAACAAACTCTCCTGTTCCAAGTTCTCATAATCGCACAGACATTTTCTACAGCACATCTCAAAATTGCAACTGTGAGACTTATTTGTGTAATTCTTTCATTAACCACTATCTGAATATTATAAGCCCCTTTGGGAGAAGATCTTGCCTGCTTTGGTTCACTCCTCAATCTCTAGTGCCCGGGACACCTTCACACTGCAAGTGCTCAATAAATGTTTGCTGAATAATTAGATATTGGTTAATGAACATAACCAGCTGGAATTCAGTGCTAAATTTCACTCTGGCCTGCTTAAAAGCCAAACAAAAGGGGGGAAATGAACAGTTCTTTAATTTTCAGTATCTATAGACAAAAAAACCACAAATCAATTATTCATGAGACAGCTCATCTCTGGAACTGAAACTAGAGAAAATGTTCTACACTATGTGCTCATTGAACGATAATTTTAATGGAAACATCTTCAAAACCATCCCCACAATAGATGAAATAATGAATTTAAGCTAGTTGTTTCCTTCATTCACTGAGAACATATTTATTAAGCACCTATTATGTTCCAGGCACTGTGCTGAACTCTGAGGAGCAGAAACAATGATAACTAGAAAGAGAGAAAATTCCTGCTCTCATGGAGCTTAGCTTCTCATGACAGATTCAAACAAAAGTTCACAAAACACAGGAATAAATGCAAGTGCCGTGAAGCAGAAACCCATGCAGTCATAAAAGACGATGATAGATGATTTAACCTAGACTGGGGGTTGACTGACTTCAGATCGGAAGGTTGAATAGGCTTTCCCTGGGCAAAGCGAGGAGGGTGTTCCAAGCAAAAGGTATAACACATGAAACTGCCCCATGGAAGAAAGTTGTTATGGTGAGTTTGAGCCACTATGGCTAAAAAGGTGGAGTGTGGTGGAAGAAGAGGCTGAGGATATAGGCAAGAGTCAGACAATGGACCAATTTGTCCTAAGACCAATGAGGAGCCACTGAAGGATTCTCAGCAGGTGGGTGACACAATCAGATTTTCATTTTGAAAAGATCACTTGGCATCTAAGGGAGAACAGGTTATATGGGACCCATGGACAATATGGGAAGATCAATGGGCAGGAAGTTGAGGTTAGGTTTTGTAATAATCCAGATGATAAATAATGCCATTTTTCCCTATGGTATGGACAGGAATATGGAAGGAAGGGAACATATCTGATGAAGTTGGATATCATAGAAACCAAACAATTCTCCCCAAAGGCAAAAGAGTGTGTGCCAGGTACACAATTCTCTGATAAACTGGATTCAATAAAGTCTAAATTCTGGAGAATCTGGAAACTGGATTAGTAATACTATTTTTTTAAAACATATTTATTGGAGTATAATTGCTTTACAATGGTGTGTTAGTTTCTGCTTTAAAACAAAGCGAATCAGTTATACATATACATATGTCCCTAAGTGTCTCATAATTGAAGAGGTCTAGTGTTCAAATTTAAACTATCCACCAAGAACTGAGATGTTGACATCCACAGAGCCAATGGTGGTATGCGTAGGTTCTCATTATGCTGGAAGTAAATGATGAACATCCTCCTATAAAACTCAGAGATCTTGCTGTATATACTGCATGTATTTATATAAAGTTATGGATGTATATGCAGAAGTAACTATATCTAGGTATTCCAAAGTATAGAGATAGATCTCTCCAATTAATTTTTTAGTATCTTTGTAAGTTGCTCAGGTTAAAAGAACATCTTGAGGTGTTGTTACAGAGTGACACATAAGTCAGGTAGAACCACTGGCATTCACTGTCAAAGTGACCTTTCCAACTAAGTCTATACCTTGTACGACATTATCCACACAAGTATTATTCCCATTCAGGTGTGCCTCACTTTACACTGGCAGGAAGCTTTAGAGCTAGCTTTTTTTAAAGCAAGGAACATGGTATGTAAGACATTAGCCTGATCAAGTGGTAAGATCAAGGGTTTAAAAGGGCACGTTTATGTATTAAAGTTTGTGTATTCAATTGTGGGTCAATTAGCTCCAAATCAGAAGATAGGATTTTCAGCTTGAAGGAATTTCAGAGGTAATCTTGTTCAAAATAAAATTTTACAGATGAGAAAACTGAGATCCAAGGGGGTGAATTCTCCAAAGCCATCAAATAGTCCAGTGACAGAGTTGCTTCAAAACCTAGCAAAACCAGGCCACTTGGCCTCCCATCCCCCTCAAAATAATCACAAAACTGCTCTTACATGAATACAAATTAGTCCTCTTATGCTGAGTAGCCAGCTGATAAATGTGTTTCATGTTTATGGTTTATTTGAAAATACAGATACACAGACTAGGTTAAGAAAAGGGGGGTTTTTACTGTAGTAGTAGGTGGCTAATATATTCAAACAAAGGGAGGAGAACTCAATCTCAGGGAAATGCCATAACTAGGGCATCACAAGGGATCTCAGCAGTAGAGGCCCCAGAATTGGTTCCCTAGAAATAACCACTGGGTTTTTCCATTTCTGCATCTCAGACCAAAATTAAAATTTCTAGCAGAGGGTGATGCTTCCAACTGCAGTGGTCTAGTTTGTATCAGACCAAAAGTTCCAAAAATAATAACTTTAAAAGCTGGAAATTTAAGAAAATATGTTTCAAGCCACTGAAAAGCTACCAAGGTGGCCAGGATGTGAGGGAAGCCCAATATTCTGTACTAAGTTTCCCCTTGAAACATTTGCCATTTGGGAAGTAAAGGTGAAAAGCTAGGGAGAAAGTGATGACTAAAGGGTTAAAAAGATGAACAGCTCTTTCAGCAGTCTCAGGGGGCTGGGGAAAAGTAAAATTCATGGCTACCAAAGTAGGCATAAATTGAGGGGCAAGGTCATGGAGAAGATGGAAGTAAGCTTTACATTTAGCTTCTGCATTTCCCTTTTAGGAACTTATAAATTTGTAACCAGGGGCTGAGAGGCTGAGAAGCCAAGGAGAAAGCATAAACTAAAATCCCAGGAAGGTAAGCAGAGTTTATAGTAGTTTCACAATGATGGTGGGACAAAAAAATTGGAGTTCAGCACTAGCCAAAAATAAGAGGCTCTGATAAACATCATAACGTTTTGATTGGGGGCCTTTAAGTGTTCCACTCTAAAATTAAGGGCAAAATGAATATATATCATCCCTTACAAAGACTAATTCAGTTTCATATCAGATCAACCTCATACTAGATAAAGGTAATCTGCCTCTACATTAACTGCCTTCCAAAATAAAAAGTATGCCCTTTCTGGAGGATGAACATCATCATTCAGAGTTTCTATACTGTTTAATTCATTCATCTGGCATTTAATAAAAAGTTACCAGGCACATCAAGAGATGAGACAAAGAGAGAGAAAAACAGGATGTTAGATCATCACACAGAGACTTTAAAATAATTTTAATATATTCCAGAAAATAGATAGCAAAATGGAGGATTTAATCAGAGAACTGTAAGCTACATCAACAACTCAAATGGAAGTTCTAGAGCTGAAAAAAATACAGAAACTAAAATAGTTTTTGATATCTCAATAGATATTTTAACATCAGATTAGACACAACACAACAGAGAATTAGTCTATCTGAAGATAAATCAGTAGAACATACTAAGAATGGAACACAGGGACAAATAAAATGATGGGAAATGCATTTTTTTTTAAAGTATAAAAGATATACAAGAATTCTTAAAAAGCTCTAACATTCATGTAATTGGTTGCCCAGAGGGGAGGTAAGAGAAACTGGCTGGAGGTGGGAGAAGCAATTCTGAAAAGAATTTTCCGAAAAGGACTTACGACATCAAAACAGTTTCAGGAAACTCTATGAACCCCAAGCAGGGATAATAATTATATATATATATATAATTATTATAAGTTATATATATATATTTTTTAAACCTGGACATATCAAAATAAAACTTCTGAAATCCAATGTTAATGAGAACATTTGAAAGCAGAAAGAGGAAAAAGAAGCATTTAGCTTCAAAAGAGCAATAAGAATTATGGATGACTTCTCAGTAGTAATAATGGAAGCCAGAAGACAATGGAATAATATCTTTAAGGTACTAAAAACAAATACATTTTCATTGTTAAAATTCTGTTTGGACTTTTTTTGACCAAATGCCCATCCCTGTGGAAGGTTGGGCATTATGGAATAAAATTTCCCAAAGGAGTCAGGGCTGTAACCAGTAGAAGGGATAGGGAAGAGATATGCAAGGCAAACAGAAACAAGAATTATCTGTGTACTGATTTAATCCTCATGACAGCTTTCTGTGGGAGACAGAGAAATAGTTTGCCCAAGGTCATACAGTAAGCTGTCAAAAATGGAACTCAAATCCAGATCTAATTTCCAATCCCATCCCTTTAACCTATATTCCCTGCAGAATGCCTTATAAAGAAGGAAAGAAGCTGGCAGTCAGGTCATTGAAGTCAAACCTGGCAGTCCTGGGGTGGCCGATGCTGCAGCCTAATCACCTGTCTATCCAAAGGGGGATCTTTTTAGCACTCCAGGGAAAAGAACAATCTTTCTTAGAGATAAAAATCAACATTTCATGAAAGAGCTAGAAGTGTTTCATGCATATGTAAAATGCACAGCTTATCTATTTCCCAGCTAATGTGCAAAATTATGCTTCTCATCAGGGATATAGCTCAAGGCAAGGGACTCATGACTGTCCTGTTTATAAATAAAACAAAGACAACACACTCATCAGCAGAATAACCCAAGTAAATTAAATTCACTCCCATGAGAGAATAATGATAATAACCAGTGCAGGTATAATGAGCCCGTTCATCTAATTTGGTGGATGAACACACAGAGGAATGGATAGAGCTGTGCAGGTGATGAAGTTCCTTAAACTCTCAGTATTTTTGGTGAATTATACCCGTGGTGAGATGAAATAAATACCCAGCTAAGGGCTTCTCCTGGAACTTTGCCAATGTTCACTTTCCTTCCTTAATGATTAACAAGTCACAGAGGGGTTATTTTCCCAACCTTCCAAATCAGATTTAATGAACATACATTAAAAGAGGACAGCACTTCAGAAAAATTATGCCCTTCGGCATAAACTCCAATCCTACTTGTCTGGCAGAAGTGACTCATTTGGTTTCTAAGTGGTGTTTTCTTATTTTGAGCATCCATTTCACCATCCAAAAACGCCCTGTCAGATCAGCCTTAGACACTGCCTATTAAAATGTTAAGCTTCACCTGATAAAATATAATTATAGCATTCCTGACATTTTTACATAGCGCACACATGCTTCGAGCCAATTTTGCTGGAGTTAAGATTTTTCCTTTAGATGTGTGAATGCATGATGAAGCCGTTAGGAAATAACATTACGTCAAACTCTAATATAGTTGAGAATATGGGTTCAAAATAAATAAGAGAACTAAACTGGAACATGTATAAAATGAATACAAATGGGTAAAAATGGTGGCAAAGACAAACAAAAGACCTGGAGAGCTCATCAAATGATGCAAGTAAATAAAGATTAAAATGACATCCAAAAGCTAGACTCTTCAAGATTTATTAATCAGTAATTTTTCAGTTTATTGGGCAGTGGTTTATTACCTGAGTTTTTTTTAATTACCAATATCCAGACCCCATTCCAGACCATTTGAGTCAGAATTTCTGGAGGTAGAACCCAGGTATCAATATTTTTGAGAAGCTCTACCCCCAGTTATTCTAATAGGTGACCATTATCAACAATCACTGCATAGTTAGTACTTGAGAGTGGTTAGACGGTTCAGTCGGCTTGCTAAGTTTGCATTTGAATCTAGCTATAACAAAGGTAACAAAGTCCTTTATGTAAAGATGTCCACAAGTTCTTCAACATGCCTCCGTTAAAAGGATGGGGCCTAATTCCCCTCCTCTTGTGTGTGGGCTACACTTAGTGATTGATTTCTAAGGAAGTCACAGTATGTAACTCCAAGATTAGGTCACAAAAGACATTGCAGTTTCCACCTTGCTCTCTTGTGGATCACTCACTCTGGGAGAAGCCAGCTGCCATGCTGTAAGGACTTTCAAGCTACACTATAAAGAGGCCTATGCGGCAAGTGACTGAGGTCCCCTGCCAACAGCCATGCATGAACCATTCCCCCAACCCAGTCAAGCCTTCAGATCACCACATCTGCAGCCAACATCTTGACTTCAATCTCATAAAAGACTCTGAGTCAGAACCACACAGCTAAGATGCTCCTGAATTCGTGACCCACAGAAATTGTGAGATTATAAATGTTCAGTGTTTTAAGCTAAGTTTGGGGTTAATTTGCTACATAGAAATAGATAGCTGATACAGGAGGCCATTCTTCAAATACAGACACCATATAATTAGGATTGTCCATCAGTCTGTCACTAAGGCATAGATTTGTACCTAACATGTAGTAGACATTCAATAAATATTTGTGGAATAAATGAAAGACTGATTGATTCATCATCTCTCACTTTTGAATAGAAATGTTTTCCCTTCTCTAATGCACCACAGAATACTAGAAGTCTTTATCTATCTAGAAATAATCACAAAGATTTCAGTCTGCACAGAGCCTAAAGTATGAAAGAGTTAAGGTTCCAAATGAACAGAAATGTGTCCAGTTACTAGAAACAGCCTATATTATGTCCTGCTTCAGCTCACCACAAAATTCCTTCCTGTTATTTTTGCCCCTCTGGGAAAACTTCAATGCTGTGAATATCATTGCCTTGGCTTTTCATTTTGTAAATCAATGTGACTTTTCCTGCCCCTAAAAATTCTTAATCCGACATTAAACAAGTAAATTTCCCTAAATAATTAATTAATTATCCACATCTTGTCAGTAATGCTGCATTCCTCACTACACCCATTGCAATCACCTCTCTCTTCCCATCAAGTCTTTGGGTGATATTATTACTCTCATCCATTGCTCAAGAGGCACATGCCTTCTTACTTTCCCATTCCCTGGATGGAGTTGTTTTCCTCTTTCCCTTGTGGGAAGCAGATGAGCTCTCTAAAGCTAAAGTTCATGAATCCTGGGAAATTCACTAAAAATGTAGTACCTGAGCCTTGCTTCTAGAGATCCTAATTTTGCAGAATCAGGGAGGGTGCCCAAATCTATATTTTTTTAAAGACCCTAAGTTATTGAAGAAACCATTGCATTTACATGTCCTTGTGCTTTTGTTATTTTAAAAGAGTTGTACTTGACAAAAAATTAATTCCTATTTTTGGCTAATGTTAACATAGTTTGAATGGCTAGGGTTTTTCTTTCCTGGGGTCCGAACATTCCAAAGATAATTTAACAAATGGGGGACAGGGCACATTTGCTAATGTAACTCAAGGTGAGTTAAAAAAAAAAAAAAAGATAGAAATTCTTTTAACATAATAATGTCAAACACTTGAGCCAGGAGGAAGGTCAATGTGGCAGTTTAATTGTCCAGCACTGTCACTGCTCTACCCACCTGGTCCAAAGTCACCATCAACCTTCAACCCAGAATCGCACCCCCGCACTTATTTGGTGGAATCAAATGTGGCTGAGTGACTGTTACCCTATTTTTAAATACAGAATAGAAGAGGCAGGACGGTGAGGGGAGGAGAGGGAGGGGTGTAGGATCCTGAAGAAGAAGAAAGAGCTAAAAGCGAGGAGTTAAATTCTATAGTAACCATGAAGATAAAGCACTTGAACCAACATGAGAAGATTCATCCCTGTTGAGATGCTGGTGACAAACTAGGTAGAAAGGAGGAGCCACTTCCCACGCACACCAGTTGTTAGTGGCCTCTGTATAGTTTGAAATAGAACTTGACCTGAAAAAGGTTTTTGTGGGTTTTTTTTTACATTCTTCTAGACTATATATGTGTAACTGGTAAATTTGGAGACTGTTTAATAATGGACTGTATCATCACTCCCTTCCACTCTTAAAGGGTTTAGTTATGGGGTTTTATTAACACCCTATAGTACTAAGAGCCATGAATTATCTACCATTATTACAAATAAGTAACATTTTCTATAAACTCGAAAGTGAAGAAGGATTGAGAATATTCATAACTTACTATTTTCAATTTGATAACTGTTACCAGGGGCAACAATTTGCTTCTAAACTGGCCAAGAGACATGAGATCAGCTACTCATCTCAAAGATCCACCAGCCCACAAACATGTGTTCCCAACCTGCCCACACCCAAGAAGTTGCACTCATATAAAAATGAACGATGCCAAGAGCATGTTCTAAATTCACATTTATCCCGGGCAAGTGAGAGAGGGGTTGTTTTCTAGGAGGATTCAGGTTGTGTGCATATTCAGGAGGGGACCATGATTTTCCCTTGTCGTGTCGGCAGGTAGGGCTCCCTCGCAGCCCACGTGGGCTGCATTCTCCACCGACTGCTGGCAGGAGATTGACTACTCTAATGTGATTGGCACACAGACATGCAGCCTCCCCTCCAGGAGGTAAATCGAGTTGACTTTTAGGAAATATGCTTGCTGTCTCAGACTGCGTTTGTTTTGTTGGCAGGCTCACAGAATACCAAAGCTCCTGGGGTGTTGCAGTCTGGATGACTGGTCAGCAGGGTTCTGCCAGGAGGCCTGCCTATCCAAGCTAAGAGAAGCACATTTCCTTCCACGATGGGCTGTTCTCTTGGCTTCCCACCTCCTCTGCCCTCCAGCCAGAATCAACCTTGGTGCTGCCTCATTTGGGAGTCCTCCAGGCTCTTGGTCCCTCATGTGGAGTTGATGAATTGGGAAAAGGGAGGAGATTTTACTCTCCTTCAAAAATAAACAGCAAAATGATCTTGGATTGGACAAAAATGCTATAAAGGACACAAAGTGAGACAATACACAAAATTTTAATATGGACTGAATATTATAGAATTATTCTGTATCAATGTTAAATTTCCTGATTTCAATCACTGCATTGTAGTCATGCAAGAGAATGTCCTTGTTATTAAGAAATACACACAATATATTATGGGGCAGAGGGTCTTGAAGTCAGCAATTTAATTTCAAATGTTCAGCAAAATTATAATAATTCAGAGAGAGGGGAGAGAGGAATAAAGCACTGGAATACTCTTAAAAAATCAACAGCAAATACCTTCAATTCCAGAAGTTTTCAGACGTTTTTTTAAATCAGCAGGGATATGAAAGAATTTTCTAAGGTGAAGGAAATGTTCCATATTTTGATTGGGGTGATGGATATACAGGTATGTAGGTTTGTCAAAGTCCACTTAATGTACACTTACTATGTACATATTTGATTGTATACAACTTACACTTCGATAAAACTGACTTTTTAAATTTTATTTATTTATTTTTGGATGCGTTGGGTCTTCGTTGCTGCTCACAGGCTTTCTCTAGTTGCGGCGAGCGGGGGCTACTCTTCATTGCGGTGCGTGGGCTTCTCATTGCGGTGGCTTCTCTTGTTGCGGAGCATGAGCCCTAGTTGCGTGGGCTTCAGTAGTTGTGGCACATGGGCTCAGTAGTTGTGGCTTGCAGGCTTTAGAGCACAGGCTCAGTAGTTGTGGTGCACGGGCTTAGTTGCTCCATGGCATGTGGGATCTTCCTGGACCAGGGCTCGAACCCATGTCCCCTGCACTGGCAGGTGGATCCTTAACCACTGCGTCACCAGGGAAGCCCAAAACTGACTTTTAAAAATGTAGAACTTAAGCCCGATAAAAAAATAGGTTTTTAAAAAATGAATCATTTGGGTTCCAGTTCTGGGTAGGGTGGAGAAAGCATAGCGTACCTTGTCTCTCCCACACTATACAACTAAAAACCTTGCAAAGAATGCATGGGACAGCATTTGAGGACTCTGAAAAGGAAATCGTAGCAGGCTGATTGGAAAAAGAAGAAGAGGAAGAAGAAGGAGGAGAAGGAAGGAAGGAAGGAAGGAAGGGAGGGAGGGAGGGAGGGAGGGAGGGAGGGAAGGAAGGAAGGAAGAAAGAAAGAGAGAAAGAAAGAGAGAGGGAGGGAGGGAGGGAGGGAGGGAGGGAGGAAGGGAGAAAGAGAAAGACAGAGAGAGAGAGAGAGAAAGAAAGAAAGAAGGAAAAAGAAAGAAAGAAAGAAAGAAAGAAAATGAAAGAAAGAAAAGAAAGAAAAAGAAAGAAAGAAAGGAAGGAAGAAAAAGAGAAAGAAAGAGAGAAAGAAAAAATAAAACTCAAAGCAAGACCAATCCAGCAGTGAATTATTGGGATTTTTTTTCCACCAGTAACTCCAGCCTGGTCCCAGAGGCAAGCAAAAATCCAGAATTAGGCACCGGTACAGACAGTAAGAGCTCCAAGAGATCTCTCATTTTAATGTAAGAAGTGAGAAAGGGTGCACCTACGGGGTCCAAGAAGAGACATAATTTCCCATATTTATGTTTTTTTCCATTCTCTTCTGCCCCAGCCCACAAGCCATCCTCGTACAGTAGTGGCAATGGTGACAGCAGCTGCCATTGGGCCAGTACCTAAGACTCTGAGGGAGGAAAGAGCATCTGCATTGGTTTTTTTTCCTCCCCAGGCCCTGTGGACTTTTATTTTAATTTAATTAATTTATTTTTTATACAGCAGGTTCTTATTAGTTATCTATTTTATACATATTAGTGTATATATGTCAATCCCAATGTCCCAGTTCATCCCACCACCACCACACCACCCACCACTTTCCCCCCTTGGTGTCCATACGTTTGTCCTCTACATCTGTGTCTCTATTTCTGCCTTGCAAACCGGTTCATCTGTACCATTTTTCTAGACTCCACATATATGTGTTAATAAACAATATTTGTTTTTCTCTTTCTGACTTACTTCACTCTGCATGACAGTCTCTAGGTCCATCCACATCTCTACAAATGACCCAATTTCATTCCTTTTTATGGCTGAGTAATATTCAACTGTATATATGTACCACATCTTCTTTATCCATTCATCTCTCAATGGGCATTTAGATTGCTTCCATGACCTGGTAAATAGTGCTGCAGTGAACATTGGGGTACATGTGTCTTTTTGAATTACAGTTTTCTCTGGGTATATGCCCAGTAGTGGGATTGCTGGGTCATATGGTAATTCTATTTTTAGTTTTTTAAGGAACCTCCATACTGTTCTCCATAATGGCTGTATCAATTTACATTCCCACCAACAGTGCAAGAGGGTTTCCTTTTCTCCACACCCTCTCCAGCATTTGTTGTTTGTAGATTTTCTGATGATGCCCATTCTAACCGGTGTGAAGTGATATCTCATTGTAGTTTTGATTTGCATTTCTCTAATAATTAGAGATTTTGAGCATCTTTTCATGTGCCTCTTGGCCATCTGTATGTCTTCTTTGCAGAGATGTCTATTTATGTCTTCTGCCCATTTTTTGATTGGGTTTTTTTTTTTAATATTGAGCTGCATGAGCTGTTTATATACTTTGGAGATTAATCCTTTGTCTGTTGATTCATTTGAAAATATTTTTTCCCACTCTGAGGGTTGTCTTTTCATCTTGTTTATAGTTTCCTTTGCTAGGAAAAAGCTTTTAAGCTTTTTCATTAGGTCCCATTTGTTTATTTTTGTTTTAATTTCCATTTCTCTAGGAGGTGGGTCAAAAAGAATCTTGCTGTGATTTATGTCATAGAGTGTTCTGCCTATGTTTTCCTCTAACAGTTTTATAGTGTCCAGTCTTACATTTAGGTCTTTAATCCATTTTGAGTTTATTTCTGTGTATGGTGTTAGGCAGTGTTCTAATTTCATTCTTTTACATGTAGCTGTCCAGCTTTCCCAGCACCACTTATTGAAGAGACTGTCTTTTCTCCATTGTATATCCCTGCCTCCTTTGTCATAGATTAGTTGACTGTAGGTGCATAGGTTTACCTATATTTCTGTTTTTGTGCCAGTACTATATTGTCTTGATTCCTGTAGATTTGTAGTATAGTCTGAAGTCAGGGAATCTGATTCCTCCAGCTCCTTTTTTCCCTGAAGATTACTTTGGCTATTTGGGGTCTTTTGCGTCTCCATACAAATTTTAAGATTTTTTTGTTCTAGTTCTGTAAAAATGCCATTGGTAATTTGACAGGGATTGTATTGAATCTGTAGATTGCTTTGGGTAGTATAGTCATTTTCATAACACTGATTCTTCCAGTCCAAGAACATGGTATATCTCTCCATCTGTTTGTGTCATCTTTGATTTCTTTCATCAGTGTCTTACAGTTTTCTGAGTACAGTCTTTTAACTCCTTAGGTAGGTTTATTCCTAGGTATTTTATGCTTTCTGTTGCAGTGGTGAATGGGATTGTTTCCTTAATTTCTCTTTCTGATCTTTTGTTGTTAGTGTACACGAATGCAAGAGACTTCTGTGCATTAATTTTGTATCCTGCAACTTTACGAAATTCATTGATTAGTTCTAGTAGTTTTCTGGTGGCATCTTTAGGATTCTCTATGTATAGTATCATGTCATCCGAAAACAGTGACAGTTTTACTTCTTCTTTTCCAATTTGCATTCCTTTTATTTATTTTTCTTCTCTGATTGCCGTGGCTAGGACTGCCAAAATTATGTTGAATAATAGTGGTGAGAGTGGACATCCTTGTCTTGTTCCTGCACTTAGAGGAAATGCTTTCAGGTTTTCACCATTGAGAATGATATTTGCTGTGGGTTTGTCATATATGGCCTTTATTATGTTGAGGTAGGTTCCCTCTCTGCCCACTTTCTGGAGAGTTTTTATCATAAATGGGTGTTGAATTTTGTCAAAAGCTTTTTCTGCATCTATTGAGATGATCATATGGTTTTTCTTCTTCAGTTTGCTAATATGGTGTGTCACACTGATTGATTTGCATGTATTGAATCCTTGCATTCCTGGGGTAAATCCTACTTGATCATGGTGTATAATCCTTTTAATGTGTTGTTGGATTCTGTTTGCTAGTATTTTGTTGAGGATTTTTGTATCTATATTCATTAGTGACATTGGTCTGGAATTTTCTTTTTTTGTAGTGTCTCTGTCTGGTTTTGTATCAGGGTGATTGATGGTGGCCTCATAGAATGTGTTTGGGAGTGTTCCTTCCTCTGCATTTTTTTGGAAGAGTTTGAGAAGGATGGGTGTCAACTCTTCTTTAAATGTTTGATAGAATTCACCTGTGAAGCCAGCTGGTCCTGGACTTTTGTTAGTTGGAAGATTTTTAATCACAGTTTCAATTTAATTACTTGTGATTGGTTTGTTCATATTTTCTATTTCTTCCTGATTCAGTCTTGGAAGGTCATACCTTTCTAAGAATTTGTCCATTTCTTCCAGGTTGTCCATTTTATTGGCATAGAGTTGCTTGTAGTAATCTCTCATGATCCTTTGTATTTCCGCAGTGTCAGTTGTTACTTCTCCTTTTTCATTTCTAATTCTATTGGTTTGAGTCTTCTCCCTTTTTTTCTTGATGAGTCTGGCTAATGGTTTTTCAATTTTGTTTATCTCCTCAAAGAACAAGATTTTAGTTTTATTGATCTTTGCTATTGTTTTCTTTGTTTCTATTTCATTTATTTCTGCTCTGATCTTTAGGATTTCTTTCCTTCTACTAACTTTGGGTTTTGTTTGTTCATCTTTCTCTAGTTCCTTTAGGTGTAAGGTTAGATTGTTTATTTGAGATTTTTCTTGTTTCTTGAGGCAGGTTTGTATTGCTATAAACTTCCCTCTTAGAACTGCTTTTGCTACATCGCACAGGTTTTGGATTGTCGTATTTTCATTGTCATTTGTCTCTAGGTATTTTTTGATTTACTCTTTGATTTCTTCAGTGATTTCGTGGCTATTTAGTAATGTATTGTTTAGCCTCCATGTGTTTGTGTTTTTTACAGTTTTTTTCCGTGTAATTTATCTCTAATCTCATAGCATTGTGGTCAGAAAAGATGATTGCTATGATTTCAATTTTCTTAAATTTACTGAGGCTTGATCTGTGTCCCAAGATGTGATCCATCCTGGAGAATGTTCCGTGTGCACTTGAGAAGAAAGTATAATCTGCTGTTTTTGGATGGAATGTCCTATAAATATCAATTAAATCTATCCGGTCTATTGTGTCAGTTAAAGCTTCTGTTTCCTTATTAATTTTCTGTCTGGAGATCTGTCCATTGGTGTAAGTGAGGTGTTAAAGTCCCCCACTATTACTGTGTTACTGTCGATTTCCTCTTTTATAGCTGTTAGCATTTGCCTTATGTATTGAGGTGTTCCTATGTTGGGTGCATATATATTTATAATTGTTATATCTTCTTCTTGGGTTGATCCCTTGATCGTTATGTAGTGTCCTTCCTTGTCTCTTGTAACATTCTTTATTTTAAAGTCTATTTTATCTGATATGAGGATTGCTACTCCAGCTTTCTTTTGATTTCCATTTGCATGGAATATTTTTTCCATCCCCTCACTTTCAGTTTGTATGTGTCCCTAGGTCTGAAGTGGGTTTCTTGTAGACAGCATATAGATGGGTCTTGTTTTTGTATACAATCAGTGAGCCTGTGTCTTTTGGTTGGAGCATTTAATCCATTCACGTTTAAGGTGATTATCGATACGTATGTTCCTATTACCATTTTCTTAATTGTTTTGGGTTTGTTTTTGTAGGTCCTTTTCTTCTCTTGTGTTTCCCACTTAGAGAAGTTCCTTTGGCATTTGTTGTAGAGCTGGTTTTGTGGTGCTGAATTCTCTTTGCTTTTGTTTGTCTGTACAGCTTTTGATTTCTCCTTCAAATCTGAATGAGATCCTTGCTGGGTAGAGTAATCTTCGTTGTAGTTTCTTCCCTTTCATCACTTTAAATGTATCATGCCACTGCCTTCTGGCTTGCAGAGTTTCTGCTGAGAAATCAGCTGTTAACCTTATGGGAGTTCCCTTGTATGTTATTTTTCCCTTGCTGCTTTTAATAATTTTTCTTTGTCTTTAATTTTTGTCAGTTTGATTACTATGTGTCTCAGTGTGTTTCTCCTCGGTTTATCCTGCCTGGGACTCTCTGTGCTTCCTGGACTTGGGTGGCTATTTACTTTCCCATGTTAGGGAAGTTTTTGGCTATAATCTCTTCAAATATTTTCTCAGGTCCTTTCTCTGTCTCTTCTCCTTCTGAGACCCCTATAATACCAATGTTGGTACATTTATTGTTGTCCCAGAGGTCTCTTCAGCTGTCTTCACTTCTTTTCATTCTTTTTTCTTTATTCTGTTCCACAGCAGTGAATTCCAACATTCTGTCTTCCAGGTCACTTATCCGTTTTTCTGCCTCAGTTATTCTGCTATTGATTCCTTCTAGTGTATTTTTCATTTCACTTATTGTATTGTTCATCTCTGTTTGTTCTTTAATTCTTCTAGGTGTTTGTTCTTTAATTCTTCTAGGTCTTTGTTAAACATTTCCTGCATCTTCTCGATCTTTGCCTCCATTCTTTTTCCGAGGTCCTGGATCATCTTCACTATCATTATTCTGAATTCTTTTTCTGGAAGATTGCCTATCTCCACTTCATTTAGTTGTTTTTCTGGGGTTTTATCTTGTTCCTTCATCTGGTACATAGTCCTCTGCCTTTTCATCTTGTCTGTCTTTCTGTGAAAATGGTTTTCGTTCCACAGGCTGCAGGATTGTAGTTCTTCTTGCTTCTGCTGTCTGCCCTCTGGTGAATGAGGCTTGTGCAAGCTTCCTGATGGGAGGGACTGGTGGTGGGTAGAGCTGGGTGTTGCTCTGGTGGGCAGAGCTCAGTAAAACTTTAATCCGCTTGTCTGCTGATGGGTGGGGCTGGGTTCCCTTCCTGTTGGTTGTTTGGCCTGAGGCAATGCAGCACTGGAGCCTACAGGCTCTTTGATGGGGCTAATGGCAGACTCCAGGAAGGCTCACGCCAAGGGGTACTTCCCAGAACTTCTTCTGCCAGTGTCCTTGTCCCTTCGGTGAGCCGCAGCCACCCCGCCCCCCGCCTCTGTAGGAGACGCTCCAACACTAGCAGGTAGGTCTGGTTCAGTCTCCTGTGGGGTCACTGCTCCTTCCCCTGGGTCCTGATGAGCACACTATTTTGCGTGTGCCCTCCAAGAGTGGAGTCTCTGTTTCTCCCAGTCCTGTTGAAGTTCTGCAATCAAATCCCACTAGCCTTCAAAGTCTGATTCTTTGGGAATTCCTCCTCCCGTTGCCAGACCCCCAAGTTGGGAAGCCTGATGTGGGGCTCAGAACCTTCACTCCAGTGGGTGGACTTCTGTGATATAATTGTTCTCCAGTTTGTGAGTCACCCACCCAGCAGTTATGGGATTTGATTTTCTTGTGATTGCACCCCTCCTACAGGAAGCCTCACTGTGGCTTCTCATTTGTCTTTGGATGTGGGGTATCTTTTCTCGTGACTTCCAGTGTCTTCCTGTCAATGATCGTTCAGCATTTAGTTGTGATTCTGGTGCTCTCTCAAGAGGGAGTGAGTGCATGTCCTTCTACTCCGCCATCTTGAACCCAGTCCCTTTCATTGCTGTTTACTATCTCTCTCCACTACCTCTTGGCCCCAGAGTCAGTTATGGGAAGTGCATAGAAGAGGGGAAAGTAAAGTTTCAGATTTCCAGAACAGAAAGAGGAGAAGGAGGCTATGGAAGCCAGAAAGTGTTAGGGAATTCACAGAGAGAATTTGTAAAATCATTTGCCTGTCTTGATCCCGCAAAGCCAGGTAAGTGCTGAGAGCCTCCTCTTTGTTTCCCAAGGGCAGTGCCCTGAGATGCTCAAGTTCGCGTGGTTTTCCCCAGTCCTGCAGAGTCGGGCAGGCTTTCTGCACGCACATGCTTGCTGTCTGCAAAGGTTCATGCTCGTGGTCCATGAGAACACACAGGGATCCAGCCACACGGAGAGGAGTTACAGGGAGTGGAGTGGGTCCATGGGTCAGTTTGGGGGTCCAGAGATGACATCCCCAGCAGCTTGCGGGCAGGCTTCCTGATGGAGTCCAGGGAAGAAGTTAGTAGGATCTGCATCCCTTTGGTACTTTCTGAGCCCTGGTTTCTATGCTCCCTGCCTCTCCCCAGCCCTCAGCCCTACAGCTCACCTCAGTATTCTGGATGCAGTGGGATAGAGGCCAGCCTCTTGGGAAACATCCCACATGGCTGGGGAAGGTAGACCTTCACTCACACACTCTCACTTTCCCCCACTGGAGAAATCACAGACTAAAAGGTTCTCCTTGGCACTGAGCTGTGTCACCAGGGAGCAGAGGATGACATGGGTAAAGTGAAACTGTTCTTATCCTTTCAATGTGTCTATTCTTGGGCTTTTTTGCTCCAACAATGTGCTGCAACTTTTCCACTGGACTCCCAGATCCCTACAAAGGTACCCTTGTCCGTGGATGATTGTCAAATTTGATGTTCTGTGGGGAAAATGATGTAGGAAGCTCCTATCCCGCCATCTTGCAGATGTCACTTGCTTTCATTATACTTTCGTTTATGTTTGAAATTTTCCAAATTTCAAATTGAAATACGCTTGTGTTTCTCTCTCTCAGTAGTGTTATCTAGGCTAATGCCAACTAACCCCCAGCCCTTTGAAGTACAACGTAATTTAAATAGTTATGGAAAAGGTCATCGCAGCCTATCTTGCTCAAAACATGAAAACCTGATTCAGAAAGATTGGTCCTGTTCAGCCATCCTCCCTCGATGACAACCAACAAATATTTTTCAAACACCCCAACGTTGAGGATTTCGCATCAGGTCCTTCACTGAGAGCAAGGAGCATTTGTCAAAACACATGACAGTCAAGAGTTCATTGTCATATCATTTTGGGAGGTGGGGGTGCTTTTCCCTTTTGTTGTGCCTGTCATGGGTCAGGGGAGGACCTGTTGTAGTCATGACCTATAGGTGAACAATTTGACTCCTCCCATAGGGCTACAGGTCAAGTGGTGGTGAAAGTGTAGGATCTACTAACAGGGAACAGAGGGGTTTTCCTGGGCCAAATCAGCTGTTTGAATAACAGTGGAACCGGTTCAGCTTAGATATCTCTTGGCCCTAGGAGAATCCACTTAAGAAATGAAATCCATTTGCCACCCTGCTCCACTTCAATTAAGTTCCATCGCATTGAAATATCTCAAAACTCCATGTCAGAGGCAATCATTGAGAATCTCTGGAGTCTGCTGATTTTCCTCAGTGCTCATTTTAGCTTCTCTTTTATTAGCATCAGGCACAGTGGCCTGTTGTGGTTGCTGACACTGACACCCCCAGGGGAACTGGGGATGTTTTCCTTGATATTGTCCAATAATTTTCACTCTTGTGCTTACTGTAGCTTTCTTCCTCAATTAGCAATGTAAATGTGATTGCCTGGGCTTGGTAATGAGCTTTTCATGGGAACATGGGGAGGCCACCATTCCCCTGGGGCAAATTTGTATGTCTGCTTGCATCCAGCTGGGGTGGGGAGGGTGTTCATTAGAACAATGTCACAGGGTGATTGATAGGAACTTCAAAGAGAACTATCATGAAAACAATCTTATTAAATGAGTGAACTACAGCACCAGTGTCTGTGTCTGGGAGTTCTGTTTACCCACATGGAGAGCTTAGCCCAGCACTGACTGGAAACTGTCTTTACCTTCTCCTATTCTCCTAACCTTCCTTCTGGAGTCAGAAGGGCAAGGAATACCTTGACTCTTTCTACGAAGGAGCTGCTTGGACATATACAAAGTCCTAAGTTGGTGATTTGATTTACAAAACACCTTTTAGAGAAAATGTTGCAAGTGATCCAGGGGAAATAGAACCAGAGTTATCACTGTTGCTTTCTTTGCTCGTGTGTTTTCTTTTGGTTTGGTTCTGTGTGATCACTGTCAGGACTGTATCATCACAGCATCCACCTCCTGTGTTTATACACCCACTGCTCTAGCAAAGTGATTTGCTTACCTGATCTCTCCCTTGCCTGCCTTTCCACCCTCATGACTTACCTCTCCTTTCACTTGCTTTATTCCAGCATCCAGATCTTAGCACGTGCTGTTCCATCTGCCTGGAACACTATTCCCTCCTTCCATCTGGTTAACTCCCAGGCATCCTTCATGTCTCTGCGTAGATACCACATCTGCACAGAGGGCTCCCTGGCTCTTCAGGCTGGTTTAGTCTCCCTGTTATATGTTCTCATAACTCCAGACATTTTCCCCTTCCTAGAATGTAGCATAGTGGTAATCACATCGTCAGGTATGTGATTTTTTTTTTCCAGGCCTCTCTTGCATTATTAACTTGTAAGCTACTTATGGGCAGAAGCCACATCTGTCTTGTTCCCTGCTAGAGACTCAGTGCCTAGCATATCATAAGTGTTTAATAAATTACTGCTGAATGAATTTGATGGAAATGGGGAAGGAGATAAAGGCATAGAGAGACAGATATAGGATAAAAGGCATTTCAGCACGATGATACATGATGAGAAGGGTTTCAAACAAAACATGCAGTGAGCCTGATAGTTTAAATAATAGGCTTATTATAGATTCTCCCACACTTCACTCCCTCTCTCTCTGCTACTAAAAATATAAGAACTTTCTCAGATGTCATCTCCTTGGGTTCCTACAGTCCACTGGATTGGTTGAATAGGCACTGATCTTCCCCTCAGCTTACTGATGAGGTAACTGGGGTTCAGCAAGTTTCCATGATCTGTTCAGGGTCATTCAGCTCCGAAAAGGCAGCACCCACACTTGAACCCCAAAATTTTCCCTCTCCTGGCCTGGTCTCCTCCATCCTATCCCCAGAGGATAGAGTTCAACAACTATTCTTTATCACTTCTCCACCCGCTCCTTCAGAAAAGAGATTTTTGCCACTGAAGAAGCTGTTAAAATTAGGAGGAGCAGCATGATTTGCAGGTGCTGTAAATAAAGATGAGACTTTTCTGGTCCCAAAGGCGATTTAATTTTAATTGCAGCCAGTACAGATCAGCGAGTGAGAGGTGACTCAGATATGACGCTGGGGGAAGGGGGAATGACAAAATATAATAAAGTTTATTTTTTCCCTATTCTCTGCAAATAATGCCGTTAAAAGATGGCTTGCACCTGATGACGTAAAATGATAGTGCTTTGAAGTGCAAAGGGGCTTTCACACCAGGGCACTCAAAGTGGCTGTCAAAAAAAAAAAAAATGCATACGTTTACAAGATCAGCCAAAATACACTTGAGCCTGCACTGAGTCACCTGCAGCTGCGATGTTTCCAAGAACGCAGGAGATGGAAGCCAACATATCATTCATGTGAAACATTTTTATGAGCACCTACTCTGTGCCAGACATGTGCAAGCACTAGAGATACAGCATGGAGCAAAGTAAAATCCCTGCCTTCGTGGAATCCACCTACTTCTTACAGCACTACTGCATCCATACAGGTATGCACAGCAAAACTCTAGGGATGCCGTTCTCATCAGAGCCACGGCAATGGGTCCCCAAGATGGGTACACACCACTAGCTCAACCACACACACCAGCCCTGAGTCACGTCCACTGTTCCGTCCTTGCCAAGCCACCATCATTTCCCAGTGGGAATCGTTGCTGTAACCTTCCTAACGGATCTCCCCGATTCTACCCTGCTCCCCAGTCCTCTTTTCTCAACACAGCAAACCCACTCTGTTAAAAACGTAAATCAGAACAACTCAGTCAAAAAATAGGCCTGTCCATTTGATGGCGATCCCTCCTGTCCACCTCTTCCCAACAATGTACAGATGAAAGAAAGAGCAATTAGGTGGCAGCTTTCAGAAACTCTGTTCTTCCCCAGCCCTGTGAGGAAAAGATGAATGCTGAGCAGTGGAAATTACAGGAGTTGTTTAATGATGAACCTGCTCCAGGTTAAGCCTGGATGGCAATCATTCCCTCTAGGTTTGCACTGACGACTCTGTAAATGGAGAACATTTATCACAGGCAGAGGCATGTGGAATGACAAGGCACTTGTGCTATAATGGTTTTCCTTCTTGTTATCACAAAGAAGATGATCAATCCAGGCAAGTGCACTGGAGGGCGGTCTCTTACAGAGTGTTTGCCAACAAAGGGAGCAGATAGGACCAGCTGCTCACAGGTCTGGCCAGGAGCTGGTGCCCACTTTGTGTGGGTCCAGTTATCTGCTCACATCCTGGTCTCAAACACCGAAAAGAAAAATCATCCTCCCTTTTTGTCTCATTCCTTCACTCAACCTGTGGCTCTTGAGAGTCTACCAAGCACTGGAGATTCAACACTGAATAGGCAGACACGGTCCTGCCTTCCAGGACCTTACATTCTACTAAGAAAATAAGTGAAGCCACAGGGCATCAGTGGACCAGTGTTTTGGTTTTGTTTGTTTGTTTTTTCTTTCTCATGGGCTTTATACTTTTAAATTTTTATCAGAGTATAGTTGCTTTACAATGTTGTGTTAATTTCTACTGTACAGCAAAGTGAATCAGCTATACGTATACAAATATCCCTTCCTTTTGGATTTCCTTCCCATTTAGTGACCACAGAGCACTAAGCAGAGTTCCCTGTGCTATACAGTAGGTTCTCATTAGTTATCTATTTTAATACATAATGTCAATAGTGTCAATAGTGTGTATATGTCGATCCCAATCTCTCAATTTATCCCACCCCTATTGAGCACCTATATTGTGCCAGGTGCTCCAGATTCAGAGATCAGCATATACGGTCCCTATCTTCAAGAAGCTTGCCATCTAGCTGACTTCTCTGCACAATGCCATGGGAGCTGTGACAAATGTGAGTACAAAGTATGTAGCAGAGCTCAAACAGAAACACCGAGATCAGATTCTGTAGTCAGATATGTTATTCCATTCACAAGGATTAAGACCTAACTCTCTCTAGCAGGAGAGCAGAGGCCTGAGGGGATGGGACACAGGACTCACAAGTTTTGATGGTAAACCTGGGGGGAGAATATTGGAAGCATGGGGCATACAAGAAGCTTTCAAGGCAGCAAAGAAAGCCTCATCAGCCAAGAAAAGCTTGTCATGCTTGATTCCCAGTGGAGATAGTGCAAATGAAGATGCTATACTATCTTGAACTTCTATCCAGGATCATCAAAACAATAGAAAGCATTCATTAAACCTATTCACACATGTTGACTCCTTTAATCCCCACAGCAACTCAGACAGGGAGGCATTAGTACCCCGATTTCACAAATAAGGAAACTGAGGCCATGAGAGGTTATTTTCCCAATGTCACACAGCCAGTAATTTGCAAAAATCACAATTTGAGCCCAACGCTACTTGCCTCTAATATCTTATCAGCACTGTCTCTAATATCTCTGGCTGAATGATATATGACATGGAAATTTATTCAAGCATCCCTTTGACCTTTTTCCCACAGATTGAAGCTGTGCCCACTCTGCTCTTGCTTGACTGGCCCCACCAAAAACGTCACCTCCAATGACCCAGACATGCTGTGTTCTTTGTATGATCTGGACTCCAAGGATAAGGAATACATGCCCTTGCACACTCACATGACTGTGTCTGTGTGTGTTGGGGAGATCAGTATGAAACTGAGTGTGGGACCCACAGGAGGGGATCAACTTATGACAGCACTTGCAGCCATGCCCAGATTCCTCCCATAATATTATTGTCTTAACATTTTTTTTCTTTCAGGCAACTTGCTTTTTAGATGTAAATAATTTGTGAACAGATTAAATCATTACCATAAATACTACTAGTATTACTTGCCATCCATTCTACTAACACTAAAAATTAAAAAACAGTGAAGACAAAACAACCTCGAATCATTTCTAGCTACTGTTGCCTTCTAAACACTAAGAGCCTGTGTCTTGTTCTCACTTTATTAAAAAGGAAGATTAGCAAGTGCTGGAGAGGTGTTAAATCAGACTAACACCATGCTGAGACTCTTCATTTGATATAATTGGGATTAAAGAAAATTGGAATAGAAATAAATTTTCACTGTGTGATTCAGTATTTTGTAATGCTGTGTCTATGTAATACTTAGAGTAAAATAAATGTCAAGTGCCATCATATTGCACATCTTGGAAAACGTTGCCTTAAAGTAATTGGATAAGATGAGAATATGAAAATAATAATCATAATAGCAGTTACCATATTGGAGTGTTTACTACAGCAGTTGAATATACAGAGTCTCTGATCTCGACAAACACTACCATCTTCACAAACACTGCAAAAGGTGGTTATTATCCACATTTTATAGATGGGAAAACTGTGGTATAAATTTAGTAATTGTCTCAAGGTTACAAAGCTGATCCTGAATCTAAACCAAGGTCTCTCTGGCTTCAGAGAACATTTGAAAAGTCTGAGGAAGACGAGCCGAGATTCACACCTACTGTTGGTGGTGACATAGAACACCCGCTTTGGAAAACAGTCTGACTCTTTGCTAAGGCTACACAAATGTACACCATAGGACCCAGCAACTGAATACCCTACTAAAGAGACATGAGTGCACATATCCACACAAAGACTTGTACACAAATGTTCCCAATAGCCAAAATTCATAGTAGACAAAAACTGCAATCAATTTAAATGTCCATCCAAAGGTAAATGGATAGACAAATGGAATCCTACTCAGTAACAAAAAGGAATCAACTACTGACACAGGCAACACAATGGATGAATTTCAAAAACGTGATACTGAATGAAAAAAAAATTCTTACACAAAAGAGGATGTGCTGTAGCATTTGGTTTATATAAAGTGCAAGAATAGTCTGAATTAACACAGAGAACAGACTTGTGGTTGCCAAGGGAGAGGGGGGGTGTGGGAAGGAAGGATTGGGAGTTTGGGATTAGCAGATGCAAACTACTACATGTAGAACGGATAAACAACAAGGTCCTACTGTATAGCACAGGGAACTATATTCAATATCCTATGATAAACCATAATGGAAAAGAATACGAAAAAGGAGATTATATATATATAATATATATATATACATACACATATATATACACATATATATATCTGAATCACTTTGCTGCACAGTAGAAATGAACACATTGTAAATCACCTATACTTCAAGAAAATTAATTTTTTTTAAAAGCAAAAAAAAAAAAAGAAAATAGTCCAAACTAATCTGTGGTGATTGAATTCAGAATAGGAGTTACCGCTGCGGAGGGGAACTGACAGGAAAAGAGCACAGAGGAAGTTTCTGGAGTGAAGGAAATAAACTCTATCTTGATCTGAAGATATAGATTATATCTATAAGGTGCTGGTACAGGTATGTACATACATATAAATTAACCAAGTTATGCATTTAAGATTTGTGCATTTTATTCTATGTAAATTATACCTCAATAAAGTACCAGGGGAAAAGTCTGTAGCTCTATACATAAGTCAACATGCCTCCAATTAGAACTCTTAGGCAAGTTGACAAGCTTTCTTAGAATTCTACTCATACTGGATTCAAAGGATGCCCAACTGTGTTTGGATGGTTTTATTTGCTTTAAATCATAGTCTTGGGCCTCCATCTTAATTACACCTCTCCTCCCAAGACATTTTAATACACTTGAGGTCAGATTCTGTCTTGTCTTTCTATCCTCAGTGTGTTTTCCATTGAGCCTTACACACAGTAGTTCTCAATAAATAGTTGCTGGATTGAATTTTCGTGGTTTTGAGTGCCATTTAAATAGTTATTTCATGATAGTTTAATAAACAGTTAAAATCCATTTGTGCGTGTGTGTGTGCCACACCACGCAGCAAGCGGGATCTTAGTTCCCAGACAAGGGATCGAACCCGCACCCCCTGTGGTGGAAGCACAGAATCTTAACCGCTGGACCACCAGGGAAGTCCCTAAAATCAAATTAAAATTAACAAATGCAGTTTTATTCTCATTCATTTTCGAAGTCCACCTCCCACCCCAGACAACTGCAATTCACCCATGACAGTTGGAGGGAAAGGGATAGGGTCTTTAAAAGGAGGACAAGTCAAGCTTCATCTAAACAATCCTCTAGCTTCATGCGAACAGCTCCTAAAGGAAGAATTACTTAAAGTTTGGTCTGTAATTATTGTACCACAGAAGATGGAGATAGAAGAACAAAAGTCAAGTTTTATTATTAATTACAAGCCCTATGGCAATAAAGGAAAGGGAAAAGTAACAATGCTATACTGGCCACTGTCTGTATAGCTTTAGTTCCAGATGCTAATGAACTTTGTCCCTAAACAAGAAAAAACAACCAAGCTAATAAAGTATTGGATATTGAACTTATAATGAGTGGTCTCAGGAGTGATTAAGCTTGTACAAAATAAACTCTAGTTCTTCAGTAATGACCTTGGGGGACACAGGCAGGTGAGAAGTATGGATT
Organism: Monodon monoceros; assembly: GCF_005190385.1. Lineage (NCBI taxonomy): Eukaryota > Metazoa > Chordata > Mammalia > Artiodactyla > Monodontidae > Monodon > Monodon monoceros. The sequence goes on from NW_021703769.1 coordinate 59,852,747, forward strand.
CTGATAGGAGGAGTCTTGGAGGGATGCTTTTGATTGAGCCATAGTCTTGGAAGGGACCATAGGAGTGCTCCTCTTACTTTTACCGATAATCCATTAAAATCCAAATTGTTCTTGATGCCTTGGTTCTCCCTTTTGGAGAAGACATCTGAAGATAGGAGCCTTGCAGTAGACAAAGCCATGGTCCAATAGGGCTCTCATTCATCTCAAGGAAGAATACTTGGACTATTGCAGTACCCTGACCTGGGACCAAGTGTGAAAATTGAGGTGGCAGTGCTGACCTGAGACCAAGGGTGAAGAATGAGGCAGGGGTGGAAAGTAGGTACCACAGCATCCTTCTTTGGCTATGTCTTCTTTAACCTTTACATCCAACATATATGTCTATTTTCCTTTTTAATGAACCTGGTGTCAGAGTCAAGTTAATAATAGCTATCATTTGCTGAGTATGGACTATGTGCCATGTACTGTCACTGTACCAAGCAATTTACAGTATCCTATTGTAAACTTTATGACATAGGTATCATCCCCATTTCACAGGCAGGAAGACTTGGGCTCAGATAAGTTTATTGACAAAGGTTACCTGGCCAATAAGTCATAGAGCTGAGATAGGAACCCAGTCTGCCTGACTCCAAAGTCCAAATAAGTCTGGAAAGATTGAAATCTCTCAGATTACTGCAGGAACCAACAGGGATTTCTAGTATATAGAAATCCATGGAAAACCTATTTGGGACCAAACCATGACCTTTCCTTAACCACTAAAAATAAAAGATGATGATAATTCCCGGGGTGAGTGTTACTGTCAGAGAACACAGCTAAAGGGAGCCATCTCACATACTTATCACACCAATTTCAAAAGTTAAGCTTCTCAGAATCCACTGGACATCCAAAGGAAGACAATGCTTATAACATCTTTAGAGCTCATCATTCAATTTTCAGAGCATTTACGTCAGATCACTGTAACATCTTCCCCTGGAATTACATAAAAATAGGAATTGTTCAGATTTCCTGATTTGTATTCTGAGCACTAGCCTATGTAAGGTCAGAAAAAAAAAAATCACAAAGTGAACCTATATCATCTTCCCTTACACAGAAATAAATGAAAACCTCTGTGCTACCAGGGCTTTCCTTCTCCTCTTCCTGGGGAACTTGACAATATCTGGGCACTCATTTCACTATACACCTCGCAAGCGTTCCACAGGCATAATCACTCAGGGCGCCTCGGGTTAACCAATGCTAATTTGTCTCTTTTTCCAAGGGCTTCCGGCCACCTGAGCTAGGGAGATTCTGCTCTTGTCATGGCCTCTTTGGCTGCGACCTCATCTCTCCATCTTGCAACTGACTAAGAACAATCCTGTATGAAAGCTCCCTCCTAAAAGGTGAAGTAAAAACACATGTCAAATGTGTTCACAGCATACAAGATCAGAAGACAAAGCACAGGGCAAAAAAAGCCATCTACTGTGGACTAAATGTTTATGTCTCAAAATTCACATGTTGAGGCCTAATCACCAATGTGATGGAATTTGGAGGTGAGACCTTTGAGAGGTAATTAGGTTTCAATGAGGTCATGGGCGTGGAGTCCCCATGATGGGATTTGTGGTCTGATAAGAGGATGAAGCGCCTAGAGATCTCTCCAGTTTGTAAGGACACAGTAAGAAGGTTTCTGTGAACCAGGAAGCGGGCCCTCTCACAGTCCAGCCTTGAGGAGGCTTGGACTTCCAGCCTCCAGAAGTGTGAGAAGTCAATGTTTATTGTTTTAGCCACCTAATCTATGGTATCTTGATTATAGCAGCCTGAGCTGACTAAGATTCCATCATATAAGCAGAGCAGTGAGCAGAAGAATACAGAATTTCAGAGTCAGTGGTCAGGTCTCAAAAACCACAACAATCTCTGCCTACCTCCCTTTCGGAAAGCCCACCGCTAAGAATGTTATTTAACTTCAGAAGAGTAAAAATGAATACTAATTGAACACTTACTACACGCCAGATGTTCCTTCCATTCTCAAAACAACTCAGCAAAGAGTACTTTCAATTCCTATTTTGCATATGAGGAAGTTAAGATGATCTGATTTGCTCAGAGTTACATAGCTAGTAAACAGCTGAACCAGGATTTGAACAAATAATCTAAATTCCTGCATGGTCCCTGTAAATATGCAGTGTTCACTGGGATGTGTACTATTAAAGTGTTGTCAGTAATGTTCACCCTAATATAAATGAGTAAAAGTCCAATCTTTTTTAAGAAAAAAAATCAGATCCTACATGGTGGCCCAGGAGACTTGATGATGGAAATAAAGACAACTCCCATACACAACTTCCCAGGAACCCTGAATGAATGGCCTCATAGTAGCATAGGGTAAAATGTAAGCATCTAAAAAACTGGCCTTACCTCACATCCATTAGGATGACTATTATCAAAAAAAAAAAGAAAATACCAAGTGTAGGTGAGGATGTAAAGAAATTAGAACTGTTGTGCACTGCTGATGGTACTTTGGAAAACAGTATGGTGGTTCCTCAAAAATTGAAAAAAGAAATACCGTATAATTCAGCAATTCTACTTCTGAGTATATACTCAAAAGAACTGAAAGCGGAATCTCAAAGAGATATTTGTACACCATGTTCATAGCAGCATTACGCACACTAGCTAAAACGTTGAAGTAAGCCAAGTGCACATCTACCAACAAATGGTTAAGCAAAATGTGGTCTATGCAAGCAATGGAATATTAGTCAGCCTTAAAGAGGAAGGAAATTCTGACACATGCTACAACCTTGAGGACATCATGCTAAGTGAAAAAAAGCCAGTTCCAAAAAGACAAATAATGTAGGATTCCACTTATATGAGGTCCTTAGAGTAATCGAAGTCATAGAGAGAAAATACCTTTTGAACTGTGATTGCCAGGACCTGGGGGAAGGGGAGGGTGGGGAGTTATTCAACGGGTATAGAGTTTCAGTTTTATAAGATGAGAAGAGCTCTGGAGATGGGCGGTGGTGATGGCTGCAGAACAGCATGAATGTGCTTAATACCACTGTACACGTAGAAATGTTATAATAAATTGTGTTATGTGTATTTTTCCACAATTAAAGAAATTCAGAAAAAGAACTGGTTTAGATTTCAACCAAAGAACTCTAGCTAGTAGAAACTGGCACCAGGTGGACAATCTACTTTTGACTCAAGCCCTTTGCACCAAGGCTGCCACCTAATAAATAAACCATGAAGTTGTCCATGACTCTTTCCTCCGCCTCAGCCCTCACATCTGATTAGCCACCATGGCATCCATCCTACTTCTTACTGACTTTTCAAATCATTTTCCACTCTAAGTTATCACATCTACTTAATTCAGAGCCTTGTTGACTCTTGTGTGGCTGCCATCTCATTTCTCATTTCCTCCAAGCCATCTTCCCAACTGCAGCCAGGACGACATTTACAAAGACCCAGATCAATCCTTTCTCTACTTATATATCCCTTAACTGACCACTATCTAGGGGACAAAAATCCAAGTTTCTCACCCTAGCATAAAAACTACAACTTTACTCTGCCTCTGTTTTCAAATTCATTTCACACCAGTTCTGTCCTCTCAATATATGCTTTAGAGACCCCTAGATGCTTACAGTTCTCTCCATACAACAGGCGTTTCAGGTCTATGTCATTCCACACACACACTGTTTCACTTGCCCGGAACATCCTTCACCTTCTTTCCGTTTGGAGAATTACTATTCCTTCTTACGCTGCAGGGTAAATGTCACCTCCTCCAGAAATCCTATCCTGCCACTGCTAATCATTCCCTTTTCTGTGCTACCTCCATGACTCGTATAAGCTTATAAAGTACTTGGTATAGTGCCCAAGGCATAAGCAGTAAGTTGTTGGCACTTATTATTATTATCATGTAGAGTGCTGTAACTTATTTGTTTACAGGTCCACCTCTACTGCAAGACTCTGGGCATTTTAAAAATAGCGACTAATTAGTATTGTTTATCTGTATGTCCATCATCTTAGTCCAAAACCCAGGGCAGAGGAGGTATAGCAAGAAGAGAAGGTTCAGACAGCTCTTGATTCAATCCCTTCTTCCTCATCCTCAAGAGAAGGAACTACCAACCTCATAATAATCCAGGGTCCAAGACAGTGATTGAGCCATGGTTACCAGTAGACAGTGTCACTTTTCCTCTGCCTGGTCCATCCAAGCAACCAAATCCTACAGAGCAGCCAGACAGGTCATCTTGAGCCCTTTTCTTCTATCCTTGTATAATTGTTATAGTAGGATTTGGGGGATTAGAAGTTAATAGAGGTCCCAATAGATTCTTACGTAAGGCCACATAACTTCAGCCCACTTTACCAATGAATTTTACAATAATGGCTCTCAGTAGAATCTTAGCCAAACAATGATATGGTGGTTTGTTTCCTGTTCGCTTTAATTTTATGTGAATATTTCACTCCAGAAATCTTGTGAAGAAGGACTTTTCCAGTGTAGGGAAGAGTTTCCCAGAATGCCTTTTATTTTATGTGCTCTTACAGTACCTTGGTCCCATCATTGGCTCTAAGACTAGACACCTAATGAATGTCTATTAATTTGCATTTACTGGGAAGCAAATTGTTAGTGGACCCTGGGCAGTGGTAAAACACTCCCACGTGGACTGCACATTTTGAAGACTTATCCTGCGTACCATCTACACAGCAAGAGAATCCATAGCCAAGTTTTGTCCAAGCAAACTTTACTGCCTAGCCCTGAAGCTTTCTATCCTTATATCTAAAGCAGATTTCAGAGGTTTAATTCTTAAGATTAATAATAGATCAGGAACATAAAGGCCACAGGAGCATAAACTTAATGGCAGATATATAATCAATGTTTCATAATGATTTTAGAATAGGAGGATGTGTAAGGTTTCCTCTCTGTAATTTCTTTCCCAGACCTCATAAATAAACAGTGATTCTTTTTCCCCCACGTTCAACTGATTTATAGACAGATCTTTAAGTAAAGTGCTCCCATTCATTATTAATGCATTGCATAATGCACAATAATAAGTGAATATAGCTCAAGTATGATCGTTTAACATATTCATAAAGCATCAATATAATTTAAAGCAACAACTTTCCCACTTTACACAAACAATCTCTGGATGAGAAATCAGGAGAAGCAAGCATGAGAGACCAATATCCAAAGGATAGAGACCCCAGAAATCCCCATTCGTCACAAGAGAACCAGCAGAAAATAACCAAGCACCAGTCACTAGAGGCAGATTGTCAAAGCCACTGCTGCACACCCTGGGAATGACCAAGCCCCCCATTCCTCCCAGGGACAGAAGGAATCAGCTTTGTTTTTCCATCACAAAAGCCAGAAGCGTCAGTACAGCCTGGGTACAGAACCTTCCTGGGGAAGGCTAGCGCAGGCTATGATTTCAAGCCTGACACAATGACCCACTGTACAATCTTATGGGAAATTTAGACGGGAGCTCTTCGCTGAGAACAGAACTAACCTTTGTCATTTAATATTTCATGCCATCCTGGCAGCTCCCTAACAAGAACAAATGGCTACAGCTAAAATGAGGCTTATTTATCCTGAGTGGGATTTAATGATAAGGATGGCAGAGCAGCGTGTATCCTGAGACATATCAGACCTGCAGTCGTTAGCTAGGTATCGTTGTACTTGTCACGCGCTGGAAAAAATTAATGTATGTACTTTCTGAGTTTGGAAACACAGGAAAAATAGCTATTGTCCCAGCTTAAAATGGGACATAATTAAACAGGGGAACATGACTTTTTTTCCCTAGAGGGCAGGGTCTAGTAAGAGGGAGAAAGTGAATTACTTTAGGGATGATGTGATTTTTTAAGCTAGGATGGCTAGTTCCCTGGGTTTTCAATTTCTGTAGTCTTGCTTCCTTTGCTCTTCTCCACCAAAAGAACATCTGTTTTATGGGCTGGGCTCTGCCAGCCCTTCCTCCTCATTTTTCAGATGATGAACTGCCTCTGCATTGTGATTTATGAACCTCAGAGATCCCACAGCGAGCTTGTCTGGCTGGAGAATTCAGCACTTCTGTTTCAGCTGGCAAAAATTCTGGTCATGCAAAGCTCTAGATAAAGCACAATGAAGGGAGCTCCAATTGGATGGGAGATGGGGCAGAGAAGGGGGACGTTCACTGAAAGATGTGAATTGTGACATAAATGGCTAGCTGACCAAAGGCTGGATATTCCCTTGCCAAGTGCAGAATTATTGCTGGGAACTATCTGCTCATCTAAAGACTACTTGTCCCAGCATCCCTTGCAGTTAGGTGGGGTCATGTTACTTGTTCTCATCAATTGAATGTGAGTAGAAGTGATGTACATTTCCTCTAGTACAAAGTGGGTAAGAAGCAGCTGTGCCTTCTCCACCCTCTTTTTTCCCCATCAGCCAATAGAAGAGAGGCTTCTGAGGCCCAAGAAGAGGGCAGAGCTACGAGATAGAAGGAGCCTGCGGCCCTGAGTGACTTCATGGAATGCTGTCCATTTATTAATACAAAGTTTATGAAAAATGAGCAAGAAATAAGTGAGTGAAACCACTGAGATTTCAGGGACTCTATGTTACAGCTGCTAATATTACCTGATTAGTACACAAGTCAAACCACTTTGGTAGAAAGGAGGTGAAACCTGGAAGGCATGATCGTGATCCTGGTTTAGCCGTGGTAATTCAGGGCAAACCTTATCCTTTCACACTTCTCAAATCACCATCTTCTTTTCCTTCCTGTTCTCAGGATGCTGCTTCATCATTTCTAACAAACCCTGCACAGAGCTAACTATGCCTCCTTCACCTCATCTTCGGCCATCTTCATTAGTGCCTCCAAAATCCCAGCTGAACTGCATGACCCTTCACCTATATTATTATCCTAATTATCCTCTAGATCTCAGTTTGACATCACTTCTTCAGGGAACCCTTCCCTGACCACCCAGATCAAGTCAGAGTCCATCATTATATGCTTTCATAGCACTAGTTTTTCTTTGCATTTATCACAAAAATAATTTTATTTTTATTTGTGTGATTATTTGACTAATTTCCATCTCCCCAACTAGACTCTAAATGAAGACAGAACTGTGTCTAGGTTTTGCTCACCATTTTATCACCAATGCCTGACATATATTTAGCACTCAGTAAATACTAATAAATGGATAAGCCATATTAAAAATTACTGAATGCTTACTCTATTCCAAGCACTCCATGTTTTCTCATTTAATCCCTCCCCCAAACCCTGTAATACCTTACTACTATTACTTATCTATTACAATTACTATCCTCATTTTAGATACCAGGAAACTGAGTTCTGAGAAGTTAAATACAACACCCAAGGACATACAGCTTACAAGGAGTAGAATGGAAATTTAAACCCAATCTGTCTTAGTTAAGACTCCTCCCTGTGTATGAGTATGTGTAGATATATTTTTAAATCTCACCTCTCCATAGTGTTCAAGTTTTAAATAACTCATATGTATCATTTTCATAGGCTCAATAAAACTCCCTTTTGTGTGTTTTTGTTTTTATGGAGGTATAATTTTCATACAATGAAATGCAAGGATCTTTGTTTTAATCAGTTTTAACAAATGCATACACCCATGTAACCCACACCTGTAGCAAGGCATAGAATATTATAAATATTATGTTACTATCACTCCATAAAACTCCCTTGTATCCCTCACTTTCAATCCCATCCCCTCTCCTAGAAGCAACTGCTGTTCTGGTTTTTCACATTTGGCTAGTTGTCCCTGTTTTAGAACTTCATAGAAATAGAATCATTCCATATTTTTGTGTTGTTGCATGGATCATTCATTCAGCTCTTTTTGTTGCTGAGTAGTATCCCATTTGATGGATATACATTTTTTTTTTTTTTTTTGGCTGCACCACATGGCTTGTGGGATCCTAGTTCCCTGACCAGGGACTGAACCCGAGACCTTGGCAGTGAAAGTGCGGCATCTTAACCACTGCACCGCCAGGGAACTCCCTGGATATACCTTATTTTGTTTATCTATTCACCTGTTGATAGACATCTGGGTTGTTCCCAGTTTGGGCCCACGATTAATAAAGATTCTATGGACATTTTTGTACATGCCTTTTTTGTCAACATATGTTTTCACTGATCTCAGCTAAAATGTAGAAATGGAATTGCCAAGTCACAGGCTAGTTACATGTTTAACTTTTTAAGAAACTGCCAAATCATTTTAAAAGTGGATGTAGCTTATTACACTCACACCAGCTATATAAGAGAATTCCAGACGCCTCACATTTTCACCAGCATTTGGGGCTGTTCATCATCCTGGAGGGTACAGTGGTATCTCACTGTGATTTTGGCTTGCATTTACCTGATGATTAATAATGCTTAGAATTTTTTCCTATGCTTATTGGCCATTTGTGTATCTTCCTTTGTGTAGTATCTGTTAAGTCTTCTGCTCAATTTTATTGGGTTTCTTTTAATAAACAGGAAGGAAGGAAGATAGGAAAAGACACAGACGTAGAAAATGGACTTGAGGACACGGGTTGGGGGAGGGGAACCTGGGAGGAAGTGAGAGAGTAGCAATGACATATATACACTGCCAAATATAAAATAGATGGCTAGTGGGAAGTAGCTGCATAGCACAGGGAGATCAGCTCGGTGCTTTGTGACCACCTAGAGGGGTGGGATAGGGAGGGTGGGAGGGAGATGCAAGAGGAAGGGGATGTGGGGATATATGTATGCATACAGCTGATTCACTCTGTTATATAGCAGAAACTAACACAACGCTGTAAAGCAATTATACTCCAATAAAGATGTTAAAAAAATAAAAAAGATGTGAAAGAAAAAAAAAAGAGGGAGGGAGGGAGGGATGGAGGGAGGATAACCGAGTAACTGAGCAGGACCCTATGGGAGGTACCCTCCCCCATATCCTCTGCTGTAGCTCTTCTCTGAAGTCCCTAGATAACAGTATCTGATGCACATTTCCTGAGTTGTTTTACAGATGCTAAAACCCCCACCAAATGGAAGATGTTAAGTACTTGATGACCGAGAGCACATAGCCCCCAGGCCTCCTGGGGTCTAAGGATTGATAACATTAACCCCTGTGACACCACCCTGTTCCCTCACCATCTACGAATCAGAGAATTGTGCATGAGCTGATCACATACCCTGGGTGCCCCTTCCTCACCTGGCCTTTAAAAATGCCTCCCTGAAACCCATCGGGAAGTTTGGCCTTTTTGAGCACTAGCTATCCCAGACTCCTTGTCTGGTGCCTTGCAATAAATGCTGCACTTTCCTTCACCACAACCTTGTGTCAGTAGATTGGCTTTACTGTGCATGGTTGAGCAGACCCAAGTCTGGTTCAGTAACAGAAGAAAGAAAGGTTGGTTCTTTTAGCAAGCAACTCCACAGGAATCTCCAATGACTTCCCATCAAACTGGGATCTGGGTCAGATTCAAAATTCCAAGTTCAGTATTACATCCTGGTCCCACCAAGGAGCTCCATTTATGCTGGACAAAACTAGAGCGCTCCCTAGGTCTATCTGAATGCCAGAAGCAGTGGAGTGATACACAAGGGCATACTGGATAAAAAGCCTCTGAGGCCAGAGTATCCCAATTAATGGAGACACACAAGCCAGAGAGAAGGTGTTATTACCCCCACTCAGGAAAAGATGATTCCCAAAGTAGGCAAAGACATCAGCATCTGCAGACAAAAGTCCTTGATGGTCCAGCGGTGCATCTCAGGACCAGGAATTCTAATATGATGTCTAGTAAGATATCCACAATCTCCACGTGGAAACTCCAGATCTAATAGCTCCTTAAATTTCATACTTAGTCTGAAATGACACCATCATACAGTTAGGAAAGGAATCCTTCACTGTCAGATGCTTTTAACTCTACCAGGAAACTCAGAAGTGCCACCTTTCCTAAAAGGAAGCAAATTGTGCATGCTTAGCCATTTCAGGGCTCAATTATCACGTTTTCCCCCGCAACTAGGAAATGACACCCACTAATTGGGTAATTGTGTACCTAAGTGCCTGATATGTGTGCAAATTTGTGGGGAAATTGAAGGCATGATATACGCAAATCAACCTGCGTGTAAAATTGTTGTCCCATTAAACCTGTCACTGCATGTCAGTCACAAGGACAGCCAATCATACCCACCTATTTCTGAGTGAATCCTTTCAGCCAGAGTGTTTCTTGATATGTGAGTCTCACTAATGATATAAAATAATAATGTATAGCTTCTATGACACCTAGTAGTAAATATGAATCATGTCATTTTCTTGGCAAAAATGAGAGTCATCTGAGCCATGGACTCTTACAAATGGTTAATTCTGCCTTCCTCAGAAGGGATGTCATATCTTAGTGCTGAAGAAGAAGGAATCAGTCCCCAAGAAAAGGATGCCTAGTAAGGGGTTAAGCACATTTAAAATGTCCAAAGGTTCTACTGATGGTTCTCAATAGCTACCATATATCAGGCTCTATGCTAAACGTTTGATACACATCAATTCATTTAATCCTACAACAGCCTTATGAAGTAGATACTATTGTTAGCCTCATTTTACAGATGAGGAAACTGAGGCACAGAGCTATTAAGAGACTTGCTGAAGTGAGCAACCAAGTGGCAGAGCCAGGATTTGAACCCACTCCCTTTCTCCCACCTCCCACCTCCAATCCATCCTCAAGTGGTGTGGATTCCATCTCCTAAATTTCTTTCAAATCAGGTTTAGTCTCCAACTCCACTGCCACTGGCCTGGCCACCGTCGTCCACCAGCTGTTGTCAAGTTCACCTCCCCTCCCCCATAGAAGAGCCAGGGTGATCTTTCTATAATGCAAATCTGACCATGTCACTCTTGCTAAAACGTTATTGCCCTCATGATGAAATTCAAACTCCTTTACACAGCAAGCAAATCGTGTCATGAGTCTTCTCACAGACACTTGGAGAAGTCACGCAACTCTATTCTTCAACCAGGCTGTCATCTCCTGCATGCAACTGGAACTGGTCTTGTCAACGTCCCCGGGGACCCCACAATGCCAACGCAGAGATCATGCTCACCGCACTCCCCCTTTCGACGTTTATTGGGCTTTTTCTCCACTTTGATTCCTAGACACCACATCTGGTTTCCCCTTTCCTCGCGGGCTGCTCCTTCTCATTATCCCAGGATCCTGTTCTTGAATCTCTTCTCTTCTCTGTTTACACATATTCCCTCCATGAGCCCATCTAGCACCATGGCTTTAAATCCCATCTATACAATAAGGACTTTAAAATGCAATTCTCCAGCCCTAACTTCAATCCTGACCTTCGGACTCAAATTTCCAATTACCTAGTCAAGTCCCTACTTGGGTGTCTAATAAGCCTCTCAAACTTGGCCAAAAACTACTCACCCCATCACTTGCACCCAAACCTGTCCCTCCTGCAGTTGTCTCCCACTCAGGAAATGGCAACTCCATCGTTCCAGCTGTTCAAGAGACATGTTTGCCTACTCTCTTTCTCTTGAGTCTCACATAAAATACATCTGTTAGTCCTGTCTGTTCTACCTTCAAAATATACATCCGAGGGAATTCCCTGGTGGTCCAGTGGTTAGGATTCCACACTTCCACTGCAGGGGCCCCAGGTTTGACCCCTGGTCAGGGAACTAAGATCCCACAAGCTGTGTAGCACAGCCAAAAACAAACAAACAAACAATACTCATCCAAAATCTGACCATTCTTCACCACTTCGGCCACAAGCACTGCAGTCCAAGCCACCATGGTTTCTCACCAGCAGTACTGACATAACCTCTGTCTCTCTGCTTCCACAATTCCTCTCGCCATCTAGTCTCAGTTCTACAGAGAGATCTCCCCAAAACAGAAATCTGGTCACTCCCCCTGTTCTCCTCACCCCAATGGTTTCTCTTCACATTTAGAAGAATCCTAAATCCTCTCCAACCTCAGCTCTCTCCTTCCACTCTCTCCACTTGCACACAAAATTATATGTTAGCAAACCTCCTCACCATGCACATTTTATATCTTTCTTAGTTACTCTAATGTAACTCCATCCTACAATGCATCAGATTTCTCACTGGGTCAATATTACCCATTAAATGATAATAACCACAGTTTCCATTTACGGAGAGCTTTGTGTGTGCACACCATTTCTCTCACTTGGTCGGCTGCATTCTAGAACTTGGCGAAATTCAGCCAGGTCTGGAATGGCTCCACTGGGCTCAGCATGACACTCAGTTTATCTTCCTTTGGCCAAATGTGATGTCTGCAGTAAGTACTAGGTTCACAGCGAATAAAAGCAGCCACAGCCACTGCTGTATTTGATTTTGTCTCACTTGGCAATGCCACCCCTCAGACTCCTGGGGACTTACTGGCTACACCACGTGACCTTCAGCAGACACCAAAACCCAGTACCCGGGTGGTGATGAACAGACACTGTTTCACTGAAGCTCCATGCTGCTCTTCATCGGATTGCAAGTCAAGTCATTCAGACGAGAACGGGGTTGCCACACTGACTCAAATTCACTAGAAAGGACCTGGCAAGTCCATTCCCTTTTATTGTGGAATTAGGGCTTGGAATTCTGTGCCAAGCTCCTCTTTACTAACAAACCTCTTCTTTACAAACAGAATTCACATTTTGTCCAGGGTGGCTGACAAACATCTTTCCCAGGCTCCCTTGCAGTTAGGAATTAGCATGTGAACTAGTTCTGGCCAATGAGATGGAAGTAGAAGTCTAGTGGGTGGAGCTTCTGGAAAAGCCACTGTTTCCCTGATAAAAATGGAATAGACTCAACCACTCTTGCCCTTCCCTTTTCTTCCTGGCTGGAAGGAAGACACAGAACATGCAGGGACATAGAACAGCCATCTTGTGTCCATTCTGACAAACATAAATGCAAAGAATGGCTGGTGAAGAACAAAACACAGAAGGAGCCCAGGTCCCTAATAGCATCTCTGGGTCACCACACCAGCACTAGACTTCCTAACCATCTCCAAACTTTTCATTACATGAGGAAAATACACTTTTTCCTTATTTAAGCTACTAGTTTTTTGGTATTCTCTTCCTTGAAGATGAATATAAATATTATCTGATATTTACTATTACTATCCCTCTTAACCATCTATTTCTCTGAATCATCTTATCAGGCAAATAGGAAAGTTAATGTTACCTTCCTCAGTGAGACTGCCACCCTCACAAATAGATCAAGTTTGCCTTTGCACTGACTTCCTTGAGTCCCTCATTCAACAGATACTTACCAAGCTCCTATTATGGACAGGCACTGTTAAAGGAACAATTCTGTGATAAACAAAATTCCCCAGTGGACAGAGACCAAGCAGGACCCTGTGGGGCTCCTGGGTAGAAAAGCTTTTCTGTGTCTCCCATTTCTTGTTTGTAGGAAATAGTCTTCATTAAGGCTCCATGACCTCCCCTGAGTTCCAAAGGGCAGGTTCAAACAGCTGCTAATCAGGGAAGGGAGGCGATATGGAGACAAGGGAGGAACAGTCAAAAGAAACAATAGTGCAGGGACTTCTCTGGTGGCGCAGTGGTTAAGAATCCACCTGCCACGGGTTCGATCCTTGGTCCAGGAAGATCCCACACACTGTGGAGCAACTAAGCCGTGCACCACAACTACTGAGCCCACGTACCACAACTACTGAAGCCCGTGTGCCTAGAGCCCATGCTCCGCAACAAGACCAACCATCGCAACGAGAAGCCCACACACCACAACAAAAGAGTAGCCCCTGCTCGCCACAACTAGAGAAAGCCCTTGCACAGCAATGAAGACCCAACACAGCCAGAAAGAAAGAAAGGAAGGAAGGAAGGAAGGAATAAAGAAAGAAAGAAAAGGAAGGAAGAGAGAATAGTGCAGCCTTGGGGCAGGGTCCTGGTTCCCCCTCAAGGGATATACATAACAATATCTTTGAGCTGTTTGGCAGGTACTGAAACCCCCACCAGGTGGGAGAAGTATACGGTATGCATGTAGACCCCAGACTGATTGCAACCAGAAGGTTGATGATGCTGGTCAATCACCTCACCACCAACCAATCAGAAGAATGTCTACGAGATGATCATGCCCTCTTTGAACCATTACTATAAAACTCCTCACTACCCCCTCCAGGTTGGAACACACAATTTTGAGAGGCATGAGCCCACTGTGTCCCCCTTTGCCTGGCAAACCAATAAAGCTATTCTTTTCTACTTCACCCAAAACTCTGCCTCTGATATTTTAATTCAGTGTCAGGGTACAGAGGCTGGATTCAGCTTCAGGATCCTTACCTCAATGCTTACATGAACCTAGATGCTAACATAGTCTTTAATCATCCGCTCTGGAGCCTCTTTTACATCACACATTCTTCCTTGTCCTCCTCCCTCCACAGTAAACAACTATCCAGACCTGGAAAGTACAGGCCAGTTTTCTCTATAACACTGTTCAAGTTTTTCATGCAATCTCTTGCACTCTTCCGAAGTCAAAGAGAGAGAAGATGAGGCTAATCGTGATTCTCTTAAAGTTTAAAATCTCTGGTTGTACAGAGGTTAGATTAGATGATTTCTAAAGTTCCTTAAGGATCTAAAATTCTGAGTTCTACATAATTCTGTCTCTTCTCCAACTGCCCTTCACCTTCCACCCACAGACACACTTCCCATTGAGGCAAAATCTTAGGCAATATAGAAATGCCACATTGACTTTGAATCCATATGTGAGACCAAGATTAGTTTGGTCACTTTCAGGTGCTAAGTCTTTTTTTACATAAGTAAAGGAAGAATTCAATCAATTCCCAAGAGAATAGAAGATAAATGCCATTTTTGAGCTAGGATAACATTTTGAGGACTCCTGAATAACAAACAAAATGCAGCTCTGGTGCTCTTGTCTTTATAAAAACAAAGACTCTCTCTCTCTCTCTTTCCCTCCTTTTCCCTCTCCCTCTCCAGAAAAAAAAAGTGCAGATCCAAGCCACAGCAATTATTCTATGAATTATATCTCTGACAGCCTGGAGATATGCCTAAGTGTGAAACATCAGTCAAGAAATAATCTTAATCAAGTCCCTGTGTCTGGGCACAGATATTCCTAGAAAATGGATACAGATAAAACTTGGGCTTGGCAGATTTCTCTCTTCCCTCAAGGTGGTCTTTCAGGAAGAAATGATGGAATCTCTACAAGCACCTCCCTCACCACCACAGGATTTCTCCACCTCAGCACTATCGACATTTGGGGCTGGACAAGTGTTCGTTGTGGGGTTGTCCTGTGCATTGTGGGATGTTTAGCAGAGTCCCTGGCCTCCACCCACGAGGTGCCAGTAGCACCCTCACCACAACCAGCACCCGGGTGTAACAAATGAAAATGTCTCCAGACATTGCCAGATATCCTCAAGGGACAAAATTACCCCTGTGAGAACCGCTGCCCCACAACAGGCAGACTTCAGCTCTACTGATCTTACTTGGGAGTGAAATTAGAGTGTGTCAACCTAAAGAAAAGCACACAATGTAAGAACTGTGGGTGTAAGTTTTATTCGGGGTCTTACTGAGGACTATAGCCCAGGAGATGCCACTCAGGTAGCTCTGAGGAAACTGCTCCAAAGAGGTAGAGGAGAAGCCAGCTTCTATATGATTTTTGTTTAGGGAATACATGCAGTCAAGCATACATCTTGGTAAAAGATTACTGCTAATCCCAAAGAACAGATAGCTCAAGTTAATGATTTTAGTGCTTTCTTATGTATGGGAAGATGCAAGAATTGGGAGTCACTGAAATTCTTCCTGAGGGATGTATCTAACTATCTTAGCACCGGTTTATCCAAAGCACAGAGTGTCCTATCCTGTTTTTCATCTTGAATTCCTCTCAGGTTGCACTATAGGTGGGCAACTGCAGTGGGTTACAAATTAACCCTTGTAGAACTGGGTGCTAAGCAATGCTCTGTCTTAGCCATCCTAATTTTCCTGCATCCACAAGCGTCAGGTACCAGGTACTCCTGTATCACGTCTCACTAACACCCACCACTGTTCACCACTGCTCACCTTGTGGAGCAAAATCAGCTCAACCCTTGTCACTCATAGAAAAATAATGTACATGCAATTGCATTGTTAGAGAAAAAATGCATGAATTTGCATTTATCTTTCTAATTAAAAACAACGCCTTAGGGCAAAAGTCATGCTCCTTTTAAGATGCTGCACTTTTCTGATTTCTTCCTAGTTCATGGCGGTTCCCCCTTCATCTTCTTAGCCAACTCTTCCTCTTCTTCTTCTGCTTCTTCTTCCTCTTCTTCCTCTTCTTCCCCTTGGGACCTCATCTTTTCTCTACACCCATTGCTTTATTTAGTTAGTTATTTATTTTTTAAATTTATTTATGGCTTAGTTGGGTCTTCGTTGCTGCGCACGGGATTTCTCTAGTTGCAGCGAGCGGGAACTACTCTGTTGTGGTGCATGGGCTTCTCATTGCAGTGGCTTCTCTTGTTGTGGAGCACGGGCTCTAGGCTCACGGCTTCAGTAGTTGTGGCTCGTGTGCTCTAGAGCACAGGCTCGGTAGTTGTGGCGCATGGGCTTAAGTTGCTCCACGGCATGTGGGATCTCCCCAGACCAGGGATCAAACCCGTGTCTCCTGCATTGGCAGGCGGATTCTTAACCACTGCACCACCAGGGAAGTCCCTACACCCACTGCTTTAAATGCCACCTTTTTCCTGACGACTCCAAAGTCTGGTACCTGGCCTAGACCTCCACTCTGAATTCCAGACCTGCATATCCAACTATGTACTTGACATCTTCCCTTTAATGTCTCCCAACATCTCACACTTAAATCTAAGAAAAGTATCTTGCTATTTCTCTCTCAAATTTTTTCATATCCGGTCTTCCCCCGTTTAAGAAAATGCCATCAACATCCCCAAAGTTATCCAACTCAGAACCCTAAGAATCATCCTTAACTGTCCTCTCCCTCCTTTCCCTCCACCCAATCTAATTATCAGTACATCCTAAATCCAACCCCTCTCTCTATCTCTCTCTGCTGCTACTGCTGCCCCAGACTTGGCATGACCCCAGTGCTTAACTCCAGAAAGCACTGCTTACATTATTGTGTAGGTAAAAGGTACCCGCCCCCAGAGCTGTGCAAGGATCAACTTATAGGACCATAAACATCTGTTCTGATTCCCTGTTCCAAGCTACCATCATCTCTCACCAGGATAAATGCAACAACTTCCTAATAGGTCTTCCTGCTTCCACTCTGTCCCTAACAATCTATTCTCCACCGAACAACCAAGGGTGATCTCTTAAAAAATGTACATCAAGTCACATCACTCTCCAACTTAAAACCCCTCAAGTGTTTCCCACTGCTATTCATATAAAGTCCAAACTCCTTTCTGTGAATCCAGGACTTGCCTAATCTAGATCCTCAAAATCTCTCCAATTTCATTTCTTGACCCCTTTGCTCCATCCTAACACATTTCTTTCAGTTCCTCAAATAACAAATTCTGTCCTGCCCCAGGGCCTCTGCACATGCCGGCCTCATTAACTGGGATACTCCTCCAAATCCCCACCCTCAATATTCTTCACATGACTGAATCCTTCTCATTTCTCAATCTCAATTTAAGTTGACCTGACCCACCATTATAAATTAAGTGCTTCCCTTTTTTATCCTTTACCACAGCACACGTTTTCCTCGGTACTCTGTACATTTTAACCATATGATATTGTCTATTTTGTTCATGACTTCATTTCCAGCACTTCGGACAGTACCAGGGCCATATTGGCACTCAGTAAATTCTTCTTAAGTTAAATGAATTTGTGAAAGCCACCATTAGGAGGTAACCATTGTTAATGCTTTGGTGTATGCCATTTCTAGACCTTAATCGTATTTAACTTTAATAATCTTGTTTCCCCATTAACTCTAGGACTAAGGATCCAGTAAAATAAAAATAATAATACATGGACACTTAAAAAGTATAAATATAATTCAGGTATCAATTCAAATGTCATCTCCATAAAGAGGACCCCTCAGCCACATCAATCAAAGGAGACCCTACTCTCAATCACTACATCACCTTGTTTTAGTTTCTTCATGGCATCATCACCAGCTGAATCACCTTTTATTTATGTTTGCTTACCTGTCTTCCCTGACTAGGATGTCAGCTCCATAAAGGCAGGGACCAAGTTTATTTTGCTTCATGCTGAATGCCCAGAGCCTTAACAGTCCCCAGCTAATATCAGGAACACAATAAATGTTTGTTGAATGATGAATGAATGTCTGAAGTTTCTCTGCCTGGAAAGCGATATGAGTCAGGTGGACTTAAGGAGGAGCCTGTTAATTGCATTTCAAGGCCATCACCAGCTACACAGAGGCACTGACACACTAAAGATAGGCTCTGTCCTAAGCTGTCCTGTGCACTTGGCTCCAGACTTGCAGAATGCAGAGTGACATTTTTACTGACACAGGATGAAGGCTTGGCCTTCCGGTCTGAGTATGCGGCTCCATGTCTCATCTGTCGAGGACAGCAGCTCCAGCTCCCTCCATTTGCTAATCAGAATGACAGCAAACTTCAGCCAGAGTCAGAGTATTGATGCTGTGGGGCCAGAACCACGTGACCTACAATTGAAGAAGCTGCTGAGGGAAGCAGCAGGGCAAGAGAAAGAGGCCAAGACTGTCTTGAGTCAGAGGTGGGGCATGGAGATGGAAGAGAGTCCAGGAAGTACAAATTCGATAATACAATATGTTCAGGATTTTCCTTTTTCTTATTCTAATCCTTGGTGGTATGGCTCATTTCACCAGCCTAATCAGAGGTTAAAAAAAATAATGATGCTTCACTGTCTCAGCTGATGGTGGTGCAAACCAGATGCCATAGACCAGTGACTCCTGGGCTGAGTCCAGCACATCAATATGTTCTGTTTGTCTTGCAAAGCATCTTTTAAAAAGTTGAATGACTTGTCAAAATTTCTAAACTGGAAAATTTTATTGAAAAGCCCCATACTTGGCTGCTCTTGAAAATTTAGATGGTCCGGCAACTCCAAACCCATACTCCCTATGCCAGCATCTGCCGGACCTGAACAGGCACTGTGAGCTTTGGACAGGGTATGCGTCTCCAGGTTCCTCATTCCTACCTGGTCTCCTTCACTTATTCATAACACCTTCCCTCCCACCCCTGAAGGCATTTGAATTCATGATCCCTGCTCTTCAAGGGGGAAGATTCCTTATTCCTCTGTCCTCAGATTTCGAAAGAAAGAGTGTCTACCAAGATGTCCATCCTCTTGGCCCCCAAAGAGATGGCTTTGACCCCTAACTCTGTCCTTCCCTTGCTTCTCCCTAAAGGGTGAGAGTAACTAATCTGATTGGTGAGATTCCTGAGGACTCGCCTTCCAGTGGGCAGACTCAGTTTGCCTCAAAAGCAAGAAAAGGGGCTCCACCCACTCTCCTGCTCAATAGATCTTGGAGGTAAAGAAAGCCAGGATTCCTCTCTGCTTCCTAGCAGTCAACACCAGTCCTCTCTGGCCCCCTCCTGTGAAAACCTTGAGATGTTAAATCAGATAGTGACCCTCCATTGAGTTGACTGGGTGAGAATATTCAAAATCTACTTGCTTCCCAATGCTATCAGCAGATGGTTCAAGACCTAGATATTGGGGAAGGTAGCAAAAACATCAGATCCACTCTGTGTTCTCCAGTCTGCTTTTTCCAGGGAACTCCATGCTTTGGAACTTGGTGGGCCTTAGTCATAAATAAGGTACTTCATTTCTTCACCAAGATCCTTGTGAGTGTTCCTTTCTCTTTAGATCCAGGATGTAGCAGAAGGCGATAATCAGAATCCCTATCCTCTAATATCTCTCAAAACAGTAAGGCTTGGAGGCTTCCCAAAACCACAGATAAATATGGTGCATCTTCCTGAAGCATTCACTTTACTCAAAGATATGGGAAGTGTGTAATTTTTGAGCTCTTACAAGTTTTTATCATAGGCATATACAAGCACAGTTATCAAAATATCATTTTTCCAGGTTGACCAATCTCATGGAATTTTTCACATTTAAATTTATGAAGCATATTACTTTTACGTGCAGGGAAGCAACTGGATAATTATGTGCTTCCAGTTATTAGGGTATAATCTAAAGATGCATTAAAGTCAACAGGGGAAGTAAAGATTATATCACTGGGTTTCAACACAGCTGGTGGTGATGCAAAGGAGTTGATGAGCTCGAGCAAGACTCCCTGAGTGAGTCTGAGGATCCCTGCACACCTAGATTTTTAATGAGGTTTTCACTATATGCACCAGGTTTTCCACCATTTAATTATATAGAAAATCCACAGGTCTTTCACAATTCAGGTTCTTGCCACAAATTTGCTTAATGTTTGATCTCCTCAACTGACTTCTCTTTCCCACAATAGTGAGCAACTGGTAACACAAATATACCAAAACTTATTTGTTGTCTGACTGATTTTAGTGTCACTCTTCCTGTACCTTTTTACAGAATAGTAACTTAGAAATTATATTGTCAGCTTGGAATATGCCTTACGGTTTAAAAACCAGAAGCTTGAAGACTAAGCATGAAATCAGTGAACACAAGCACAATGATGAGGGAAATTTAAAATAGCCCAGAACCATCTCTTTCCACAAGGGACTGACAGCAAAGACAAAGATAACCCACCACATCAAAACTCCTGCACTGGTGGTAGGTTACAATTATAAACTTAGGCAATATGGATGGTAGCCAAATGCCTACTTAAAATGAGGGGTTTAGATGAACACTCACAATGCCCAGATTTTGGTCTCTAAATATCATTCCCTGCTAAAAGGAATCTAGGTTTTTCTGCAGAAATAGCTGACTTGAGATCTGGGGCATACAACATACAAGATGAGCCTGGAATACTTTATGCCAGAAGGAAAGAAAGCTACCAGAATTTAATGGGGTTAAGTCAAGAGGACAGAGACTAGCCCAGCCTGAAGGGGCTCCTACTGATCCAAGATGTTTTATTCACACAAAAGAATACTATTGTGCCAGTTATTTACCCATTGCCTCTCAGCTAGTTGTCCACCCTTCTACGCTTGTATGTGATCCTAACTGGAACTCTGCACACCAAATTTCACATATTCCTTTGAAGGACTGGCTTCCTGTTAGGATCTGCTGATGGAAGATTCTAGAGGAGGAAGGGATAAGAGAGTGTCTCTTTGTTTTACTTCTATCAGTATCATTCCAGCAGCAGTGGTTGGCTCCAATCTCCAGCTTCTTTAAACGCTCCCAATACCAGCTCTGCAGCCCTTCCTCTGAGCTCCTAGGTTCCAGTAATCCCACATCTTCCTTTTCATCCCCCCAAGGATACAACCAGATCTCTAACCCACGGATGAATGAAAAAATGTTCACTAATGATTTGGCCATTTTACTTGTCTTTTCTTTCTCTAATGATAATGATATTGTCTTATAAGTTATTAACTATAATAACTGTTAATTTATATCATTCTTGATTACAAAGTAACTGAAAGGAAAATTTCCACATTTTTATATGTTATATATTTTTTATCAAACATGATAACCCATGGGAGGAAAAAAGTTTGCACTTGGGCATATAAGGCTTAATTTTTATAATTATACACCTTGAGGACATCAGCTATGACTGCATTATTCACCAATAACACCTTGTCCTAAGCAGCTTGCCCCTTGGTTTTCTCATTGTTTAGTGGGATGATAAAAAGCAACATCATTTTAAGTGGTTTTAATACTAGCTTTTTAATAAGACTAGGAGACACCTTGAAAGCTTATTCGATTACACAGCTATCTACTCAGGGAAGATGTTGGTTAGCGTTTCCAAACTCATGACTAAATTGTTATGTTTCTTCTAGGAGATTAGAAAGACATTAAGATAAGGCAGAATCTGGAAAAGGTGAATTAATTCCTTGCTCAATGTCAAACAGGCATTTATGGAGTTGTTTTGTTTAGCTGTCTTTTTTTTCAAGTGTGAACACTGTTAGCAACTAGTGCAAAGCCAAACAATGGACGTCTTCATCACCTGTGAGAAGTGGCCACAGTGGAAGTGATAGTTAAGAGTTGGAGGAAGACGGTTTGACATGGAGATTACGAGTTGCCTGTGACTCTTAGCTCATTTATATGTGATAAAAACGACAGCCTTAGTATTGAGTAGTTTTAAAAAGCATCAGCTGCTTTCTTCACTGCAAAAAGCCTGTGATGAGTATTTCCTGGGACAGCGTTGTGGTTCAGACCCAAGCAATGTGACTTGGGTCACACTGTCAAAATCGCCACCAGAGCCTGACTGCACTGCTTCACTTCTCTGGCAGCTTCTGTGGGCTTCTCTCCTCTATGGCCAACCTGACGTGCCTCACCCATCGGTGAATAAACCCTTCTGTTTCTGTCCGCACATCCTGAACTGTTAGGTCAAGGCAGAGAAGAGACAGGGCCTGGGTACTAAATATTTCTCCAGTCTCTGCTCTCTTCAAATCAGCTAATTAAACAGGACAGAGTGGTCTTTAAGATTCATAAAACTGATCATAAAAATTTTCAAAGTCTTCACATTGTACTTTAAACAAAATCCAGATCTCTGACCACGGCCTGGGGGCCCTTGAAGATCTGATCCCAATTGACTCTTGTCTTACTCTCCACGGTCCAGCTACGCTGCTGCCTCTTCACTGCTGGGAGAGACAAGCTCTTTCCCTACAGAGATTTTTTTTTTTTAATATTTATTTATTTGGTTGCGCCGGATCTTAGTTGCGGCAGGTGGGCTCCTTAGTTGTGGCTCGCCATCTCCTTAGCTGCAACTCACCACCTCCTTAGTTGTGACACTTGGACTCCTTAGTTGCAGCAGGTGGGTTCCTCACTTGTGGCATGTGAACTCTTGGTTGCAGCATGCATATGGGATCTAGTTCCCTCAGCAGGGATCAAACCTGGGCCCCTTGCATTGGGAGCACGGAGTCTTAACCACTGTGCCACCATGGAAGTCCCCCTACAGGGATTCTTGACCCATCCTCTTCCCTTTGTTCAGAAATCTCTCCCCTAGTTCTTTGCAGGCTACCTCCTTCTCATCCATCGAATCCCTAAAAAAATCCATGTCCTCAGGAATATCCCCTGATCACCCTATCAAAAGTGTCCCGTGCTACATTCTGTCACTGCATCACGTATCTTCCAGAACACTACTCACAGTTTATAACTATACATCTAGGAAATTACTGGATGACTGTCCATCTTTCCTGCTAGATGGTAAGCCCCAAGAGAACAGGAACCATGACTGTCTTACCTAGGGGTTGGCAAACTTTTTCTGTAAAAGACAAACAGTAAATATTTTAGGCTTTGTGGACCACAGAGTCTCTGTTACAACTACTCAACTCTACTGTCATAGTGTGAAAACAGTCATAGATAATTTGTAGATTAATGAGTGTGGCTGTGTTCTAGTAAAGCTTATTTATGAGATGTACAAGATTTGGCCACCAGCCATAGTTTTCTGACCCCTAGCCTAGCCCTTTGTTATACCCTCAGTGTCTTGTACAACACCTACCATGTAGAAAGTGGACCAAATAGTCATTGGATGGATGAATAAATGAATGCTTAGGCTAATGTTTGGATGAGCTTGGGCTTCGGAGTTGGAATTATTCTCCACATTGGACTCAAAGTCCTTTCTCTAGTCAATTTCATTCCCTTCTCTTCTTCAACGTTTCCCAACCTGACTTTCATTTACTGTTTAACAAGTCACTTTCCCTCCTTGAGCTGCACTAAATCTAATTCCAAAACTATTCCTTTGCTGTACAGTAATGTCTATGATTCATCTTTCATTGACTTGGACGGAACATGATCATTTGCTCTTATCACTTCTACTTCACTGTACCCAGCAGTTAGCCACAGAACATGTTTCCAGGAAAAAGAAAGAAAATAAGGAGGGACTGTGAATTCTGTACATGAAAATTGGTACATCCTTTTTTGGACAGCAATTTGCCAGTACCTATTAAACTTGTAAATGTGTCTCCCCTTCAGCACAGCCATTCTTGGGACTTTTCCCATAATGCCCTTGTACCTGTATCATGATTCTAGGATCTGATATAGTGTCAAGATAGAAGGTACACCTCCTCTGTGACTGGCCAACTATCCACACAGACTACAGGTGATACCCCTATTGTTTTACTCTCAGTCCGCTTCTGCTCTCTGCTGCCTCCAAGGCAGGCTTGTACAGAGCTCTTGTAAGAATGGTTGTGGTCCTTTGTGGTGCGCAGCTTCTGCCGTGGCCCCCAAAAGTCCCCACCTCCTAGGCCCCCATCTCCTGGTATTCATGCCCTTGTACAATCCCCTCCCCTTGAGTGCATATTGGACCTAGTGACTTGCTCTAACGAACAGAATGTGGCCAAAGTGATAGGATGTCACTTCCAAGATCCCACTACAAAATACTGTGACTTCTGTCTTGTTAGCCCTCTCTCTGGCTCTTCTGATGAACTCTGATAGAGCTGTAGCTGCCATGTTTTGAGATGCCCTATGCAAGGGTCCATCCAGCAAGGAGATGAGGTGGCTTCTGGCCAACAGCCACTGAAGAACTGAAGCCCTCAGTCCAGCAGCATGCAAGAAACTCAATCCTGCCAACGGCCACAGGAGTGATCTTGGAACTGGATCTTCTCCCACTGGAGCCCTGAGGTGACCCCAGCCGCAGCCAACACCTTGACTGCAGTCTTGTCAGAGAACCTGAGCCAGAGGAACCTGCTAAGCCATACTCAAATTCCTGACCTATAGAAACTGGGATATAATAAATGTTTTGTTGGTTTTTTAATAAGCTTTCCAAGCTGTTTGTCTTCTGCTTTTGCATCAAACCTCCAATCATTCATTTGTTCTTTCATTCATTCAAACAGATGTTTACGGGACCCATAAAGTACAGAACATAGTAACCATCACATCTCACTCAATCTATATACATTTGCTCTGATGTTCCTTTTTCTCTGATCTGAGCACTCCTCTTATACTCACACATTATGCTCAGTGTTTGCTGTTTGAAGCAAACTGTGTTTGAGGAATTTTGTTATGCAGGTAACTCATACATCCTCTCTACTGAGATGCCAGCCAGGCTTACTTGTCTGGGGTCTTGATGCCTCCCAGTTACATTGCAAGGAAATAGACCTGGTTTCTTCCCACCGACATCCAAGGAATTCTCTAGTCAGGAGGTAGGGGGAGCCCCACTCTCCCCTTGCATGGCTAAGACATTTTCCTTACACCTATGACTCTCCTTCTCCCTGCCTTCAACCTCCTCCACCAACACCTCTAAATTCTGCGAGGGTTAGACTTTTGAAAACAAGACTTTTGAAGACTGCAGCTGACTTCTCTTCTGTGCCCTGCCACATCCATCCCAGAAGGCAGTGGAGTCCAGGGCTGTTTACCTACCCTAATTGGATAAGGGCTACTTAATATGCTTAATATTACCAAAGGTGGTGACGCAGATAAGTTCATTTGTGCCATACTTTAGACTCCACATATAAATGACATCATATGATATGTCTTTCTCTTTCTGACTTACTTCGCTTAGTATGATCATCTCTAGGTCCATCCTTGTTGCTGCAAATGGCATTATTACATCCTTTTTATGGCTGAGTAATATTCCAGTGTGTACATGTACCACATCTTCCTTATCCATTCATTTGTCCACAGACTTTCAGGTTGCTTCCATGTCTTGGCTATTGTAAATAGAGCTGCTATGAACATTGGGGTGCATTTATCTTTTCAAATTAGATCTTTCTCTGGATATATGCCCAGGAGCGGGATTGTAGGATCCTATGCGAACTCTACTTTTAGTTTTTTGAGGAACCTCCACAGAGTAGAAATTAACACAACATTGTAAATCAACTATACTTCAATAAAATAAATTTTAAAAAAACCAAACATGGCAATGCTTTTTGTCTTAGATTTCTATTGCTATTGTAACAAGATTTTCAAGTAAGTAAATAATCCATCCACAGTCATCTCAGTTCTATTCCTCATTCTTGAGATCAGCATTTCACAAAATGTTCTTTTTTACAATGTACTTGTTACTTGTGGGGGGTGGGGGAGGAGGAGAATACTAGATTTGCAAGATCCTCTTCTAAAAAGTTTCTGTCCTTAAATAAGTTTGGAAGATACTGCATCCAATATGTCCCTCCTAGAGATTCATTATCTAGATAAGCAGATTTAAGACTCTTAAGTCTTCCAGTAAAGAAACCAGCTTTTTTGTTTAGCTAAAAATTTCTAAAATTCTTTTAAACACAGGGCCTTCTCATTCCTTTTTACCCATGAACCTCCTGTGAAATGCACTTTTAGAAACAAAACAATGTCTGCGCTCCCGAACCTGACATGCTGGGTGTCCACTCCATGCCTTTTCTCATAATGTTCCCTGAGCCTGAAATGTCCTTCCCCTATGAGGAAACCCCAGGTTACAAGTTAAAAACCAGGAAAACCTGAGTTACAAGTGGAAATCTCCTCCATGACCTCAACCACACTTCGAAAGAGTGAAGCACTACCCTCCTCCAGGCCATCTCTAGGCCTTGAGTACAACTCCACAGCTGTATTTCTCATACTTTATGAAGGAATATGCTAATGCCTGCCTCACTTCACAGCCTAGAGACCACATGGAGCTAAACTGTGCCTTGTTCCACATCCCAGACTCCAGCTCGGCCTTGCCACAATGCTGAAAACATTCCTCAGCTGATTTCATTTGGTCCCCACAGCCAGCCTATGATCATCTCCATCCTATTTGAAAAATCTGAAGCCAGTAAGTGGTGGAGCTAAGATTCTAACCCAGTGTACTGATAGCCAAGATTTCATACCTATCCATCAACCTACACAGTAAGTCCCCTACATATGAACCTTGAAGTTGGGCACTTTCAAAGATGCAAACGTGTGTTTGTATGTCCAACCACGTAAGTTAGTTCATGTGTCTGGCGTACGTTGTCACGTGCGTGCATCCTCTACAAGTGGTTGTGCTTTTGTGCACTTTACTGTACAGCACTGTATGGAGGACAGTAGTACAGTGTCTTTATTTCAAGGCCAGGATGTCCGGAAGCAAGCGTAAAAGCAGCGGTGATGTAGCTGATACTACTGTACTTTTCAAGGTACTGTACTGTAAGATTAAAAGTGTTTATTTTTTGTGTTTGTTTGTTACATATTATTTGTGTGAAAAGTATTATAAACCTATTACAGTGCAGTACCATATAGCCGATTGTGTTAGTTGGGTACCTAAGCTAACATTGTTGGACTTACGAACAAATTGGACTTACAAATGCACTCTTGGAATGGAACGTATTCGTATGTAGGGGACTTAATGTATTCAGCGAGGGCTTAGGAAAAACTCAAAACGAACAAATAAGCAATGACTTAAAACCGAAGGGACAGCGCTTGGAGGAAAAGTGCCGCAGGCTTCAATGTCAGAACAGAGATCCCCACCAGCCCCCCGCCACTTCAGGACTGTAAGTTTGGAAATACAGCATTGACTTCTGAGAGTTTACAGCTGCTTTCTAGCCTTTTCCACCATAGAGCTAATCCCAAGCAGAAAAGGAACCCATGTCATCAGTTCTGAGCATGCCCTCATGTGCATCCCAGAGCAGAGATGGTCATGGCCCACAAAGCAAATCCCTCTAAGGCTCTATGACTCGGGGCTGCGAGATATGTCCGTCAGATCAGCCCCTCATTGTCCCTCTTCGCTTCCCTTGTCAAAGCCACTTGACAGCCATAGCGGCCGAGAAATTCTCTCTCTCTTTGGATTTGTCCCCTTCATGCTTCACATCCTCCAGCCATGCCCTCATTGGCTGTCGGTTCAATTCGACCCGTCAAGCCTTACTCTAAAATGGGTTTTACTTCTTGTGTTTGTCTTATCTGAGGTTCTCGTTACTCGAATCTCTCTCGCTGGCACTTCAGAGTTTGTCATATTTCCTGTTCAGCCACCTTCACTTCACTCCCATCATCCGTCTTATTCCAGGACACAGCATCCTTTGCTGCCTTCCCCACTCCTGGTCTCTCTCCTCTAGTTTACCCTTCATGGCTGTCTTGTTCCTAATGCATGTCGTTTACTTTGGGTCTTTTTAACAAGGCACAATTTTTCTTCTCCCTTTATTTGGCATGTTTGTTCCCCCTCAACAATTTGCTTCATTTTCCTTTGTCCCCTATTTTCCCAAAGATCTATTCCCAGTGTTCCTGGAGATGGGTTTTTTAAATGTCTTTTCTACTCCCTGTGTCTCTGTGGTTTTCCCTGAATCACAAAGTTATCTGATGAGAAAGGCGAACCATGCCCTTGAAATTACAGGAGCAGCTGTCTCAGAGAGAAGACTGTGTCTCCAGTTCAGCTCCTAAAACCACACAGCTGGGGCAAGAAAGGCGGAGCAGCCTCCCAGGAAACATCTTCACCCACAGTGGGGTCACGTGCCCCTAAATTCAGTGGGAACTGTGCTTCTAAGACAGAAAGTTAAAGTACCCAAGATCTCTTTTGCCAAAAGCCCTAGGAATGTCTCCAATCCTTCTACCAGGTGAGGTCCCTTCAGAACACACTGGGGAGGCCTGTGGCTCATTAGCGATGAAGATTACAGACTTGGGGCCCTAAGGAAGTAGGAGGTCAGCAGAAGGAGCATCTCCCTCCCACACCTAAGAGCAGAGCTCTGCACCTGGAGGCCAAACGGGCTGGGGCAGAAAGGAATGGTCTCCACCCCAAGGTGATACCAATCTCTTACCCTAGGGCTGATGACCTCTTCTCATGAGAGCAGCTTAAAAGAATAGAAAGGGACTCAGCATTCTGGTTGGAATGCTGGTTCTACCAGTAACTGCTGCTTCATCTTGATGACCTCCAAGATTCTCACATGAGAAACAGGAATGATGATAAATTATGGGAGGAAATGAGATCATTGTTATCAAGCAAAGTACCTAGGCATCAAGCAAAGCATCTAGGCATAATAACATGAAAAATCAGTTTGTTCCACCAGGAATGTGGCAAAAAAATAAAAATAAAAAGCTGTCCATAATCAATATAATAATAGTATCGATAATATCTACTGAGTGTATATTGTCAGAGTTGTAAGCACATGATGTGGATCAACTCATTGTATTTTCACAACAATCCTACTAGGAACATACTTTCTATAGCTCCATTTTATAGATGAGGAAACTGAGGCACACAGCAAGTCTAATAACTTGCCCATGGTAACACAGCTGCTATGTGACTGCGTCAGGATGCAAGAAAGCTGAGTCAAGAGCCATCACTCTTAGTCACTCTGCTATGTGCCTTCATCCCCCCTCCAGCCAGAGGTGGCCCTTGCTTTGGCAAGGGCTCAGGCAAACATTGGCAAGCTGCCACTTTTGTCTTTTCAGGTCACTGGATTCCGATATTCTGCCAGTGTCAGAAGATTTCTCCCCATCACAGGCACATTGGCAACAATTATAAGCCTATTATTAAATTCTTATTAACTCATGGGATTTTTTAAAAACCACATTGCTTAACTTAACCACATCAATGAATAATAACAATAATAATAATCAGATCACTCCTTCCCACTGAAACTGGATATGGTCTCAGAGTCATTCTCAAGCAACTCCTTCAGGCATCCCTTGCCAATAAACCTAGTTGTCATCTGTATCATAGTCTCTCAGTTTACCTTCAGATGGAGCTGCCTTGGATTCTATTTCTCTTTGGAGAAGCTTCCTCCTTCCTCAAGACCCCTTCCCATTTTCTGCCTACCCACAGTCACTCTTCAACCCCCTGCCTATTCAAGGATCCCAATGCCTGCTCCCTCCTGGACATCACCACTAATTAGCTGTGTGACCTTGAGCAAGTTAAACAAATTCTCTGTGCCACTGTTTATTTGTATACTGGAGATAGTCAGAGTACCTACCCCATAGAATTGATGTGATGATTAAATAAGATACATATGTATTCAATATAACATCTGACACAGTGAATTTTCCATAAATGTTAAACGTTATTCTTATGCTGGATGGCTCCTGGTCCCCTCTCCTGCCTTAATCAAAACTTATTTATCCTGTGTACTATTCTCTACACTACCAACTATTGAATTTATCAAATACTTGAACTAACCTAAGTGTAAAACTAATGATCATTCCATGTTCTGTACCTCCTTGGTCATATTTTTTATTTTAAATACATCTTTGATATCTTCAATTTTTGAGAGTCACGAGGATAGGCATGGTGGGTACTCAGAGAGAGAGGAAATCTTTGTGAAAGTGAAAGACTTGAGGTCTTTGAAAGACTTGAGGTCTTTCAAACCACACCCCTCCAATAGTCATTTACTCCATCTAGTCTAGAATGAATTGATTGGCAGTGATTACATTTATTTTCTATTGCTGGGTAACAAAATACCATGAACTTAGCAACTAAAAAGATATACATTGATCATCTCACTGTTTCTGTGGGTCAGACATTCAGGCACAGCTTAACTGGGTCTTTTCCTGCGGGTCTCACAAGGCTGCAATCAGGGTGTGGGGGACCGGGGAGGAGGAGGATGTGTTCTCATCCTGAATGTTGACTGGGGAAGGACCTGCTTCTAAGCTCATTTTGGTTGTTGGCAAATGCATTTTCATGTTGCTGAATGACTAAGGG
Source organism: Monodon monoceros (assembly GCF_005190385.1). Classification (NCBI taxonomy): domain Eukaryota; kingdom Metazoa; phylum Chordata; class Mammalia; order Artiodactyla; family Monodontidae; genus Monodon; species Monodon monoceros. The sequence continues at coordinate 59,883,182 of NW_021703769.1, forward strand.
TCTTGGTTTCTCACTGGCTATAGGGGCTGCCCTCAAATCCTAGAGACCAGTGCCAGTTCCCAGACAGTTCAAAACGGGGCTGTTTGCTTTTGCAAGGCCAAAAGGAGGGTCTCTCTCTCTCTAGTCTAAGATAGAGACAATGTCACACCTCTGTCATATTCTATTGCTTAGAAGCAAATCCCAGGTCCCACCACGGTGTGACGCCAGGAGGTAGAGATTGTGGAGGCTAGCTTAGAATTCGGCCTAGCACAGTGATGGATGGAGATAAAAAGCTGGGGAGGGCCCCAAGCTCTCTCTCAGCCCATTCAACTCTCCCTTCATTTTTTTCCTCTGTCTCTATTCCATTGCAGTGTTTCCACAAGGCTGACCAAAATAAAACCCTTTACTAATTTTTTCTCTGGTATGAGACTTATTTTACAGGCACACTGTGGATTCTCCTTGGGATCCATGGGTTACTTATTGATATAAGGAGGATGTATTACTTTCCTACGGTTGCTGTCACAACAATTAACACAAATGTGGTGGTTTAAAACAACACACATTTATCCTCTTAGAGTTCTCTAGGTGGGAAGTCCAAAAGCAGTTTGACTGGAAATTAAAATATCAACAGGGCTGTGCTCCCTCCAGGGATACTACAGAGTGGAGGTTCCTTTCAGTTGCCTTTTCCAACATCTAGAGCTGCATTCTTTGCATTCCTTAGCTCCTGGCCCCTTCCTCCATCTTCAAAGCCAGCAGTCTAGCATCTTTAAAACCCTCTCAGCTGAGGTTGTCCTATTGCCTTCTGTGCAGTCAAATCTCCCTCTGCCCTCTGCTTCCTTCCTATAAGGACATAATGGTTGCATTAAGGGCACGCCTAGTAATTCAGGATGATCCCTATTTCAAGATTCTTAATTTAATCGCATTTTCAGTTTCTTTTGCTGTATAAGGTAAACATTCATAGGTTCCAAGGATTAGGACCTGGATATCTTTGGGGGCCATGATTCATCCTGCCACAGAGGAATTTCTAAACCTTTCTCTGAACCTCTGGAGAAAAAAGAGTGGCTATGATGCAAAATGGTATTTTTTTTCTTTTAAAGAAGTTTCTCCTTTCACCCTTAAGAGCCACCATAAACAAATCTCTTCTGTTTATTTTGTTTTATTTTATTTTTTGGCCCAGCCTCATGGCATGTGGGATCTTAATTCCCCGACCAGGGACTGAACCTGGGTCCTCGTCGGTGAAAGCATGGAGCCCCAACCAGTGGACCGCCAGGGAATTCCCCAGAATGGTATTGATTTCCTCTAAAACATCTGTAGTGTGGAGGCAAGAAAGCCTGGTACTTACGCATGCCCAGTTTAAAAGATCTCCTGGACCAGTTCCCATAGAATTGGTAGATCTGTGCTTTAAGAGCAATACAGGGGCTTCCCTGGTGGCGCAGTGGTTGAGAGTCCGCCTGCCGATGCAGGGGACACGGGTTCGTGCCCCGGTCCGGGAAGATCCCACATGCCGCGGAGCGGCTGGGCCCGTGAGCCATGGCCGCTGAGCCTGCACGTCTGGAGCCTGTGCTCCGCAACAGGAGAGGCCACAGCAGTGAGGCGCCCGCGTACTGCAAAAAAAAGAGCAATACAGGATGCCAGGGATGGAATCAGAAAATCCTAGAGCTGAAAGAGCCCTTAGAGATCATCTAGCCCCACCCTTCCACATTAGAAATGAAGAAACTGAGGCTCAGAGGAAAGAAAAAAAAAAAAAGGTTACTTAAGGTCAAATGTATGGTTTGGGGAGGATTTGAGGAAAGAAGCCAATCCCAGACTGTCTCCATGATACCACACTGTGCCTTTACTGGAATATACGGGAGGTATTTAGTGTCTCCCCCCACTAGCCTGGGAACTCCATGAGGACATAAATGAGGTTTATGGTACAGGCTTATGTTATGTGGTTAAGTTAAGGCAAACTTTCTCTGTAAAGGTTCAGAGCAAATACTTTAGACTTTGTGGGCCACGTGGTCTTATCACAACTACTCAACTCTGCTGCAATCACCCCCGTCTTTTGGATGAGGAAACTGAGCCTCAGGAAGGTGGTAACTTGCCAGAGGACACATCATAGGTAAGATGGGAATCCAGACCCCTCAGTTCAGGCTGTTTTTTACCTCTAGGCCGGTGGTCCTCCAACCTGGCTGCAGCTAAAATCACTCAGCAGTATCGCATCTCAGACCATGTAAGTCAGAGTCTCTGGGGCTGTGCTCTGAGCATCCACAGGTTTTTTAATTACCCCTGCAATACGAAAATGTAGCCAGGTTTGAAGATCACTGCTCTAAGCGGTAACGCTCAATTGTGAGTTTAACACAAAAACGATGAATAGGATGAGGATGACGATAATGGGAAGAGAGGAACAGCGGTCTAGACAGCCAGTGGCATACACAAACATCCGATTTTTTTTTAATATAAATTTATTTATTTATTTTATTTTGGGCTGTGTTGGGTCTTCATTGTGGTGCGCGGGCTTCTCATTGTCGTGGCTTCTCTTGTTGCGGAGCACGGGCTCTAGGCGCGCGGGCTCAGTAGTTGTGGCTTGTGGGCTCTAGAGCACGGGCTCAGTAGCTGTGGTGCACGGGTTTAGTTGCTCCACAGCATGTGGGATCTTCCCGGACCAGGGATCGAACCTGTGTTCCCTGCACTGGGGTGTGGATTCTTAACCACTGCGCCACCAGGCAAGTCCAACGTCCACTTTTTTAAAAATCAATATACAAAAGCCTCAACATTTACAAAATTCATAAAATGGGGAAGATGGGTAATTTGCACTACAAAGGGAAATTTTCACTTGTGTGTAAAGACTCACTGCAGGGCTCTTTTTTGAGGATCAAGTGCATATCTAGACATCATAAATGGCTTGAGAGAGAATCCAGGAGGTAGGGGGCAGAGATTTTAAACATTAGAATGTTTGGTGCCACTGCTAGTTGATGATGAGCAAAAAATGAAAATCAAGAGCATCTCAAATTACAGGGTGGAAATGAGAAAAACATGTCTTAATCATCCAGATTTGGGACATGTCTCTCCTCTGCATTGCTAGCTACACCTGTATGCTCATGACTGTTAAAGAAATTAGCAGCAGAGTGCAAGGAGAGTGGAATTAACCCCCACCCAAAGGGCCTCCAACATCTGCCTTTAGGCCTTAAACCCTCACCCTCTTCACAAGGAGACGTTTTCCCTCAAACTCCCTAAGAATGGAATAAATTGCTTCCCAATCCATCCTGATTCTTGGTGGGGATGGAGTGAGGGTGGGAAATATGAAAATGTGCCATTTCAAATCACTGAACCTAAATAGATTGGATATGTCTCCTGTCAAGGATGAATTAATGCCTTAGGCCATTAAAATTCTTGTCACTGTGTCAAGTCTTTTATGACTTCTGATTTCACATTTAAGCAGGCAGTGGGGAGAAAGAGGCTAATATAAGGCCAGGAATAGCCAGAGACAAAGCAAAACTCTTAGGATTGCAAGATTTAGCACATAAAAGTACAGGATGCCCAGTTCAATTTGAATTTCAAATAAACAATGAATAATTTTTTCATATAAGTATGTTACAAATATTTCATGAGACATACTTGTATTAAAATATTATTCATTGTCTATCTAAAATTCAAATTTAACTGGAGATCTTGCATGTTAGCTGGCATCTTGTATCTTAATCCCTCTCCAACGCACACCTAATTAATTTCTTGGCCCCAGAATAAAGGCACATTTTTGAGTTTATGTTCATTTGATTGCAGTGACTACACCAACTGTGGCTCCATTAGCACCATGCCACAGCACGAAAAATTTTGCATTTCCCCAAATCCCTTGTGTTAAGGGCAATAACAGCCAACATTCGAGGTGTTTCCTTTGTGGTGGTGAATTAGGGGCAGAAACAGGTGGTGAATCTCAATAGCGTTACTCCAAAATCCAGGTGTGAAGGCAGTGAAAGGTTCTCTCTATAGGGCAGTCATAAGCAGTCCTGGAATCTTCTAGCACCTGCACCCCGCAACTTTCTCTCTTCCATACATCTTATTCTTGCATGGCCCCGCACAATCGAACACCAAGAGCCCACTGGGCCAAATCTCTGTCAACACAACCTCCTCAGGGCACCTGGGTGCTGGGTATAATGGGCAGCTCTCGGGCAAGCACCTTCCTCTCTTGTCCTCAGAAGAGGACAGCTTGGCTTGGTGTCGCAGCCAGGTCCCTCTCTATGACTCTGAAAGGGCGAAAGTCCTCGTGTAACTTGGCACAGCTCACATAGATCTCAAGTGTGTCCCAATTTTCCAGCTGTAATATGGCGATAACAGTATGGTGGATTAAAGGATCAGAGCACGTGGAAGGCTTGGAAGAGCTCCTGGCATATAGTAGATGGTCAATAAATGCTGCTCCTTAAGCACGTGATCGGGATGAGGGAGCTTAAACAACTAAGTCTACATTTTTTTCCCACAAGCCTGCCACCCCAAATGCCCCGTGCCCAGTGGTACCATTTCCCCAAAGGGTCCTTCTTAGCAGAGGAACTAGACTCTCCCTTTATTCTCTGCCCGAGGTATAAAGAGATGGGTCTGCCCATAACTCTGCTATGATCCAGGATCCTTGGTGAGGCCTCTACGACACACTTTGCAGATAAACAGAGGCCGGTGGACAACTGGCTATAAATATCAACTTTGCACAGAAGAAAATCTGAGGGAAAATGTCACAGCGCAGCATTTCTCTCTGCTGTGCGTGAGTTACTCATGGCCTCGTCTTGCTAAAAACAAAGAGCCAGCTCCTAAAAGTGATTGTTCCTTTTATCGAGAATGAGAAATATTTCTTGCCAGGAATATTCATCCTTTAGAGGAGCCCAGCATCCAAACCATCCCTCCCATTTCATTGATTCTTTCATTCAACCTACATTTATTAAGTGCTTACTATGTGCCAGGCACTATTCTAGGATTTAACAGTGAATGAGGGAGACCAAAATCCTGCTCTCATGGAACTCAGATCCTAGTGGGGGATGGCAGAGCATAAACATTGATAGCTGAGTAAATTATATGTTGGGTGGGAAAATGATAGGAGAAAGCAAAGGGGGGAAGACGAAGAGGGAGGAGGATGGGTGGGTGATGGAAAATACTGCCTTTTCAAAGACTCCCCTTATGGGGGTGGAAGGGATGGGGTGCCTGTCCCTGGTACCAGGAAGCTCGGTCAATGGCCACGGCTGAAGCTCAGCTGGTAGGTGCCCATCTCCAGGACTCGACACTGAACAGAGGATGCAAAGACAGTGATCTTTAGAGACACTCAAGTAGCTAAGGCTGGCTTTGGAGTACAGCTGCAAAATAACAATATCCAGGGCAACCACGCAAACGGGGATACCCCACGCTGGCTGGTCTTAGGACCAAGTCCTGGCCAGGTCTTGCCTCCCTTGCTTCCTATTTGTTTTCCAAACCATAGATCCCTTTTCTGCTTCATGTCACTATCATCCATGCTGTCATTTTATTTGCAACCAGAAACTCAGACCTATATACTTCTGCTGAGGAAAAAAAAAATCATCTAGATGATATGCATTAGAGTTTTAGGGCTATCTCTATATTCAGACCTTCAGATATATGATAAAACAGTCCAGAGATACATGATCAACCCATGTAAGTTTTTTTTTTCCCCAAGAAACTTCTCCAGGGAGGTGACATACATTGTGAAACAAGTGTCATCAATTATTATTTGTTTGGGGCAAGGGGTAGAAGGCAGAAAGGAAAAGTATATTGCCAGACTGCAAGAGTTTGGGCACAAACAAAGAGAAAGGAGGCAGAAAACCAGGAGACCTGCTTGGATATTTTAAGCTCCCACCCCCAGCAATGGATTATCTTATATAGACTGATGACGACGTAACGGTTTCATGGGGTATTTTTTCCCCCGAAGAACCACGATTATGCATTTCCCCTCTGCCAAATACACAAAGAAAGCAGGACACCAAAATGGGCTATATGCACTGGGGACCAGAGTCAATTTCCTTCCCATCATGGGACCTCTCAGCTGGTATACATTGATTACGTTTTCCTCGTGCCTCGAGCCATTATTTCTGATACCACAGCCTGCTGCCAGATATGAATTTTCCCCGCTCGTCTCCATGGGAATATCAGACAGAATGAGGAGGAAGTTTTCCCTAAAGAAACCTGGCAGAAAGGCATCTTCTAATTATGAGTATTTAATTTGCATCCCTAGTACTGGCATCCTTGGGAAATGACAGCCCTGAAGTTAATTCTTCTCCTGATGCCACCTGCAGTTCAGGAAACCAGAGCACAAGGCCTGACCCAGAAGGTAGGAAAAAAGCCAGAATCTGGTTGACTGTTGGAAAGTGTGTCAGAGTCCTGATGCTCTTGGTTCTCCTATGAGTTACTGACGGAGCCTTGGGGATCCACTGGGTAGCAGGAGTGTCAGAGGTGAGAAGATGGCAGGCATGTTATCCTGGACTTGGTAGAGGCTGGTGATTAATCCTTCAGCCCCATGCATGGTGTCAACACTGCTGCTGACATGCTGGCAGGCACCCACTGTCAAATCCTGCCTTAAGCAGAAACGCGTCGCAGGCAAGGTTTACACACATCGCCCCCAGAGGTCCTTCCCCAACACCGGCTCTGAGGTCATGAGTGGGAAAGAGGAAAAAATGTTGAGAGTCTTGGCCCCACGCTCATCACTAAAACCTCCAGCTGCAGAGTCCAAGTGCCTGCCAAGCTCCAAGTGCTCACAGCAAAACTGCACAGAAGCAAGAAGGTCCTGGAAAGAGTGTCCCTGCCTTTGGCTGGGTTCCCACAGAAGTAGAGCCTGAGACAAGACTTAAGTGTAAATTATTTATTGGGGAAGTAGTCTCGGGAAACCTCAACAGGTTAGTGAAGAGGTGAGGAAGCAGCCAATACAGACTGTGTTATCAAAAAGATTATTGCTCTGAGCAATGGGAGCACAGTCCCAGCTCTGGGAGAGAACTGGGGGGCACGTACCTCGGGACGATTCCACAGTGTGGGACTGCCAGGCTGCAGTATTTACTCACTAGCTCCCCATCTGCCATTGGGTGGCTTCTGGGGACATTAACTCCTTGGCACTTCCAAGTTGAAGTAACGGGATGTGGGTGAATCCGTGTAACTGGGGGATGCCTTGCAAAAGTTCTCTATGCATATGTGGACCCACAAGTAGCAGTTTAGCATGGGCGAAAGAATCCTAATTTGTACTGTGGAATGAGAGAGGACCTCTGCGAGCTACTTAAAAGTTCTAGCCCAGTCTTTTCATCTGTCATATGGGTAAGCAATGCCTTCCCCTCATACTTCATAGGGTTATTGTGAATGTGATTATGTCGCTGCATCTCCAGCCTTGCTAAAACCACTTAGTGACTTCCAATATCTCTTATGATGAAAATCAAAATCCCTTATGTGGTCCACAAGGCCTTGTATGGTCCTATTCTCCTTCCATCCATGTTCCCTCCACTACTGCCCACTCCGGAACCTCCTCTCATGTTCCCCCTGTGATGCTTAATTTTGGGGGTCAACTTGACTGGGCCACAGTATGTCCAGACATTTGGTCAAATATTATTCTGGGTGTGTCTGTGCAGGTGTTTTTGGATGAGATTAATTTTTCAATCAGTAGACTAAATAAAGCAGATTGTCCTCCCCAATGTGGGTGGGCCTCGTCTAAACAGTTGAAGGCCTAAATAGAAAAAAAGGGCTGACCCTCCCACAGATAAGAGCAAACTCTTCCTGGCTGACTGCCTTGAGCTAGGACATAGGTTTTTTGTTTTTTGCTTTTTTTTCCCTGCCTTTGGACTCATACTGAAACATTGGCTCTCCTGTGTCTCCAGCTTGCCAACTACAATCTTGGGACTTGCCAGCCTCCATAATCACATGAGCTACTTCCTTGTGATAAATCTCAAGAAGCCTGAACAATACACCCTCCTCCTTTATTTTTTGTGCTGACTCTGCCTCTTTGAAGGTCTTTTACTCCCTCCTACCAAGTGTTCCTTACACATGTGGCTTCCTCTGCCATAATGTTTGCCATCACCACCACCACTATTATCACCATCCCTCACCCTTGCCTTGTTAACTTACACCCATCCTAGAGTTCTCAGTGCAAACACTACACCTTCAGAGAAGACTCACGGGATGGTGTAATTCTGGGGTTAAAACTGCCATATTTCCTGTATGCATCAGTACAATTTTCTCAGAGGAAAGAGTAATGAATGCATCAGAAGCTTAAAAACTGGCACACTCTTTGACCCAAAATCTGCACCTAAGAATCTGTCCTAAGCAAATGTTTCCAATTCACGAAGAAAGTCAAAGTTGTTTATTTCAGAATGGTTAAATAGTAAGACAGGAGAAAGGAAGGGAGGGAGGGATGGAGGGAGGGAAGGAAGGAAGGAGACAGAGAAAGTAAAAGAGGCCAGGAAGGAAAAGAAAAGAAACAAATTAAATATCCAACACTAGGTGATTGGTTAAATACATTATATACATCCATCCAATGGAATGCTATTCAGCCATGAAAAATGATCACACAGAGGTATAATGATTGACACATAAACGGGTTCATGATACAACACTAATTTGAAAAACAGGTCATAGAATAATATGTTCAGTAGTACTATGTTCTGTAGGCATGTTCAGTGGAATCTCAACTGTATCGTGTGTGTGTATATGCATGTGGGGGGGGTACAATGTGTCTGCATGTAGAACCACAAAAATATTTGGAAATATTTAAAACTAGCTTCCTCCCCACCCCCTTCTCCTTTGCTTCATCTAAGTTTTCTAGATTCAACTTAATGAAAGAGCTCAACTGTGGTGGAAAAGTAGTAACTTTGACATTCCTAGCCATCCAAACAAATTGCCCTTTTAATACTGTGCATTTCTCCCTTGATTGAGGGGGAAGAAAATAGGACCACTGGGATGAATCCCAGAGAAGCAGAGCTACCTGAGTCAGGGGAACATTGGCAACTGGTGCTTCCTCTTCCATTTTTCTTCTCTTTGACTCCTATCTTTGCCTGGATGACTCCCCTCCTATCTCCCTTTCCTCTTCCTACATGCAACTCCATGTAGCTCCAAGTTCTGCTTAAATCAAATCAGAAAGAAAACACAGAAATCAAACCCCAAACTGAGGTTCTCCATCCTTCCCACTCATTAATAACCCTTCAAGGTTATAGTTAACTTGAGGTACCTTAGTCCTGTTTCATCTGCTCCCCTGTCAGAGCTGTCCTGAGGAATTACAATCTTTAAAAACAGAGCTCAGGATGGTCTGAACCAAAAGGAGATAAGCATATGTTTGTGTGAACTGAAAAATTGCCCTATATGGAACTGAGTCAAAATAAATCAATAAAAGCAGTTTCAGACATGTGCTGCAGAGAGAAACTGTTAATTACTGGTATTACCACTGATATCTATTCATTTGAGACTTTTGTTCAGCAAAGGCAATTGCCTGGCCTGGTTACATAACCAAAATCAAGAGAATTTACAAAGAAAAAGGGAAAAAAAATGTTTTCAACTCAAACTCAGACAAAAGGATTGAAGGAAAATGAGACAAGTGATATTTGCTGGGGATTTACTGCGACAAATCAGCTCAGAGAAGAATATAAACCTGCCCAGTTTCATCCCAATATCACCTGTCCTCACAGGGTTGTATTCTCTGCATATAAATTTCAAGTTTGAAAGAGCCCAGATAGAGACCCTTTTAAGAGTGTTCTCCACAATCAAAAGGTTTCTTCCTGGGCTTCCCTGGTGGCGCAGTGGCTGAGAGTCCGCCTGCCGATGCAGGGGACACAGGTTCATGCCCCGGTCCGGGAAGATCCCACATGCTGCGGAGTGGCTGGGCCCGTGAGCCACGGTCACTGAGCCTGCGCGTCCAGAGCCTGTGCGTCCGGAGCCTGTGCTCCTCAACGGGAGAGGCCACAACACTGAGAGGCCCGCGTACCGCAAAAACAAAAGGTTTCTTCCTGATTAAAAGGGATTTTTGTTCTTAGTTGATTCCTTTGAAAATATATATAATAAAACCACAGAGCTTAATGGTTAAGAGTGAGGATTCTGGAGTCCCGAAGACATGGGTTCGAGATCCATTTCTGCCCCATCATAGCTTCAGTGGCACTGGCAGGTCACTAAAGGTTTCTGAGCATCTGTCCTCATATGTACAATGGATATAATACTAATCCCTACCTCATGGAGACGTGTAAGTCGAAATCTGTGTGAGGCACACTATCAGTGTGTAACTGGGGAGGAGAAACCACTTGAGTATTTTAAACAGCAGGATTTTAATGCTGGGGATGTTCAGGTGACAAAAGACCAAGGTACCAAATGGAACAATGTGGGAATCCTACTTTAAAGCAATACAGAGAGTCCCCGACTTACGATGTGGTTCAACTTCAATTTTTTGACTTGGTGTGAAAGTGGTATGCATTCAGTAAAAATCATACTTCAAATTTTGAATTCTGATCTTTTCCCAGGCTAGCCCTAGGCAGTGCGACCCACCAATGATGCTGGACAGCTGCCAAGAGCCGCATCTCCTAGTCAGCCACGTGATCACCAGGGTAAACAACCGGTACTCTTACAACCGTTCTGTACCCGGACAACCATTCTGTTTTTCACTTTCAGTACAGTATTCAATAAATGACACGAGATATTCAATACTTTGTTATAAAATACGCTTCCTGTTAAGTGATTTTGCCCCAATGGAGGCTAATGTAAATGTTCTGAGCACATTTAAGGTAGGCTAGGCTCAGCTATGCTGCGCAGTAGGTTGGGTATATTAAATGCATTTTCCACTTACAATGGGTTTATCACGACATAACCCCATCATAAGTCAAGGAAGATCTTTACTTTTAAAAGTCTAGATTGATGCAGAAAAAAATCGATGATAAAGAAAATATCAAAACTTTAAATAAAGACAGGATCTGACCCCACACTTACATTACTCAGCCTCACTTATTTCATCCTCGTCCTGGTCCTGCCAAAGATGAATAAACAGCAGGAATCGACCACAACCCCTAGGACAAGGGACCAAGGGAGGTTGGGCATTACTGAGCCCAGGACAAAAGCGGGGTCTGTCCCACAGGACCTGCAGCCAGAGGAGATACCACTGCTGCAGAGATGCCACGGCAGACAAAGGGAGAAAGAAATATCATGGCTTATCCCTCCCTCCTGCCGGCCAGTCTCCCATCAGCACCTCCCACTGGCCAAGTTCAGCTGAAACTCTGCTTATGTGGGAGCCTGGGAACCATGGTCTGCAGCGGGAGGGCAAAGGATGGATCTGAGGCCAGATAGGTCCAGAATGGCCCAGGAACTTGACTCAGTTCCTCTTCCACCTAAGGGCTCAGAAGTGTGAGGACAGGGTCTCCCTGAGCCTGATTTCTATAAGAAAATGGGCTTATGTATTTGAGACTGCCACCAAAATGATGATGACAGACGGTGGTACCCGGCAACAGATTCTGAAGGTTTTGTCGCATCTATGTCATCTCCCATGCCATTCTCTCTATAATGGGGGGTGTAGGGGAGGAAGGGTCCTCCTGCATGCACATCTCCAGACATAATGGGAAGTGACAAGGACAAGAACATGACCACTCCCGCCCTCTGGGATTCATGAAGTTACCAAATCAGAACTGCCCCAAACTAAGCCCCTTTCAGAACTACAGGAAACTGGAGAGACACACACATAACGAGAGGGTACGCCAGCAGGATTCAGACTCATCAGATGCTGGTTCTTAGACCCTTCAGCTCTCAGAAGGAGGTGGTGATGGGCAGGAGGTGGCAGGGAAAGGGAATTGCCCAACTAGGGCAGAATTTCCCATCTGGCAGTTGTGCTGGTCAGGAACCTGGGATTGGAGGTCAAACGGGTTTGAATCCTGGTTCTGCCCTCAAATGGGATGTGTGACCTTGGGCAAGTAGCTGAGCCTCCCTCAGCCTCCAAATATCAGTAGAATGAGGATAATCACAGAACCTGGGTCAAATGGCTGTTGTGTGGATTGAACAAAATTATGTGGGTGAAGAACTTAGAGATCCCAGCTCAAACCAAATACTCAATACCTGGCAACTGATACTATCTTCATCCTTATGATTATCACTGAGTTGGAGACAGGGATGGAGGTTGCACTGCAGGAGGTAGTAGTTCAATGACCTCTGGGATATGCAGAATAGTATGTTCAGTGATTTCTGAACTTGGGGCCCAAGTTCAATGTATAGTGTGTTTCATAGATAGGGAAGGATTTCAGTTTCTCTCAGGTAGTATTGCTCATACATAGATGTAGATGTAGGTGTAGATGTAGGTGAAGATGTAGGTGTAGTGTCAAGTAGGTATAGATAGATACACATATGGATATACTTTATATAAAGTGCATACTTTAAGGAATCATGCTAAGTGCTAAACAAAACTAGATCTAAAATCAGTTACGTGTTACTCTCACATAAAATTACGACCAATTCTCTCTTCAAATTAAATGTTCACTGAGCAAACACTATGTGCCAGGCACCGTAGTAGGCGTTACAGGTGAGGGATACAAATAAGAGTAAGACATGATTGCTACCCCCAGAAGCTCCCGAACCTATGGGGAAAAGAGACATTTACAAAAATACTTCTCCCTAAGGCAGGGAGTGACTAAGTTCAACTTTGAATCCTTCCTGGAAAAAGCAGCATTTGAGCTGGACTTGTTCAGTAAGCTCATGAAAAGAGAAAAATGGAGCGTAGGATTCAAAGAGCATCTCACCTTCCTTTCTGTGGGAAAAGTGGAGCTGTGTGGTCCTTGGAAATACTTTCCTTGCATTTGTATTAAGTTTGTTATCAGCCTTTTTCTTTCAGCAGGAGGTGGGTGCCTACAAAGTTGTCGCTAAATAATGTTTTCAAGGTTCAACCATGGTGTAGCATGTATTGATACTTCTTCCTTTATGTGGTTGAATAATATTCCATTATATGGATATTTTTATCCATTTTGTTTATCCATTCATCTGTTGATGGACATTTGAGTTGTCCCCTTTGGGCTGTTATAAATAATGCTGCTATGAACATTCATGTATAAGCTTTTGTTTGAACACCTGTTTTTAATTGTTTTGGGTATTTTCCTGGGAGTGGTATTGATGAGTCATGTTGCATTCTATGTTTAACTTTTTGGGTAACCATCTGATACTTCTTAACAACCACCAGAGGAATAGAGTTTCTCCTTCCAGAAAGATCCATAAAAGTACTGGGATCAAGTCTCATTGCCCATCTTGGGTCACATGTCCATCCCTGAACCAATTATTGTGGGCAGGAACATGGAAAACCATGACTAATGAAGGTATGCCTACCTCTTCAGTAAAGAAAGCTCTCTACCCTAACCACACGGACTGAGATGGGTGAATAGGTGGCTATTTTCCAAAGGGAAATCAAAGTAGTGTTAAGTAGCGAAGAGGAGGGGAAACATACTGGAAGACAAAAAGAAGTGTCCACCACTTCACAAAGGAAGCGATAAAACAACTGCTTGTGATCATAATGTGGGAACACGTGATGCATATTTCTTGAGCACCTAATATACGTCAGGCACTATCCCAAATGTTGTGCACAGAGGATAAGTATACCCATGATACAGGTTAGAAAAATGAGGCTCAGAAAATTTAAGTAACTTGCCCAAGGTCACACTGTTAGAAAGTAGTTGAGCTAGGACTTGAACCCAAATCTCTCCAATGCCAAAGCTCCTATCCTTTCCTATATACCATGTTGGTACTTTATTGGGTACAAGGCAACAGGCATGAAATAATCTGGATGACTTCTTGGTAAAGGATTACTATCTTAATATTCACCATGCTAGGTACCAAAGTTTGAGCCTCCACGTGCACAGATACACTTAAGCACAATTTCCAGTGCTTTGAGTTGAATGGATTTAACCCTCTATCTCCCATTACACAGGGAGATAAACAGCAGGAATCTTTTTCCTCATTAAAATTTATCTTTTTCCTCATTTATCTTTTTATCTTTTTCCTCATTTATCTTTTTATCAGTTTATCTTTTTCCTCATTAAAATTAAGGACAATGTCCTTTATCAGCCAATGGGTCTCTTAAAGATGGTCAGAACTCCAAAATTCCACTTGGGAAACCTCTTTCCTGCACAGTGGAGTCTGTGATGTCTTCAAAGAATGTAGAAATTAAATTTCCGCACCAAGGCTTCCCAGGTCTATCAGTAGTGGAACTTTAGCTTTTAAGCCATATTCCTTCTCTTGGACATCAAAACATTTTTTTGTTATAGCATTTAATTTGATTCAACCGCGAAGGACTGTTTTTCCGAAATAGCAAGGATCTGCTTATCTTTCCATACTCTGGGTAAAATCTCAGTCCTGTTGCTAACATGGTACCTTGTCTCCCTCCTCTGTCTGAGCTGGGAACAAGAAGAAACCTTTACAATGACAGTCTCATAATAGGATTGCATTTTTTCTGCACATTACACCTCAAGGGATCATCGTCATTTGTCTCCTGCAAATGACAATCCAGCTTCTCTGGGCCCCCTAGCTGCTTGGGGAGAAATGCTACAGCATAGCTTGTCTCCAATGATGTTTTATAATTAGAGCAGAAATCCAGTGCTGATAGAGCTGTCTGGCTAAAGAGGTGCGTGAGCCTTTCTGTATCCACATCAGCCCCCAGTGGCTTGAAAGCATATCTGATGTTTCTTCACTCTGATGACATTTTGTGCACATACATACAAATAAGAATCAAATCTGATCACACGCAAATACGAGTCTCCAGGAAAAAAAGTCAGCCTGTTTATTCCCCACTAGACATTTTATAGCTCCCTACCTCTGTACTTTTTTAATGCGCTCTTTGCTTTTTTCTGAAATACCCCTCTCCTTGTCTCCACTTAGACAAATACATCTTTCAACTGTCTCCTGAGACCACTGCAGCTTACAATGATTTCACCCTCCAGTGGCATTTGACTGTACCTTCCATTCGGCAATTAATCATGAGCTTCCTTGTGGCACTGCCTGTATTCTGCAACTGAACTGTTTTAAACTGTTCACATTTATTGTCAGGGCCCTGGCCTTCGTTTTAATCTTACCCTGAATTAGAGGAAAATGGGTGGTTAGAGGACAAACCAATTGATTAAAAGGGCTGAGAATTCTCCTGTCCTCTCATGCTCCTCACTGCTCATCCTCAACCACCCTCTTGGACGTTCTACATATCAATGGAAGCTCAAAACAATTACTCACATCAACTACAGACATCAAGAGTTCTTGAGGGTACTGAAAATTACTCCATGAATTCTGAGGAGCTAAGCCAAGCAAGACGGGAGTGAAGGTCAATTAATAATAAAGACAGTGGATAGGTGACGTTAACCTTGTTTGAGGATGAGGGCTTTACCTAACTTAGACCAACCATAAACGCCTCTTTGGGTGGCTGTCCATGATTCTGAAAGTTCTGCTGCCACGGACAACTTACCTCCTATCATTAACTTGACCCTTAACTCCCTAACTGCAGCTACCGTTGATTCTGTTCACGTGGCCTGACCCCTCATTTGGCCTGACTTCAACTAAATTCTCTTCTGAACAACCCGTGTCCCAGATCAACAGTCCTGGGAAGCAATGGTAGTTTAAAGAATAGACTCTGGAATCAGGCTGCCTGGATTTGAAGCTCAGATCCAATCCACGATAAAAAGGAAGCTACTTAACATCACTTGTCAATTTGTAGTACTATGTAGTAGTACTATGTACTTCATGGGGTTATTCAAATAATTAAATGAGAAAATCTCTATAAAGAGTTGAGCAGAATCCCTGACACATAGTAAGTTCTCAGTGAGCCTTTTATTGTGATGGTTACGTCTTAGACCCTTAACTATATGTAAGGTATTAAAAGAAAAGAACTGAATCTTTTCCTTCATGATACCTTCTAGTGGCTAGAGTAATAGGATGGGCAGATGCTTTGAAGTAATTCAGACTGAGTCCAAATCCTGGTCCCACAACATACTAGCTGCATGATACTAAGCAATTTACTTACCCTTCTTAGCCTCCTTTTCCCAATTTATAAAGTGGAGTAAATAATATTATTTTTTCGGAGTTGCAAGTATTCTAGAGGATGTACATAGATAGCTGGACTAAACTGTATGTGAAATAATTAGTGATCATTGCGTTTATGGCTACAAATTTGAGAGGACTGCACAAAGATTTTATTATTTCTGCTCAGCTATCAACAACAGTCTGTGAGAGTCAAGAGTGTACACTGAGGAAAAGCAGCAAGGATTTGATGCTTTCTCCTGGGAGGCCCGTTTCTCTGGGAGGCCCATTTCTCTGGGAGGCTTCTATGACATTCCTTTGTACGGTGATTCATTTATTTAAGACAGTTAAAGCCTTGGTCGTCAACTCATTTTTTTTTTTTACAAAGAAGGGAATTTCATGTAGAGAACTTCTGATGTTGCCTCCGCATCATTAGCCTGGCTGTGTAACATGGGTAACGTAGGTCCAAATGAGACTCAAGAAAGACTATAAATGATTCTATCTCAGAAAATATTACCTTTCTAACTGTGAATCAGGTGCTATCATTGTATTCAATGCCCAGCATGTTGAAATTAAGTTCTCCTGTTCGTTAACATAGCTTTGGAGAAAATCTGGAGACCATCAAAAATGCGTTCATAAATTACCACTCCTGGAATCATTCCCATACAGGGAAACCCTTCCCAACGTACCTTCTCCAGGAGACAGTCCTTTAGAGGTTGATGGAACAATTGGCCATTGCACTTCACAGTACCAGCTGCATGTTAAGTAGGACCTGATGGAAACTGGTAAGAAAAATCAGGACAAAATGTCATCTCTTCTTTGTAGACTATATGCCAAGTGCAGAAGCTTCTGATTCAACACACAGTGTTATTTTCCCACCTAGGGAACACCCCTCCATTTATCAAGCTTGATCTAAAGAATAAACTTCAGACATGTTTTTAAAGAGGTAAGGGCTCAGACAGAGCTCCTGCTGGTCATTTTGCTCCCCTGAAAAATCAATCTTTCCTCTGGCCTATGGGAAGCATGACACCATTGTCTGTCCACAGTCTGCTTAGCCCCCAGAGCCCATGCCCCACCCATAAGAAGAGCTTACCAACCTAAGGCTTCAAATGTCTGATACACCAGGGAATTAAGAGTGGCCATATTGGGAAGTTGTCCCCCGAAATATCTTCTGCTGCTTTCACTACTCTGAGAGTAGCTGAAAAGCTCCAAAACATGTTTTTAGAAGGCAGTATTAGGCATGCAATCCACTAACATGTCACCAAATATCAAAACCTATTTCTAAATTCCACAGTGGTTTAGGGAGAAGCAGAAACCAAAGAAAATGGAAGGGAGTGCAGTAATGGGGTTAAGAGCATGGACCTGGGTTCACATCCCATCACCACCCCATCTTGGCTATGTTGAGTTACTTACTGCTCCATACCTCAGCCTCCTCCCCTATAAAATGGGAATACTAACATCACCTATCTTACAGAGTTGTCATGGGCATTAAACTATATAATCCATATAAAGTGCTTAGCCCAAGGCCAGTAAATGGCAAATATTCAATAAATTGTTTATATAACATTTTTGACCCATGATATGCATGATCTCATTGATTATCACAATGCTATAAAGTAGGTATTGCATCCCTCTCCCATTTTGTCACCAAGAACACTAAGATTTAGAGAGGAAAAGGAATTTGCTTTGGATCCTGCTGCTGGGAATTGGCAAGTCCATGATTCAAACCTACATCACTCTGACCCAGACAATCTTAGCAAATTTAATCAACTGTTATGCAGAAAACCCAAGCCCTTTGTAATCTCTGACCCCAGTAACACAACCCTCTCAGAGGGACAGATCAGCCCCAGCAATGAGCCAAGGGGAGAATTGCTCTGATTTCCAAATTGCAAAATGGAAACAATTATTAAAATTTTATAAAATTGCACCCCATACAGCTAAATCACCTTAGGGCACAAGTGCAAAATTCAACCCATTCAGCCAAACTGCCTCCAGGTTCCAAACATCGCAAATGTAAAACTGTGTATTTTCATAAAATTAAGATCCTAGGGAACAGGGTTTGTCAAAGGACAACTTCATGTCCCCTTCTTTGCACAGATCCCAAGAAGGGGAAAAGGAGAAGTGAACTCACAATGACTGAGCATTTACTAAGTGTCAGGCCTTGTGGAAAGTGTTTTACAGATCTTATCACTTCATCCACCAAATAACATTAAGACATAAGGATTATTAGCCCCTTTTCACCGGTGAGTAAACCGAGAGTCAGAGAGGTGAAGTGACTTGCCCAAGGTCACTCAGAAGAAAAACCAGCATTAAAATATAGGTTAAGGGGCTTCCCTTGTGGTGCAGTGGTTGAGAGTCCGCCTGCCGATGCAGGGGACACTGGTTCGTGCCCCGGTCCGGGAAGATCCCACATGCCATGGAGTGGCTGGGCCTATGAGCCATGGCCGCTGAGCCTGCGCGTCCGGAGCCTGTGCTCCACAGTGGGAGAGGCCACAACAGTGAGAGGCCCGCATACCGAGGAAAAAAAAAATATATATATATATATAGGTTAAGGGTTTCCCTGGTGGCGCAGTTGTTAAGAGTCCGCCTGCCGATGCAGGGGACACGGGTTCGTGTCCCGGTCCGGGAAGATCCCACGTGCTGCCGAGCGGCTGGGCACGTGAGCCATGGCCGCTGAGCCTGCGCGTCCGGAGCCTGTGCTCCGCAGTGGGAGAGGCCACAACAGTGAGAGGCCCGCATACCGAGAAAAAAAAAAAAAAAAAAATATATATATATATATATATAGGTTTATCTAAACCAAGCACCATTCACTTAGTCTATGATGGGGCTGTGCCCCTGCAGACGTCCTGAAAGCTGCTTCCAGTATACCCCACTGGACTTTCCCAGAGCCAGCATTCTTTAAGAAAAATTAAATTAACTAATCAATGGCATTGGTGCCATCACTGAGACCTGGGTGGGCATGAAGTCTCAGAAATAGAAACCTTTCCTAGAAACACTGTCTTTGCTCCATGTCTCCTGACTCCAGTTAACAATTCTGAATAAAAGGTTGTTTTAAAAATCCTTATTAAGCAATAGACTCCTCTCTGTAACTCCTATGTGTTCACTCTTTCTGAGCCTGGCCTGACTGTTAATCCTCTTTCCCTGTGATCTTTATACTCTTAGAAAGTACAGCACTCTGAACATGAAGTTTAATTATTGAAAGGGGGTGGGCTATGTAAAAAGTTATACCTGAGGATGTGCCATGCAAAGGACAGATGGATACCACCTAGTAGAACAATTCCTTTTGCTAGAGCTATGGGATTATGGCAAAATTGCAGTTAAACAAAGTAGACCACGCCAGGGAAAGATGTCAGCAGTTTCTGAATAAGCCTGCTTTCCAATGGCTTATAAAGTTACCTCTAAAACTTTGCTCTGGGATAAAACCTGGCTTGCAAAATACTGGTTTTAAATTATGCAGCATTTAGGAGCGCCTTCCTAGCATTCACCAAACTAAAATCCTTTCTTTCTTTAATTAAAGTGACTTTACTTTTCATATAATGCTGAGGTGACCTCTTCTATATTGGGAGTTTGCAAGAACACTTTTAAGGGAAAAAAAGATATTAAATTATCAGTCATGTAAAGTTTTACTTCCACCTAGGATGTAGAAAGCTGGAAGGAGCTTCACTCCCACCCTAACAACAAGAAAAAGGCAGATAAACTTCAAAAACAATTTTTCTTCAATGCATCTGAAAGCTGAGGTTACAGGGAAACTGAGTAGCTTGAACTCCACAGAAAGGCGCCTCCAAGGATCATCTGTGGCAAAGTATGGGATGAAGAGACACCAGGCATACAAGTAAGTAAGAAGAGCTCAGATAAATTTTTTTTCATTTTCTAGAGGCCAAGTGTGGGCTAGCATGTGATTACAGAATCCCTGAGAGTCACAGGCACAAGGGAAGCTTGTACACATTTCCAAGCTCTTGTCCATAGACCATCAGTAGGTGCTTGGGAGAAAGATCAGAAGAAGGGTGAGATACTAGAAAAATCTTTTCTTGGTGGTATAGTCCTATCGTGCTGCTGGGTTAAATGTAAAAGCCCTCATCCAGATCCTTCTGCCCAACAGAACGCATACCTCAAGATGATGGAAGCAGGGCAGCAAATCCAAGGCACAGGTGGAGACCCACTGTAGCAGGAGAAAAGGCAAGAGAAAAATATCTTCTACCCCTGGGGCAGGGGCATGAAACAGTTACATAATAACAGAGGGATCTGTTTACCAGTGTCACAACAATCCTAAATGTATATATACATAACAAAAGAGTTTCTAAATATTTGAAGGAAAAGATGATAAGACTGAAAGGAGAAATAGATAAATGCATAAATGCAGGTAGAGACAAAAGCACCCCTCTCTCAGTGCTACTTGACAGAACAAGTAGGAAGAAAACAAAGAGGGATATAGAAGACTTGGACAAGACTATCAACAACCTGACCTAATTGACATTTATAAAACACTCTACCCAACAACAGAATATACATTTTTTTTCAAGTGCACATGGAACATTCCCCAAGATAGACCATAGTTCTTCTACACAGAGGTCTACACAGGCTCTTCCCAAAAATAGGAAAGAAGGAAAGACTTTTCAACTCATTCTCTAGGCAAGCATTATACTACTACCAAACCAGACAAAGAAATTAGAACAAAGAGAAGAAAACTATAGAACCGCACTGTCAAATAGAACTTTCTGCTTTGGTGGAAATATCTGCACTATACAATATGGCCGCCCCTAGCCACACGGGGCTACTGAGCACCTGAAATATAACTAGTGTAACTTAGGAAATAAATTTTTAATTTTATATAAGAATTTAATCTATTTATATTTAAATGTATATAGCCCAGTGTCAAGGAATTACTGTCTTGTATAGTGCAGCTATGGACCAATGTCCCTAATGAACACAGATGCAAATATCCTCACAAATATTAGCAAATGAGATCTAGCCATGATAAAAGAATGATAAAATATCATGACTGGATGACGTATCCTAGGAATATTACCTTGGGAGTGCAAAGTTAGTTCAGCCTTCAAAAATCAATCAATACCAACAGACTAAAGAGTGAAAACCATATGATCCTATCAATAGACTCATAAAAAGCAGTCAAAAACTTCAGTGTCCATGCATGATATGATCTGTCAGCAAGATAGGAATTATAGGTAACTTCTTTGACCTGGTAAAGAACATTTGCCAAAAAAACTACAAGTAATGGCATATTCAGTGGTGGAAGACTGAACACTTCCCCCCTAAGACTGGGAAAAGGCAAAGGTATTCACTTTCATTAATCCTAGTTAACACTGTACTAGAGGTCCTGGCCAAAACAATACAACAAGAAAAATAAAGACATACAGATCATAAAGAAAGAAAGAAGATCATCTGTGTTGACAGTAACACAATTATCTATGATCAAAATACCAAAACACCTATAAAAAAACTACTAGAACTAATAAATGAGCTAAGAAAGATCACAGAATTAAGGTCAATATACAAAAATTAATTGTTTTTTCTATATAGTAGCAAAGAATAATTGGAATTAAAATTCTAAAACAAGTACCATTTATTATACCACTAACAAACATGAAATACTTAGGTATAAATTTAACAACGTATGTGCAAGCTCTTATGCCAAACATTATAAAATGCCTATGTGAGAAATCACAGAAGATCTAAATAAATGGAGAAACATATCATGTCTAAGATAGTGAAGGCTCAGGATTCTTAAGATTTCAACATCCCCAAATTTATCTATAAACTGATAAGCAATCCCAATCAAAATCACAGCAGAATTTTTATAGAAATTGCCAAGTTTATTCTAAAATTTGTATGGAAAAGCAAATGCATTAGAGTAGCCCAACTAATTCTGAAAAAAAAGAACAAAACTGAGGACACACACTACCTGTTCAGTTACCATGAACAGTGTAGTACTGGCAAAAGTGCAGACACATTGATCAATGAAGCAGAAAGAGAGTTCAACAAGAGACCCACACATATACAGTCAATTGATTTTTGATGAAGGTGCAAAGGCAGTTCAATGGAAAAAGAATATCCTTCACAATAAAAGGTACTGAAACAATTGGACAACCATATTCAAAGTAATAATAAACAACTGAACCATGACCCCCGCCAATGCCATATAAAAAAGTCAACTCAAAATTAATCACAGAGTAAAATGTAAAACCTAGAATTATAAAACTTTTAATAGAAAGTTTTTAATAGGAAAAAGATCTTTGTAACCTAAAGACAAGCAAAAATTTCTTGAACAGCAACACCCCCTCCAAAATAAATCACCATCCATAAAAGAAAAAAAATTTTTTAATATCTGCTCCTTGAAAGGTATTGTTAAGAAAATGAAAACAAGCCACAGACTAGGAGAAAATACTTACAAAACAAGTATCTGACCGAGGACTTATATCCAGGATATATAAAGAACTCTCAAAGCTCAATAATAAGAAAACAAACTGAATATTATTCCACCATGAGAAAGAAGGGAATCCTGCCATTGGCAACAACATGGATGGACGTTGAGAGCATTATGCTACGTGACATAAGCCAAACAGTAAAAGCCAAATACTGTGTGGGTATCACTTATAAGTGGAATCTTTAAAAAAAAAAAAAAAAAAAAAGAAGTCAAACTCATAGAAACAGAGAGTAGGAAAGTGGTTGGTTGCCAGAGACTGGTAGTGGGAGCGGAGGAAGTAGGGAGAGGTTGGCAAAAGGTACAAACTTTCAGCTACAAGATGAATAAAGTCTGAGGATCTAATATATAACATACTGACTATAGTTAATAACATTGTATTGCATAATTGAAATTTGCTAAGAGTAGAACTTAAATATATATATTCATATAAATATTTATATATAAATAAATTACAAATATTTATATAAATATATATGTTCTACCCTCAGCAAATTTCAATTATACAATACAATGTTATCAACTATAGTTGATATATATAGTTTATATATATGTGGCGATGGATGTGTTGATTAGCTAGACGGGAAGAATCCTTTTACAATGTGTGTGTATATATATATAAAATAATCATGATGTACGCTCTAAATCTCTTAAAATTTTATTTGTCAATTATACTTCAGTAGTGCTGAATAAAAAAGAAAACAATTTTTAAAATTTAAACAGTTTTTTAAATGTCAAAGATTTGGACAATCCCATACCCCAAAGAAGTTATGTAGGTGGCAAATAAGCTTATGAAAAGATACTCGATATCATTTTTCATTATAGAAATTCAAATTAAATACACAATGAAATACCATGATAAATCTATTAGAATGGCTTTAAAAATTCAAAAAAACTAATGTTAAGTGTTCTCATTTGTTTCTGGTAGAAATGCTGAATGGTACAGCCACTTTGGAAGACCACTTTGCAATTTCTTGTAAAGTTAAGTATATACCTACAAAACCCAACAGTCTCTCTCCTAGATATTTATCCAAGAGGAATAAAAGCTTATGTTCACACAAAGACTACATATAAATTTTTACAGTGGCTTTATTCATGATTGCCAAAAACTGAAAACAACCCAACTTGGAGAAGCCAGACTCAAAAGGCCACATCCATTTTTATGATAAATTGGAAAAGGCAAAACTACAGGTATGGAAAACAGATAAGTGATTGCCAAGGGCTTGGGGTGGGGGGAGGATCTGATTATAAAGGGGCATGAAGGAAGTTCGGGGGGGTGAGGAAAGTCTATCTTGTTTGAGTGATGCTTACATGACAGACATATTTGTCCATACACATGGAACTGTTCACCAAAAATTAAGCCTTAATAAACCTGACAACATAAAAAAAAAAAAACAACCCTATGCTCAAGTGCCCAGGCCACACCCCAGATCCATATCATCAGAATCTCTGAGATGGAACTCAGGCATCAATATTTTTTAAAAGCTTCCCAGGTGCAGCCAAGGTTGACAACTACTAACCTAAAAAGGACTGAGGTTTAATCAAGATACAAAAGAGATGATATTGTTGTTCTGTGCTATTTGCTTGTAAGTGTCTGTTCAATAAATGTCTCCATGTGTGGAAGAGAAAAAATAAACCAATCATGTAGGTAGCACCTAAATATATGGTGATTCCATTTTTCCTTTCACATGGAAAATTTCTGCAACTGAGACCAAAGTCTTAACTGGTAACTCGAACTGCTAAACGAAAGGATAAAATGTGCTGTGCAGGAAGCCAGCACTGCCTCTCTCTCATACATCCCATCATTCCAAGTAGTAAATCAAGTCCAAATGCCCTTTGGAATGCCATAAACCTTTGAATCAAAATTTCAAACTAAGTCTTCTGGCTTAAGTTTTAAAAGCCAAACAGAACCTTGATCTCTTCTCTCCCCAAAATGATTTTTTTGACATTTCCTTTGTCTTCCACTTAGAGATCTTAACTATAGTACATCTGTCTTTATCTCTTATGCAAGGACTTCAGTGTGGTTTTCTTGTTTGTGGACTTGGTGATTTCCAGAGGCCCCAAACTCAGACTAGAATATAACATGAAAAGGGTTGTGGTTCTTAGATTGAGTTCCCCAGACACAGGGTTCATGTGCAAGGGATTCCTTAAAGGATTCTTCCCAGGAAAAACCAGGAAGAGAGCGGAAAAGCAGGGCAGGGCAGGAGAAGGACTGAAGCAAGTGTGCAAACCCAGGCAGAATCGCACAGAGAGGGCTTAAGCCTGATGCCACAGGGAAATGAAATGTAAGTCATACAGCAGAGTGGTCCCAAGCCAGGGCAAGGGAACATGGGCCTCCAGTGTTTGGTTTAACGTTGCCTTCTGGACACATACATAGCCCGGTACTTCCCTTTTCAGGCTCCATAACCCAAGAGCATGGGTCTCTCCAAAAGAGAGCTGCACGTGTGAGCTGCAGGAAATGAAAGCAAACTAAAGCCAGGGGTCATGCAAAAATGGGATCCAAGTGGATCTGGGCAGAGCACCAACCTCATTCCTCACTCCCATTTACTGAGAACTCACTTTGAACCAGGTGTCCTGCTATGCTCTTTACATCCCTGAAAGAGCTGTATTATTACTCCCATATTCTTGTTTAACCCTGACAACAACTCTGTAAGGTAACTATTGCTAATTCCATTTTAAAAATTAGAACGCTAAGGCTCAGAGAAGTTAAGTATCTTCCTCAAGATCACACAGCTGCTAAGTGGCAGGGGTGGGATTCAAACCAGGGTTGTTGGCCTCTGCCAAGTTTGTTGCTGCTTTTCTCCCTTTATGTGTCTGTCTTCCTCTTCTCTGGCACATTCCCCCAATTAGGTACTGAGGTCCTTCCTGCCGCCGATGCCTATGGCCATAATTCCACAGGTGATTTCCCCTACTTTGAATCTTGTCACTGTCCACACTCTGGACCCCTATCAAAACTTACTGTCCTGGGCTGCAGAACTTGTTCTGCCAATGGCCTGCTCCCTGTTGGTTTGTCCAGTTGGAAAAGACTGCAGTGAGAGAATTCCAGCCAGGAATTCATGACTGGGGATGGGAGGGTAGAACTTTGTCTTAACCTGAATGAACAAATTTCTCTCTAGTCTCAAGAATCCAAACTGGAATGTCAGTGGAAATCAGAACACACTCAGGACCCTGACTTGACAATAAGCAACAGACAAGGGAGTGAAAGAAAGTGCTTTCTGAAAAGATCTTTTACAGAACATCCAAGAGTTCTCTTGTGTAACTGTGGCATCCCCATACCCAACTCCTCAGAGTTTACCTCTCACTCTCTCAGGCCCCCCTAGACACAGCCAAGGAAGGTCTCTAAATTCTCCATCTGAGTCCCCTCACCTCCTCTCTGGATGACAAACCCTAAGCAGTGAGCAGAGCAGATCAAATTAGCAAGCAGCTTTCACCCTGCCTCACCTGCAAGCAGCAGAGAATCTTCTGCTAGACGTGGCCCAGGGGTTAGAAACTTCGGGAGCTTCCTGTATAAAATCTGAAACTTGCCGAGTACACGGAGGGCACGGAGAGATGGAAGAAGGAGGCAGCCACTCCAGATTGGTAGGAGGCAGGGTTAACAACAAGCAAGGGAATCTATGAGGCTTGTCTTGGTTGCCACAAGCCAAGTAGATCTTGGCATCCGCCCGCCAGAAGAATCTCAACAGTTTACAGAGGTCTTTAGGGGCTCAGTCGTGAATCCTGTCCACATGATCTCACCAACACCTTACTCCCTCAAAGCCGCATCCTTGAACCAACTCCCAGTGGGAGGAGAAGAGTGGGCAGAATGTAAATTTCAAGGACAGGGGAGGGGTGAGGAGCCTCCGATCACCCTGGTCCAGATTGAGAGTCAACCAGTGGTCATGTCCTCTCGATGACCTCCTCCAACAGTGTCATCCGGAACCAAAAAACTAATAAAGTTAGTTAATATGAGGTCATTGGGGTGGGTCCTAATCCAATGTGGCTGGTGACCTTGTATATATAAGGCCAAACAGAGAGTGTCAAGCCTGCCATATGCTGGGGACAGGAGTGCAGGGTAGGGGACAGCCTCTAAGAGCCTGTCTGGAGACTGGCTACAAAATAGCCTTTGTGAGAACAAAACGGCATTTTGTGAGATTGGAAACATTGCAATAAAAGTCTAAGGATATGTAAGCAAATAACAAAAATGACTAGCAGCCATGAGCATCTCCTATGTGCCATGGGCTTCTATATTACTTGTATTATAGATCATCTTTTATTTGTATATCATCTTCATCCTCCCATATGCTTATAAAATGGCTATCTTGTAATTCCCACTTTACGGATGAGGGAAGCGAGGCTCAGCGAGGTTGAGTAACTTGCCCAAGGTCACACAGCATATAGAAGTTTGTAGTCAGGAGTTGGACCTGGTTCTGTCAAGCTCTAAAGCCACACTTTATTTAATTTTTATTATAAAGTTATGGTAAGATTGAATAGGCCAGCAGTTAAGTACCCAGCCTCTGAAATCAAACTGTCTTCAAACCTCAGCTATGCCACTTATTGGCTGTGTAACTGCATTAGTTTGCTGGGACTGCCACAACAAAGTACACAAACGGGGCTGATTAAACAGAAATTATCATTTCACAGTTCTAAAGTTTTAAAATCAACATGTGATGAACGCATTGGTTCCTTCTGGGAGCTGTAGGGGAGAAATCTGTTCCATGTGTTCTGCAGTTTCTAGTGATATCTTGGCAATCTTTGGCATTCCTTGCCTAATTGAAACATCATCTTGATCTCTGCCTTCAACTTCACAAGAGTTCTCCCTGCACACATCTCTGGGTCCAAATTTCCTCTTCTTGTAAGGATACCAGTCATATTGACTTAGGACCCACTCTAATGACCTCATCTTAACTAATTATATCTGCAACAACCCTATTTCCAAATAAAGTCACATTCTGTAGTACTCAGTGTTAGGACTTCAACATATGAATTGAGTGGGGACACAATTCAACCGGCAAAAGCAACTATTTATCAATTACTTTTTCTCTCTGTGCTCACTCATCTGTCAAAGTGACGATTACAGGGTTAGGGGGATGGAAAGAGTTAACATATACAAAGTATCTAAAATAGGGGTCAGGAAACTATCACCCAAGGGCCAAATACAGTTTGCCACCTGTTTTTGCATTGCCAGCAAGCTAAGAATGTTTTCTATATTTTTAAAGAGTTGGGGAAAATGAAAAGAAGAATATTTCATGACACATGAAAAATGAAATGTGAATTTCAGTGTCCAGGAATAAAGTTTTATTGGCACTCAGCCACGCCCATTCATTTACATACTGTCCTTGGTTATTTTTACACTACAGGAACCAAGTTAAGTAGTTGCAGTTTCTACAGACACCATATGAGCACAAAGCCTAAAATATCTACTGCCTGGCCCTTTACAGAAAACATTTGCCAACTACCAATCTAGAAGGTTACCTAGGATGTAGTAAGAACTATATTAACACTGCTTATTGCTATATTTTTCCCTTTTCTTTCACTTGGTAGGAGTCATCTGCCTCTGCCATCCTTTTTGTAGCAGTGAGAATTCTCAACCCACGTGATGGAGGGGGGTCCCCATCCACAGCCCACCCCGAGTGCCTGGCGGGTCCCAGTCCTCCTGGAATCATCCCCTGCATTGGCCCGTTTCTTCTACCAGGGCTCATCGGCTGCTCCCCTGGCTGAATCAAATCCAGGACAGTAAAGCTCACTTCCCTCCCTCCTGTCTCAGCAATTTTGTTTTCCCCCACTGCACAAGTTCCCAACAGCTTCAGTGGCTACAAAGGTGAGCACTTCCAAACCTTAAATTATTTACATCTGAGAAACACAAGGGCTTTTTCTCCCTTTCAATCATGTCAGCCGCTGGCATCTCCTCCCTCCTAACTGAAACGCCTGCCTTCTTCTGAAAAATTGTGGGAAATGTGCATCTTTAAAAAAGAAGTATGTGCGCTTTCCACCCCCATTTTTCCAGTGGCCAAAAAAAGAAGTAAAATGAAGCCTCATTTTAGTTGGAAGGCTCATCTGGGTTACCTGGGAGGAAGGGGGCAGAGGAAGATACAGGTGAAGGAGCCTGCAGCCCACGGGGGTGTTTGTGGGGAGAGAGAAGGAATATATTTCGTGCTGAGTCAGCACAACTAGAGAGCTTGGGGATAAATTTGCAGCTCAGAGGGGGAGAAGAAACACTTTTCCTTGCCAGATCTGAAGAGTGGAGAATTTAATTGCCCCAGAGAGCACAATTGTTTTGGCTTAACCTGTTCCTGGCTTTGTACTGGATGCCATTTTTGTTCGCTCAATTGCCTTTTCTTTTCAAAATTGTGGGATTTAGGAATAAAACCGAGTTATAGGCAGATTAAAGTCTTTAACTCTTAATTAAAGGTTTATATTCAGCCATTCTCATCCAACCTCAGGATTTTTCATTCCAGTTGCCATTGGGGAGAAATGAGAAATTCTAAACATAAGTCAATGTCATGCACAGTGCCTCTGATGTCAGACCATTGTCCCCAAGGAGGACACAGCTGCTGTTGGCGTGGTGGTTGTGCCAGGCAGGCTAAAGTCAGCCTGAGATGGGGACATGGCCCTGCTGGAAAGCTGAGGGGAGAAAACTCTCCCCAAAGAGGACGCGGACTAGTTCCCCAGGGACCCCACGTCCTAGAAAACTCTCTTTCTCTGCAAGCCTCACTTTTCCCTAGTCCTGACATCCTGCAGTTTCCCATCTCACTCGACGGCAACTCCAGCTTCAGTTGCTGAGACCGAAAACCTTGGCATTATCTCTGACACCTCTCTTTCCCTCCAACCCCACATCCAATCAGTTGATAAATCCTATCAGTTCTATCCAGGACCGGGTTCATGATTTGTGGGGCTCAGTGTCAAATGAAAATGGGGGGCCCCGTCCCAAGTGTTACTGAGTCCAATCTCGCTCTGCTCCCCGCACAACAGGCTAATGAATCGGAGACGAGGTGTTGAGGCAAGGAATACAACTTCATTAGGAAAGCCAGCAGACTGAGAAGATGGCAGACTAAAGTCTCAAAATAACCATCGTATCCCGGTTTGGATGCCAGTTTCTTTTGTAGCACAGAGAGGGGGAGGAGATGAGGAAGTAAAGTGCAAAGGCCATAAGTGTTGCAAATATCCCCTGGAATGGCCAGCCTCGGGGTGCAGGACATGTTAATTTCTTCTTTCTTGCAGCCATCCACAGGTGGACAGCTTCTGGATGTTTCCCTGAACAAACACACTTGGTTTAACATTCAGGCAGGGTTCCCTGAGTCAGGCCACTATGTATAAACAGTATCCTTTTAGTGAACAAAAGCGGTGAGGAGCAAAGGTTAAAGTAAAAGAAACAGATCCAACATGGAGTCAGATTTGGCTCTTCCCTGTTACAAAAGGTTATTAAGAATTCCAAGATGGTGACAGCAGAGCATGAAACTAAGTACAGGGTCCTGCTAAGCAAGGGATAGTGCGTGACACCAGAGGTCACATGGCCGTGATGCTGGCCCTGGTTCTACCTGCAAAAACATATCTCAAATCCGACCACTTGTATACTAGAAAATTGAATACAACAATATATATAAAAAAGAATACCCCAAGACAAAGTGGAGTTCATTCCAGGAATGCCAGACTGGTTCACTATTTAAAAAATCATTCAATATAATCTATCATATTAACAGACCAAAGAAGAAAATCCACGTGATCATCTCAAACTGAGATAATAAATGTATGCTGTTTCTAAAAAAAAAATCTGACCACTTGTCACTGCTGACCACCTGGCCTGAGTCCTCCCTTTGGCCCATCAGGCGATTCAGAGCACAGCAGCCAGAGTAAGTTGGAGGATGTCCCTCCTCTGCTCAAAACCCACCACTGGCTCTTCATTTGGCCCAGAGTAAAAGCCGAAGTCCTTACAATGGCTGACAAGTCTGTTCACGTCCCCCGCAACCTGCCTAGGATCCTCTTGCTCATTTTGCTCCAGCCACACAGCATTCCTGACTGTCCTCAGACAAGCCCGGCCTGTTCCTTCCTTGTGATGGTGACCTTGCCCTTCCCTCTGCCTGGCATCTCTCTGACCACATTTGCACGCTATATGTAGGTACAGTCTCCCTCCCATCTTCCAGGTCTTACTCATTCAACACATATTTATTGAGCATTGATGATGTGCTAGACACTGTCCTAGGCACGGTGATTGGATTTCTCTGCTCTTTACTGAAGTAGAGCATCTTTTCATAAACTTATTCGCTATTTTATAACTATTTTTCTGAGTATTTGGGGTTTTTTTTTCTTTTCAACAGACCGATCTGATCTTTTTTTAAACAGCTTCAGTGAGATATCTTTTTAAATTGTATGTATGTAAAATGTACAACTAGATGTTTTGACATATACAATTGACCCTTGAACAACAGGGGTTTGCACTGTGCAGGTCCACTTACAGAGTTTCTTTTTTCAGTAAATATATTGGAAAAGTTTTTGGAGATTTGTGACAATTTTTTTAAAACTTGGAGGTAAACCATGTAGCCTAGAAATATTGAAAAAAAATTTTTTTAAGTTAGGTATGTTATGAATGCATAAAATATACGTAGATGCTAGTCTGTTTTAGCACTTACTACCACAAAATATACACAAAGCTATTTATAAAATGTTAAAATTTATCAAAACTTGGGACCGCCCTGGTGGCCCAGTGGTTAAGAATCTGCCTGCCCTCAGTGCTTTGTGACCGCCTGCAGGAGTGGGATAGGGAGGGTGGGAGGGAGGGAGACGCAAGAAGGAAGAGATATGGGAACATATGTATATGTATAACTGATTCACTTTGTTATAAAGCAGAAACTAACACACCATTGTAAAGCAATTATACCCCAATAAAGATGATAAAAAATAAATAAAATAAAATAAAATACATTTGCAATTAATAAAAAACTGTATGATAAATGTGTAATTTCAATGCTGTCAGAATCAGCTTGGTGCTTTGTGACTGCCTGGAGGGGGGGGATAGGGAGGGTGGGAGACACAAGAGGGAAGAGATATGGGAACATACATATATGTATAACTGATTCACTTTGTTACAAAGCAGAAACTAACACACCATTGTAAAGCAATTATACCCCAATAAAGATGTAAAAA
>NW_021703769.1:59914761-59976095 GCF_005190385.1 Monodon monoceros
ATTCACTTTGTTATAAAGCAGAAACTAACACACCATTGTAAAGCAATTATACCCCAATAAAGATGATAAAAAATAAATAAAATAAAATAAAATACATTTGCAATTAATAAAAAACTGTATGATAAATGTGTAATTTCAATGCTGTCAGAATCAGCTTGGTGCTTTGTGACTGCCTGGAGGGGTGGGATAGGGAGGGTGGGAGACACAAGAGGGAAGAGATATGGGAACATACATATATGTATAACTGATTCACTTTGTTACAAAGCAGAAACTAACACACCATTGTAAAGCAATTATACCCCAATAAAGATGTAAAAAAAAAAAAAAAAAAGAACCTGCCTGCCAATGCAGGGGACACGGGTTCAAGCCCTGGTCCAGGAAGATCCCACATGCCGCGGAGCAACTAAGCCCATGTACCATAACTATTGAGCCTGTGCTCTAGAGCCCGCGAGCCACAACTACCGAGCCCACGTGCCACAACTACTGAAGCCCGTGCGCCTAGAGCCCGTGCTCTGCAACAAAGAGAAGCTACCACAATGAGAAGCCCACACAGCACAACGAAGAGTAGTGCCCACTCACCACAACTAGAGAAAGCCTGAGCTCAGCAACGAAGACTCAACGCAGCCAAAAATAAAATAAATTTTAAAAAACTAATTTATCGAAACTTATGCACACAAACACTTACAGGTCATACGTGGCACCATCAATTACACTAGGCTTACGTTGCTGCTACTTTGTTATCAGTGCGTGAATTGTTATACCTATAAATAAATTTCTTTTTCACATTATCTTTTCATTTTTGATGTCTATTATTAGTAGTACATATAACATCTACCATGTTTTGTATCATATAAGACAATGTTGATGTACGTACTGATGGACAGTTTATTTTGTAAACAGACGACTATTTTGTAAACAGACGACATAAACTTGCAGTATCAACAAATACAGTACAGTACTATATATGTATTTTCTCTTTCTTTTGATTTTCTTAACATTTTCTTTTCTCTAGCTTACTTTATTGTAAGAATACAGTATATAATACATATAACATACAAAATATGTGTTAATCAACTATTTATGTTATTAGTAAGGCTTCCGATCAACAGTAGGCTGTTAGTAGGTAAGTTTGGGGAGAGTCAAAAGTTAAATGTAGATTTTCTGCTGTGCAGGGGGTTGATGCCCCTAACCCCCATGTTGTTCAAGGGTACATACTTTGTGAATATATACATACACATTGTGTAT
Source organism: Monodon monoceros (assembly GCF_005190385.1). NCBI lineage: Eukaryota > Metazoa > Chordata > Mammalia > Artiodactyla > Monodontidae > Monodon > Monodon monoceros. Next base: position 59,916,007 of record NW_021703769.1, read on the forward strand.
ATATACAACACAATCAAGCTAATTAACACATCCATTACCTCTAGTAGTTACCATTATGTGTGTATGCGTGTGTGTGTGTGTGTGTGTGTAGAAGATCCTCTGCAATTTCAAGTATATAATATTGTTAACTATTGTCACCATGCTGTGATATTACACCTTTTTTTTTCTTTTTTTTTTTTATTGGCCTCCCCACACGGCTTGCAGGATCTTAGTTCCCCGACCAGGGATCGAACCCATGCCCCCTGCAGTGGAAGCTCGGAGTCCTAACCACTGGACCACCAAGGAATTCCCTGAGATTACATCTCTAGAACTTATTCATTCTAATAACTGAAACTTTGTACCCTTTGACCAACATCTCCCCATTTACCTCACATCCTCCACCCCCACCCCGATTACCCCCATTCTACTTTACTTCTGAGTTTGCCTATTTTGAAAGTCTACATATAAGTGAGACCATGTCATATTTCTCTAAGGAAATTATCTGTTTTAGGTATAGTTACATAGTACTTACTCCATGCCAGGCATGACTCTAACAAATCTGTGAAAGGGGGACTTGATTATCCCAATTTTATAAATAGGGAAACTGATTAAGTGACTTACCCATGGTCACACACTCATTTTTCTATTAGGTAGTTGATATTTAACATATTGATTCATAGGAACTCTTTATATACAATGGCTATTATCCATTTGTGTGTTATATATTCTACTGTCTGCATAATAGAGGAAAGATTCACCATACTGCCTCCAACTATCCTTGTATGATGCTTTCTATCCACTGAGCTGCAAATACTAACTAGAACATTTTATTTAATCTTGTATCTTAGTAATCTATTACTGTGTAACAAATTACTCATCTCTCCCTCCAAAAAAAGTTTAATAGCTTAAGATCACAAACATGTATTATCTCACACATATTCTAAGGGTCTGGGATTTAGGAGCAGCTTAGCTGGGCGGTTCTGGCTCAGGATCTCTCACGGGGTTGCAGTCAAGCTGTCAGCCAGGGCTGCAGTCATCCTAAGACTCGATTTGGGTGGAAAACCCACTTCCAAGCTCACTCACATGTTTGTTGGCAGGCCTCAGTGTTTCACTGGCTTTTGGCCAGAGGCATCATATTCTCACCATGTGGGCTGCTCCAAAGAGCTGCTCACAGCATGGAAGCTGGCTTTCCTGCCAGTGAATGATCCAAGAGCAAGTGAAAGAGCATCAAGACGAAAGCCAAAACCTTTCATAACCTAATACCAGAAACGACATCCATCACTTCCACTGTACAGACCGACTCTGGAACAACGTGGGAGGGAATTACCCACAGGTGTGAATATCAGAGAGCAAGGAACATCGGATGCCATTTTGGAGAATGGCTACCACACTGTGGGTCTTGCCATTATTATTCTCCATTAGTCACTTGCTGTGGAAATACCCATGTACTAAAATGGCACTTTTGGAAAGGGAAGAGACACTCTGAGTCCTCAATCTCCAAGATGGATTTCCAAAACTAGGGGGTTTTGCCTTCCAATAACCCCCTATGCCCAAGACTCATGTGACAACCAACAGAAACCCTCCAGTTATCTTAAGAAAGAAGGTTTATCTAAAGGAGGTTGGTGAAGAAAAAAAAAAAGGATGTTGGGACAACTAGGTCCTAATATATAGCACAGGGAACTGTATTCAATATCCTGTGATAAACCATAATGGAATATAAAAAAAAGAATTTATATATGTATATATATATATGTATGTATAACTGAGTCACTTTGCTGCACAGCAGAGATTGGCACAACACTGTAAATCAACTAGACTTCAATAAAAAATAAATTAAGTTTTTAAAAAAAGGATGTTGGGTAGCTTACAGAATCCCCAACAGGCAGTGAAGACATCACAGCTATAGGCACAACACTACCAATGCTGGACACCCATGTTCCCTCTAGAACTGCCACTACAGGTGCCTCTAGAATGGAGATGTGGCTGCTTCTCGTTGCCAGAATGAATTCTGTATTGTCCTCCCTCTTCACCAACTTCTGATTCAAAGTCCAGGACAGGTGTATTTGACTGGCAGTTATTTGATGAGTAATTTGATGGGCCTGTGCCCCAGCTTCATGGAAACCAGGAGAGCAGGTGCCTATCATTTTCAGTCTCTATACAAGGAGGCAGGCTATGCCTCATCATTTGGAAGATTCCCCCAAATATCAGGACCTCAGATACCAAGCAGCCAAAATGTATGACAAACATCAACTACACCTACAAACCTTGGTCAGAAAACCCAAGGGGACTGCTTAATCTGTTTAGTGGTATGAATCATTTTGGCAATCTGGTGAAGGCTATGGGTTCTTTCTCAGTGTAATAATTACAAATGAATAAAATAGAATACATTGGATTTCAAAGGAAACCAATTACATTGAAATATAGTTATAGAAATATTAAAACAAACTTGTGATATAGCAATATATATGCAATACACATTGTTCTTTATTAGCACATTAAGGAAAAATCTAGCAGTAGGTTTAACAACTACTGTAATTTCAAAGAAGCAATGGGCCTAAAGGATATTTGAAGATTCTCTAACAATTATGATACATGAAAATAGCTATGCTTTCCAATGGTGAACAAGTCACAAGAAGTGTTAATTCCACTGTGGTTTGTTGCCTACAATGATAAGTGAAGAAATGCTAAAAATCAGTGAGAGGTCAGTGAAAAAAATGTCCTTTCCAAGTTAACTAATCCCTTATATTCTATCCACAGACCTGTAGGGAATGGGGTTGCCATCTCTGGCTAATAACTCCTGAAGTGTATGACAAATATTCCAACCTGCCAAGCCCTCTGGTTATAGGATAGAAAAGCAGGGGTGCACAAAATGACCAATAAGATAGGCTGAAATTGATCATGACGGTGAGTTTCCAAACCAGTCCTCTGATTTTTAATTAGGTATTGTGTGTGTGTGTATATGTGTGTACATACATGTGTGTGTTTTCCTATTATAACATAGTCCTATATTTACAGACATGGAAAGATGGTATAATAAATTATTAAAAGGAAAAATCACATTATAGAACAACACGTAACAGTAATAATAGCTAACATTTATTGAAGCACTTGCTACAGGGCAGAAACTAAGGTAAGCACTTTACATATATCATCTTATTGAATCCGTTCACCAACACTTGGGCAAAGTTATTTTTATTATCACATTTTATAGATGAGTAAAATAAAATGTGGAGAGATGAAACATCTTGCCCAAGGTCACAGAGCTGCTAAGTGATGGAGCTGGCACTCAGATCCAGAGCTTGGGCTCATATCTGCTCTGAGGGTCCAATGTTTATAACTAACTGCTTAAAACTCTGCATGTATATATGTGCATATGGATACATACGTGCAAAGAGAATGCTGGGGAATTATAGGTACCAAACCCCTATCTGCCATTACCTCTGATGACAGGGATTGGGGAAAAGGCAAAGATGGGAGAGATCTTCTCATTCTTTTTAAAAATCCAAAGAGGCTGAAGACATTTCTTTTTTAACATCTTTATTGAGGTATAATTGCTTTACTTTGTTGTGTTAGTTGCTGCTGTATAACAAAGTGAATCAGCTATACGGATACATATATCCCCATATCACCTCCCTCTTGCATCTCCCTCCCACCCTCCCTATCCCACCCCTCTAGGTGGACACAAAGCACGGAGCTGATCTCCCTGTGCTATGCGGCTGCTTCCCACTAGCTATTTTATATTTGGTAGCGTATGTATATCAATGTCACTCTCTCGCTTTGTCTCAGCTTACCCTTCCCCCTCTCTGTGTCCTCAAGTCCATTCTCTAGGTCTGCATCTTTATTCCTGTCCTGCCTCTAGGCTCTTCAGAAACCTTTTTTTTTTTAGATTCCATGTATATGTGTTAGCATACGGTATTTGTTTTTCTCTTTCTGACTTACTTCACTCTGTATGACAGACTCTAGGTCCGTCCACCTCATTACAAATAACTCAATTTCATTTCTTTTATGGCTGAGTAATATTCCATTGTATATATGTGCCACATCTTCTTTATCCATTCCTCTGTCAATGGACACTTATGTTGCTTCCATGTCCTGGGTATTGTAAATAGTGCTGCAATGAACATTGTGGTACATGATGCTTTTTGAATGATGGTTTTCTCAGGTATGTGCCCAGTAGTGGGATTGCTGGGTCGTATGGTAGTTCTATTTTTAGTTTTTTAAGGAACCTCCATACTGTTCTCCACAGTGACTGCACCAATTTACATTCCCACCAACAGTGCAAGAGGGTTCCCTTTTCTCCACACCCTCTCCAGCATTTATAGTTTGTAGATTTTTTGATGATGGCCATTCTGACCCGTGTGAGGTGATACCTCACTGTAGTTTTGATTTGCATTTCTCTAATGATTAGTGATGGTGAGCATTCTTTCATGTGTTTGTTCGCAGTCTGTATATCTTCTTGGGAGAAATGTCTATTTAGGTCTTCTGCCCATTTTTGGATTAGGTTGTTTGTGTTTTGATATTGAGCTGCATGAGCTGCTTGTATATTTTGGAGATTAATCCTTTGTCAGTTGCTTCATTTGCAAATTTTTTCAGCTCATTCTGAGGGTTGTCTTTTCGTCTTGTTCATGGTTTCCTTTGCTGTGCAAAAGCTTTTAAAAGGGATGACAAGAGCTCCAGTATCAACCTGGGTGAATCTGACAAATAGCAATGAGCAAAAAAGACTGTGCGCAGTATGATACTGTGTGAAAATGTGCAAAACAAAATGATATATTATTTAGGTACCCAAACATAGTTAGCAAAAATATAACAAAATGCATGGAGTTAATAAAAACCCAGCTTGGGAGAGGGAGGGAGGGATCAGGGAAAGGAACACGTGAGGCTTCAATTGTATTGATTAAGTTTTATTTCTTAAGCTGTGTTGGGCACCAGCTGTTCCTCATATTATTATGCCCACTGTTACGTTTTATTCCATAATAATTTTAATAGAAAGAGTCGTCACTAACAAGAAATGCTTACAAATGATCAATCAGCTTTAGCTCTGATATTGTTTGAATTTTTACAATGTTATTTTTGAAATGTATAAAAGAAAAAGGAGACCTGAGAGGGCTGGATAGTGGTTATGTTTGGGAAGAAGGGAGGGAATAGTTATTGGGAAGGGGCACAATAGGACTTCTGAATATCAGAAATGTTCTATTTTACTAGCCAGGTAACGGTTTAACCCATTTGCTTTGTGATATTTCATTAAGCTGTGTGTGCATGGCTATTTTCCCTTTTCTGAATGTGTTATACATCACAATATAAATGTATCAAAGTCTTACTTTATGAATAAACAAAAATCAGGAGGGACAGTTAAGACACTTGAAAAAGAATTTCAGCCTCTTGTTTTCTAGCTGGTACCATGCCATCACCAGTCCACTCAGCAGGTTACATTCCCCTCCACAGACTGCAAGCACCAGGCAAAACTACGGTGCTGTAGTTCAAGTCCTTTTAAATCAGGTCCCTGAGCACACCCCAGCCTCCAGCATCCTCAGTGGGGTGGCTTTTGTCAAACGGCTGTCTGCATCACAGGAGCCCAGGAAAACACTGCCATATGGCAAGGCTCTTAAGTGGGGGACCCTGAGGCACAGAGAGAGAAAATGAGATTCAAAGTACCACTGAAGAGCTCATCCATTTTTTGTTGTTGTGTTTGAGGACTTGGGGGGAATTTTGTGTTTGAGAAGCCACAGCAAGTTTTGCTCCCTGTTTCCTTTAGTGATGCATCTACCAGCCTCTCCCCAGGAATGGAGAGGACTTCTAAAGACCCCAGGACATTAGCTCTTACAAGCAGAAAAAGAGAAAACTGAAATGGAGAAGGAAGAACCGTGATCTGTGTCAGTTTCCTATGGCTGCTGTAACAAATCGCCGCATACTCAGTGGCTTAACACGAGTTTAGCATCTTACAGTCCTGCAGGACAGAAGCCCAAAATGTGTCTCACTGGGCTAAACCCCAGGTGTCAGCGGGCCCTGTTCCTTTCCAGGAGCTCTAGAGGAGGAGACGTTTCCTTGCCTTTTCCAGCTTTTAGAGGCTTCCTACATTCCTTGGCCCTTGATCCCCTTCCATCTTCGAAGCCAGTAATGGCCGGTCGACCATTTCTCATTACGCTTGCTCTCTCTCTGGATCTGAATTTCTGCCTCCCTCTTCTACATGTCAAGGACCTTATGATTACATTGGGCCCACTGGCATAATCCAAGGTAATTTCCCTGTTTTAAATCAGTTAGTCACCCTCATTCCATCTGCTACCTTAATTCCCACTTGCCATTTAACGTGACATAATCACAGGTTCTGGTGATTAGGACGGGGACATCTTTGCTGGGGGGTGGGGGGTGCATTATTCTGCCAACCACTCCCACTACTGATCCATGTTTTTGCTGTCTGCCTCCGCATTGGCTCTGTGACTGCAGGAAACTTTTTCCCCTCACTGCTGTTTCCCCAGCATCTAGAACAATGCTAAACTCAAAGCAAGTACCCAACAAGTGTTTGTTTGAAGCTGTTGAACATTTACCTATTCAATGCAGGGACTAGAAACAATTAATCTCAAGAAATCATTTTCATACAACATAAGTGTGCTTGTATTTTAATGCACATGGACTTTAGATCAGATAGAAGTCAGAGGAGAAAAGGTGGACGGGAGGAAAAAGAGAAATTTCCTGTGGAAACTTTAGAACCCTCAGTAAGCAACTTTCAAGTTGATTTAGCACTTGTCGGGGCAGTGGCCTGGGACAGACACAGCACCCAGCAAAATAAGGGGGATTTAAGTGACCAGGAAGAAGGATGGAGCCCAGACATTAAATAGTTACATTAGTTTAGAATGTAAACAGGTCTTATAGGGTCTCTATCCCAGGTCCCCCTGGGTCCCTACAATGCTAGCCCCTGGGACACAAACAAGGCATTAAAATATAGAATCACAAAATGGAAAACACCTCTCCCTCTCAGTTCGTGCCCCAGGCTGGGAAGATCCCACATGCCGTGGAGCGGCTGGGCCCGTGAGCCATGGCCGCTGAGCCTGTGCGTCCGGAGCCTGTGCTCCGCAACGGGAGAGGCCACAACAGTGAGAGGCCCATGTACCGCAAAAAACAAACAAACAAACAAAAGATAAGTGGTCAAAAGGTCAGATTCCATCCATAAGTCACACTTCCTCAGTGGCCTCCCAGCTCCATTTTAGCAATACCAACTCCATTTTTATTTTCCTTTCACACAACAGAGGCCACATGGCCCACAAAGTCTAGAACATTTGTTATCTGCTTCCTTCCAGAAAAAGTGTGCTGACTCCTGTGCTATAAGAAAGGCTATAAGTTAGGTAATAGAAATCAACAGTGAGCAGAAACAAAAAAGATTCATCCACCAGGTCATGGAATTTGTCATTTTTTTGCCTACGACTGCAGGGGTTCTCATATTCCTAAAAACAGCTGCCCTGTGGTGGCAGGAAGTGTAAACCGGGTTGTGGTACTCACAGCTTTATTCTCTGTGGTTAGAGCAGATTCTTGATGATTCTGGGATGGAAAGACCCCAAGTGTTGTTCTCCCTGTTAATAATGGAAGCTCGATGTTAACCTGGGCTCCCCCTGCCCCTCAGCAGAGTGCCTGGCATACAGTTAAGGACTCGACAGACTTTAGCCATTATTATGAACATCTTCCAGGCGCCCCCCAAATGTATTCCTCATCCTGTGCCTGAGACTCAAACTTCATCCCAGCTTTAACAAACCAGTGTCTCTTATGTCAAGCCAGCAGGACCCTTAGGTCTGGAGAATTTAACATGCTTCTCTTTTTATACCTGACATAGTTTATTCGAGGGAGTTTTAGACACATGGTGCATGTAAGGTACACAACTGCCTTCTAAAGGCAAACATCACTTGCTTGGGGAACTGGAGACGCGTAATAAAGTAATAAGTTTCCAAACCCAGTTGGGTAAACAAGCTCCTGACGACACACAACCACCATCCTTGGCCTTCTCCTGGACCCCATCACCTTGGAAACATCATAATAGATCTTCTACAAAAAGATTTGTAGAAGATCTGCTGCTCACCCTGCAACAGGAATGCGCTTAAGTATTCTATTAAAGAGGTGCGCGTTGGGTTGGTCTCCACGTTAACCTGCCAGGCAGGCAGAAGCACATCAGAAACAGGTGGAGAGACAAGCAGGGCTCAGAGCCTCCTCTGCAAAGGCAACTCTGTGGGTAAATGCTCTAATTAGGTGCTTGGAGTCTGTTCAGCATTCAGTAGGATCCTCGCAAGTCTGTCTCCTTTATTCAATTAAGGAAATGATAGGAACCTTCCAGTTTCCCTATGATTTAAAAGAATGATAAATGATCAGGTAGAGGTCGGGGATTTTTTTAGGCACGTTTCTAAAAGAAACTTCTGCTGAACTGAATCATGTCTGCTTCTGCGAAACTCATCAAACAGGCTACTGGCAATTCGAATTGTTTCCCCCCACACCACACACCTTCTGTTGGTGGCAATATCCATCACAAAACATATCATTCAGAACTGGGAGGGATGCTCTGCGCTTCTAAACTAAAGAAAACAATAATTATTATTTTTATTATAAAGCTAATTTAGTCCAGAAAGAGAGAGTAGGCATGATTCAGGTAAATGTGCAAACTGGAAGGAGTAACAAAAGAAATAAAGAAAAAAGAACATGCAGCGACACGGCAAGATATATTTAGTGAGTATCTCCACCTGTACAGGACTCACTGTGCTCTGAGGACCATTTTTTTCTACTATTATCTGATTCTAGTGTGTCTCGTATGCCTGAATTTTTTTCATATAAAGTATTCTCTATTATTCAGGGTCTAACTACCCAAGATTTTTGTTTTACCTTTTTATTTTGAGGCCATTCTGGGATGTGGAATAAAGAAGAGGAGGTGAAATACTATGAGCTTTGGGGGCTGGAGTGGACTAAGGTTCACCTAAAACTAGAGCATTGTTCCTGTGTTCCCACAGTCTGAGTTTAAAATCTGGCTTATTGGATGAATGATTACCTAACTTCTGGAGGCTCAGCTTCCTCATTTGCTATATGGTTATAGTAACGATATTTCTTCATGGAGTTATTGTGAGGATTAAATGAGGCAACACATGTTAAACACTTATCATGGTTCCTGGAAAACAGTAAGTGCACAAAACTGTCAGCTGCCGCCACCACCACCACCACCACCACCACCACCACCATCATCACCACCATCATCATTAGCCAGCCCAATTTTGGAGTTAATGCTTCAATTCTCTGATAACATCACATCTAAGTGGCTGACCAGACTTTGCCTGAAAACCTCCAAGGATAGGAAGCTTACTACCTGAGTCTATGTATATCTCTGACCCTTAGAACGTTCTTTCACATATGCAACTGAAATTTCTCCTGCTGTGGCTTCTGCTCCTTATTTTTAATTCTATCCTATGGGAGTCTTAAAGGACAGGGATAATCCCTCTTGTAATTTGTACTAGTGAAGGCTTAGTTTATTGTAAGTAATGAAAACCAACTCTAGGAAGCTTTAGTCTTAAAGGAAATTAACTGAAAAGATCTTGTGGCATTTGATTAGATCAAGAAGAAGGAGAAGGGGAAGGAGGAGGAAGAGTTGGGGAGAAGAGAAGGGGAAAGAGAAGGAGAATCAGCTTCAGGGAATGGAGAATCCAGGGCAGGTTCAGGACTGACCTCATCAGGAATCACCAAACCTTTGTCTCTAGCACTATCATTAACAAGCCTTACCCGCAGCTCCAAGAATGTGATTGGCTCAGCCTGAGTAAGGCCTCACCCCACCCCGGATTAATCAACTCTGGCCAGAGGGGCAGAGTCACCTACTGCAGATCTTGATGCTGGGAGCCCACTGGTGTATTGGGGAGTACAAAAGCATCCCACAGAAGGGCATGTTGTAAACTGAGCAGCCTCCCAGCCACCATACTATGAGGAAGCCCAAGCCATGTGAGTGAACCTCGGCACAATCCTTAGATACTTGAAGAAGCTACTCTCTAGGATAAATATCCTTCAGTTCTTTCCACCACTGAGACTGAATTAATTACTAATTTTAAATAATTCTGTAATTGCTTATTTAGTTTTCTCATTAGAATGCTAAGCTTCATTAAGACAGATCACCACATCTAGGTCATTCACCGACACATCCCACCACTTAGCCGGGGGCTTGGACCACAATGGGTACTCAAATAATTGCTGAATCAGTTAATTTATTTATAAAGGCATTAATTAAATTATCATTTTTGAGATCCTTGTGGTTACTTCCAAATGTGGCTCTATCCCCTCAGTCAATTCCCACTCATGGAAAAAAAAACAAAAAAAACAAAAAAACTTGCAGCGTCAGAAGGCTTTTTGCATGAAATAAGAAGGAAAGTAAAATAACTCACCAGTTTTATTTTCAATCAGCTGAGATTTTTATTTTCCCACATGTTCTGGTTATCCCTGCATAACATACTCCAAAACATGGTGGCTTAAAGCAACAGTAGTTATCGACTTGGCTCATTGAATCTGCAAACTGGACAGGGTGTGATGGGGTGGCTGATCTCTGTTCCACTTGCCATCAGCTGGAGTAGCTTGGCTGGGGGCTGGAGAATCCACTTCCAGGATGGCTGGCAAGTTGATGTTGGCTCTCAGCTGGAAGCTCAGCAGAGGATGGGGACCAGGACCTCAGTTGCTCTCAAAGGGTATCTCTCTATATCTGTGCTTGGGCATGCTCACAGCATGGTGGCTGGGTTCCAAGAGTGATCATCCCAAGAGAGAAAGACAGAGAAGTCCATGGAATTTTTATGACGCAACCTCCAAACTCACATGGTACCCCTTCTGCTATATGCTATCGGTCAAGGCAATCACAAAGGTTGACTCCTTTCAGGGGGAAAGGACACAGACCTCACCATGCTGTGAGAGAAGGGTGAAGGTCACGTTGAAAATAAAGAGAAAGTGGAATGGGAGATGTTGCTGTGGCCATCTTTGGAAAATACAATCTCTCCCATCATCTCTTCTCTTTAGGCACAGGCAACGAAATTGAGTTTCAGGACTACAAGTTTAAACACAGCTGCCCAGTCCTCCACTCAGTCATCAATTTTTGAGTCATCTATGCTGGGCATAAGATTAAGTCCTGGGAGTACAAAGAGAAAACAGAAAACTGTCTTCCACTGGGGAGTTCACAGATGGGTAGAGATGAATAATGAAATCCAATGTGATGAGTGATTCAGCCAAGGTATATAACAAGGCGGTGTTGACAGAAAGAAGCGACTGATTTTACCTGGAATGAACGTTAGTTTACCAAACATTTTTCTTTAGTGGACATGGGTCCTGTCATGCTGCTAGGTTACCATTTTCAGAGTTAATATGTGCTCCCCTAGAAGAGCCTAGAAGGCAGCTGTGCTCACCACTATACCATCAATGCCCCACTGGAAGAGCATGTAGACAGCCAGACCATCCAAGCTGTACCATGTGGGAACCACCCCCAACCCTAACCAAAAAGAACAGGACTTCTTGGCTAACAAGAGCAGTAGCAACTGGGACTGATGTCTTAGACTTAACAGGGAGCCTTGAAATTGTCACAGGAGAGAGAATTCCAGAAAACAAATAATAACGATGATAAGGATAATAATAATAACTTTTAAAAATAGACTTTATTTTTCAGAACATTTTTAGATTTGTAAAAAATTTGAGGAGACAACATAAAGAATTTCCCTATACCTTGAGCCCAGTGTCCTCTATTATTAATACCTTAGATTAGTTTGGTAATTTATTACAATTAGTGAACCAATAGGGATGCATGGTTATTAACTAAAGTCCATGGTTTATTCATATCTTATTTTTACCTATTGTCCTTTTTCTGTTCCAGATTCCATCCAGGACCACATCACATTTAGCTGACGTCCCCGTAGGCTCCTCTTGGCTATGACAGTTTATCAGACTTTACTTGTTTCCGATTCCTTGACAGTCTTGAGAAATACTGGTCACATATTTTGTAGGATTCCCTCTACTGGCATTTGTCTGATGTTCTTCTCATGATTAATCCGGGGTTACGGGGTTTGGGGAGGCAGACCACAGAGATAAGTTGCCATTTTTATCACATCATATCAAGGGCACCTAGTATTAACATGATTCATCACTGTTGATTTCAACCTTGATCACCTGGCTGAGATCATTTGACATCTGTCACATGTCTCCAGTGTGAACTGCTCTTTTATTCTCCCCCCTTTTGCGCTGTCCTCTTTGGAAGGAAGTCACTGTGAGCAGCCCACTAAAGGGAGTGGGCAGCTATGTGTCTCCTCCTTGAGGATGAAATGTCTACATAAATTATTTGGAATTCTTCTGTTGAGATTTGTCTCTTTTCCCCATTTGTGTACCTATTCAAACATTTCTTTATGTCAGTACGGACTCATGGATATTTATTTGATACTTCAGGTTATAATCCAATACTAATTTTTTTTCAGTGCTCAGTGTTCCAGCTTTGCCTTTGGGAGCTCTGTCCCTTGGCCCCTCTGCCCCTTTGACATACTCCTCACTATTGGGGTGTAACAAGGACTTTTTTGCACATGTGTGCAAGCACTAGGAGAGAAAGTGTATGTTATTCTAACTGAATCATTCAAATAAGCCTACGATGTAAGTGCTCTCATTTACAGGTAAGGAAACTGAGACGCGGAGGGGATGAGTCAATTATCCAAGACCACAGAGCTCGTAAAAGGTAGAGTGAGCATGTGAATCCACGCTGGCCAGCTCCAGATCACCCACTTTTAAAAAGCTGAGTGTTAAAAGGAATACCACCTCACGTTGTTCCTCAACCTATTGAAACACAAACATCGGTGCTATCTATCAGTACGTTAAAAAGAAAGAGAGCCAGCTGAAAGAGCTTCCAGTGACCACGAGCAGTGGCAGCCACTTTTCTGTATCTTTTGGCTTCATTCCTCACCCCACCACCCTCCATCTACAGTCAGGAGGGAAAGCTAGCTAGAGAAAACTTCCCACGTGGAAGTCTTATAGACTGAATGAGCTGCCCCCTCACAGGAAGTTGTGGTAAGACATGATGGACGTCTTAGCAGTGATGGATGCTCTAGCTGACATTTCCGAAATCTGAAGGGGTTTCAGTGAGTCTTCTCGGAGTCCCTTAAATTAGATTTCAGGAGCCCACTCCACCCACTCAGGAGCAAGCCCTCAGCTCCACATTCCCTTCCTCCCTTCCAAACCCTGGAGCTAAACTCCCTCCATCTTCTCCTCCAACCCTGCAACATGCCAAAACAGCTTCACAGGAGTCTGCTGAGAACTGCCAGTCATTTTAATATTGGGCTGGATAAAGCCTAAAGCAGAAGAAAAACATAGATCCAGATCCCCTTTTGAAAGACCTAGAGTCACCAGAGACCTGGATCCAAAGACAGAATCCAGTGTCCTGGTGCCATGTGCCCAGGACACAGAAAGCACAGGCAGGCTGTTTCCTGCTTCCCCATCCAGCACAGCCTGGAATTACAATGCGGAACGCTGACTCCTTCCCCCGCCCCTACCAAGGTTCGGCACCAGTGGTCATGCCTTACCCAAATCATGGTCTATTCTTCCACAGCTAACAGTTTAACTTTCTGTTGGTTATAAGACAGTAGCATCTTGCACAATAAAATTCCATTTTAGCAATTTCTCTGCTGCCTCCTAGAAAAGGGGGAAAATTCTCAGTATGAGGGCAGCCTTTATCAGTCTCTGTTTTGGAAGATGACAACGCCATCCTTTAGATTTCTTAAGGAAATAGAGCAGAGCCAAAGTAGTCGGTGGCACTCAGCTGGAGTTGGAGACCTTGTTCATAATGCCTAAAGAACTTCAAAAGTTTCAAGGACAATACCTAGTATAATACTCTCATTGACATCTAAAGAGCCCAAGAAAACTAGGCCACGGTTATAATGAGAGGCAAAAATACTGATAAATGGTAGGGGAGACGCACCGGAGTGTCCCTGCGAGCTTTTGTTTCCTACTTTTAAGAATAAAATTGGATGGGAGAAGTGGCTTTCAGAAGACGTCAAAACTGCCTCGCAACTCTGGCAGGAGCTAACTTTTATTTTCTAAATTTAAAGACATTGCAGCTTCTATAATTTGTCTCCAGTGAAGCTATGTCTTTTTTTTTTTTTTTGAGTCCTGTTTTAGTTGCTAACTCGCTGTATGGACACAGTTACCCTCTTTGAGAATACTCAATTTACTCCTTTGTAAAATGGGGACACTGCACATCGTTATGGGAAGATTTGTGTGTGTGTCTGTGGTTTCTAGATACCATTTTTAATAAAAGAAAAGAACTCTTCGAGAAAATGGCTAATTCCAAGTATGGATCAGAAACGTACAAGATAGGCCTGGATACATCTTGTCGTATCAGATAACAAACTGTCAAATACTAGTAAGGTTATATCAAAAGGACTCTCAGAAGGCAACCTGAATAGGCTCCCACCGGCTAGAGTACAATCTGAGCATCAATAAGGACGACAACCAGAACAAGTTCGAACACGTAAATGTGTATAAATGTGTGAGCTCACGATGCTACCCAAATACGTTAACTGATCACTTTGAAAGCTACTGAGGAATCCACTCACTAAAGCTAAGGGAGGAGTAGCTGTACATTTTATCAAGCACTTTGACAAGATATACATTACGATGGCCAGTGTTGTTTCTGTCCTCCTGAAGCTTAATTATATACCAGAGAATGTGAAATTCACAGGGACACACAATAAAAAAATGGTCTGGAATACACACACACAGACACACACACACTCCCACAAGTCCCAGAGCTACTGGCAACTCACTAAGTTCTCATCTCTCCCTGACTAATCTATTTTCCAGAAAATAGCAGTTAATTCACTCTAAAGGCAAAGGTGGTTATTTTCATGCAAGGACACTTCCCTCTGGGTTATGTCAAGGCCATTGGTCAAGGTTAAAGAGTATCCTGACCCTCTGCTGCGCTCTTCTCAGCAACCTTCCCTCTTTGGCCTGTCACCCATTAGCATGACCATAACAGTGACCCAAGGGAAAAGAAGGAAGACAAACCAAAGTGAATTATTTTCTGCTGGAAACACCTATGTTCAAAGATCTCATTAATTCATTTATTCATTCATTCATTCAGCAAATGTTTACTGAACTGTACTAGCTGGTCAAGTACTTTACTAGGCATTGAGAATATAACACTGAGCAAGATACTCACAGCCTAGGGGAGAAGATGGAATTTTTTAAAAGGCAATTACGACACAGTATCACAAGCTCTGGCATGGCATAAGCATGAGGCACCATGGGAGCTCAGGTGATGGGCTCTCTACCATGAGGCAATAAGGGAAGACTTCCCAGAGGAGGTTATATGGAAGCTAAGGGCATCAAGAACAAGTAGGAGCTGACTAGGTGAAATGGGAGGGAGTGTGATGGAAGGGTTCAGGGAAGGAAAGAGCAGGTGCAAAGATGTGCAGGTGACAGAGAGCATATTATATTGCATTCCTGATCGGGGGTGCAAGGGAGAAGGGCAAGGTTGAAAAATGAGGCTGCAAAGATCAGTTTCAGTATACTACAGGAGTCAATGGAAAACCACAAATAGGTTTTAAGGAGAGAAACAGCAGGGGCAGATTTGCATTTTAGGAAGAGCTCTGTGGCTACGGTAGATTAGGTAGAGAAAAAAAATTGGGGGATGCCCTAGACATCTCTATAATCAATGAGGATAGCCACCACTTAAGGAAAGCATTCTCCCACAACTTCCATCTTGAATACTTAGAACAACCAGTTGGATGAGATGTGGCAGCTACTCCCATTTTACAGATGAAGGAACTGAAGCTCTGATACAGGTTTTCCCGACCTTGACTTTATTAATATTTTGTACCAGATAAGACTTTGTTGTGGGAGGAGGTCCTGTGTCTCATAGGATGCTTCACAGCATCCTAGTCTTATCATGAGATGCCAGCAGAACCCTCCCGCCAAATGTGACAACCAAAAATGTCTCCAGATGTTGCCAAATGTCCCCTGGGAAGGCACAGTCACCACTGGCTGAGGACCACTATTCTAAAAGCTCAAAACCCACCATCCACACAAGCAAGGATGCTAACCAGGGCTTCTGTCTCCATGGTCTATCTTCTTTCAACCCCATCACAAATAGCCTCATCCCTCATGGCCTCAGCCAATATATCACATGCATCAATTTGCCTCTAAACGACTGAAGTTTTCACTGGGAATTTTAAGAACAGTTGTCTCTTTCCCCCGTCATTTCAGTTTTCTCGTACATTAAAGTAAGGACTTTTTTTTTTCCTTATGAGCTAAAAATTGTTAGCACACTGAAAGCAAAAGAGATTTCTCTCATCGCATGTGCATTTCTATACATTTCCTTCCAAACCAGTAGAGCACCAGCACCCAAAGTGAGGATGATTTGCAGGACGTCAGAGTCCATTTCTGCCCAATTTCCCAATTCCCCTGTCTTGGGCACCACCATTCGTGTGGTGATTTGAAGTCTCCTCTTATAAATATGCATTTTAAAATGAAACCCAAATCATTGTTCTCATGGATCTGCATCAGAAAGTTTGCCTTGTGATTAAATCTGCAGATAAAAAAAAAAATTGGAATTTCACAGAGTGGTACTTGGAGCAAGAGCACGATGGAGTCAATTTCCTCTGTTCCCTCTTTATGTGAAAGTGCGGTGGCTGGGAAGACTGTCTTTCCCACACTCAAATTACCCTGACAGACAAAGGGAGTTTTTCAGAAGAGTCCTGAGCGTGTAATTTTATTACCTTAGCACCGTTTTAATATAATTCATGTAATTTCTTCTGCAGGAGAAAAGTTATTTTCCTAAATGCCTGGTAAAATGAGAACTGATGGATTTTTAACTTCCACCAACTCCCTCTGTAGAATTTTCTAATCAAAGAAGAAACATTGCGAGGTGCTCAGCTCAAATAGCCTCACCTGGAGCAGAGAGGGTTTGCAAGGCCTTTCAAGCTTGCTGATTTCTAATGACTCTGTAACTCAGAAGAAACCAAATGTATCTCTAAAACTGCCATCTTATCAAGGTCCAACCAAGGTCAAATTTGGTCAAGGTGCTCAAACTCTGCACTCTTGCCATTTGGGGTTGGATAATTCTTTGTTTGGGAGCTGGTCCTTGCACTGTTGATGTTGAGCAGAATCCCTGGTCTCTACCCATTTGATGCCAGCTTCCCACCACACCAGTTGCGACAGCTGGAAATGTTTCCATTCATTGTCACAGGTGAGAATCAGTGAATTTTGCCTCTTTGTTCTAGGACCTCTCTGGCCTATTCCTCAGACCCATCTAAGCAATGGAGAAGAGGAAGCTGCATTCAGTGCTCAAAATTAATTCACAAGCAATCAAGAGTTGCCACTGGGCGACCCAAGAGGGTCACAAAGGTAGATTTACCAGGTGTCCAACACAATTACATCCTGTGATTTCCCTCTAATACCTAAGGGTCCATCAGCACAGCAGGATTCTAGAATTGGACATTACTTTCCTTTCTGCTATTTATTTAACAAATGTTTATATACTCCACCATGTGCCAGGCGCTGTTCTAAGTGCTGCAGAGAAGCAACCCATTTGATCCTTACTACAACCCTACGAGGTAGGTACAGATTAGAAAACTGAGGCACAGAGACATTAAGTATAAGTTAGCAAGTAGTAAACCAGAATTCAGACTAAGGAATTTGATGCCATAGTCTGGGCTCTGATCAGTAGGCTATGGTGAGTGTACTATGTATTGGGGAGAGGAAATTGAATTTGGCCTCAGATTCACCTGGGCTCAATCCTGGCTCTGTCACTTACTAGCTGGTGAACTTGGTCAAGTTCCCTGATGTGTCTAAACCAAATTATCTTCCATCTGCAATACCATCACATGGTGGGTTAGGGCTTCAACATACGGATGGGGTGCAGGCGGACGATTCAGTCCACGATTCAGGCCACAGAAAATTTTTTATCCAAGCAGTTGCCAGCATGATCATTTCAAACCTAAGAGAGCATCACTCCCCTGATTATAATACTTTAGTGGGGACTCATAACACTTAGAATAGCATTCGGAACCCAAACCAAGACCTATGACTTTCCACATGATCTAGCCCTCTGACCTCAATGCCAAATTGAGCCAGTGTAGCTCCCCATCCCTACACTCCGGCCATGCTGGCATTTCTTCTGTCTCCAGCACACACCAACTTTGTTCCTGCCTCGGGCACTGTGCCCTTAACTTTCCCTCTGCCGGGAACACCCTTCCCAAACCTGTTCAAATGGCCAGCTCCTTCTTGCCACTGAGGTCTCAGCTCTGATATCGGCTCTGCAGAGGGACCTCCCAAGCCATACCCCTGCTCAGTCACCCTTTGCATTCTGGCTGCTTTGTTGTCTCAGAAACATTCATGGGTGTCTGAAATGACGCGTCCTCCTCCAAGCAGCACAGAGCTCTCTGAGAGCACAGCCCCTGCCTGTCATTCCGTCCTCAGACCCCCCAGGACCTGTCACCAAGCCCCGCACATCACAGGAGCTCACTGAATAACCAGTAAATGAGGGAAGGAAGGCAAAGAGGCCCTTTAGTTCAGGCACGTACCTCTCCCTCTCCACCATCTCTCTTTAACCCTCCGTCTAAGGTAAGTGGCTCATGAAAAATACATATAGAATTATGTCCTATAATCACCTGATGTGCAGCTCAAGAACGAAGTGGAATTAGACTTGAAAATTACATCACAGGCAAACCCATGCTGTGAGGTCCCATTAACACCAGAGAGAGAGAGGACTGCTTCTTGCCTCCCAGGACCAGATCATGAAGGAAAAGATCAAACCAAGCCCCCACCTTATAATGACTTATAATGGAGGTGGCGAATGGGTGTTGATTCTCTCCTTTACTCCATAAATCTCTTCAGTCTTTCAGTCCTATTTGTTACTTTCCTAAATAACAAGAAGAAATAGACCAAAGAGAAGAAATCCAAATCATATCTGTCCTAAGGGGCTAAGACACATGCAGTGATGAACCCCTCGTGGCTCAGGTGCCCACAGTGGTTCCTTTGCTATATCCCAACCCCGACAGAGAAAGTAATGAATTTTCCTCATCTTCATCCAGCTGCAGTGCTCATCCTAGCAGCTTCAAGCCAGCTGGACAAATAAGAACTTGGAGTCCCCATTCACATTATGTATGTCAGAGGTCCCTAACTGCCAGCTCCCAGGCCTGCACAGAACTCACAGATGTGTCTTGTTTCACCTGCAGTATTATTTTTATTTGGATTAGGTGCCAACATTTAAAAGTAAGGAGATTTTAATTTTTTTAATCTATATTTCCAACATTTCTAGAATATCAATCTGACATCAGGCTCACATTTCCACAATGCAAAACTGCTGCGACTGAAAAATGACTGCCCACTGTGGCATTCTGGAACTTTCCATTTCATCACAGTACGCACTTGGGCCACTTCACTCATTGATATTACCTGTCTGGGGGGTCTCACAGGTACTGAGTTTGCAACCCCTGTTATACACACGCACGCACACATACACACTCAGTAGTGAAGTTAACAGACTCGAACTTTTTCGGCTGGTCAGTGATATCGCATTGCCTGGAATGGAGGGGACCTTTACAAGCCAGCTCTCTTGAATCAAATGGGATGACCCAGAATCCTCAACTTCTCCTTTGCCATTATCTCTGCAGCCTCCTTGCAGGGAATAAAGCAGAGGGGGCCATGAATCCAATGGGTCTCCTCCCTACAGGAGCAGCATTTGCTGTGATGACTAGGAAAATATCGCTCTCAAGTAAACAGGGACACAAGGGGGCAGGAATCTTATTTTAAAGACACTCAATGTGGCAGAGATTCCTAGCTGTTCACCAAAATTCATTTCTTCTTCCTATCCTGTCTTGTGGTTAGATGTGGCTGTGTGATTGGTTCTCATGAACGGATGCAGCTGGATACTGATGATGAAAGGGATAATGCAAAGGCACAAGACAAAGGGATCTTGGGTCCCTGAACCACCACACTGAAAGAAGCCATCCAACTGGAAGAAACATCCGACTTGGACTGGTCTATGAGAAGAAATAATCTTGTGTTGAAGCCACCCATTTTGAGCACTATTGGTTGTGTCAGCTTTGTCTATCCTGATACAACCTACAAGCATCCAAGAAAACTAAATGCACACACAGAGCCACTTTAGTAGCTGCTGTTATTAAGTGTCAATTATGTGCCAAGTGCTTTATGTGTTACGCCTACTGTAGCAATGAGGAAGCAGAGACCCAGAGGAGTAGGGAATTTGCTCCTTGGCAACCAGGTGGGTAGGTCTGAGACTGGAACCCAGGTCTGATTCTGAAGTCCACGTTTTTCCATGTGGATATATGGATACTCATTTCTGAGCTCCTATGATGGACCAGTCTCTCTACAGGTTGTTTTACCCACTTTTCATTTAATCTACCCTACAAACCAATGAGGTGAGCAGTATTTTGTCTCCATTTTATAGAGAAAATGGGGGTTCAGAGAAAAGGAGTACCTTTCCTGACATCCCCATTTGTAAGTGTGAAATTCAGACCTATAACTTTCTCTCTCTACTATTTCCCACAGGATGGCAGGAGGGTTTGGCAAGACTGAGGACTGTTGACACATTTTGTCAGTTTTGGTAAGTGAATTACAGCGTTACTCCTTCACAAATTAGAAATTGTACATTTTTGCTTTGTAAAAACTGGTATTATCATTACATTACTTGTAATTACTCATAATATCATTACCAATAATTTTCATTTATATACTTGAAAGACCAAGTATACCCAATCTACATTATACTGTCATATTGTAGATACTATACTCTAGTGTCATAATACATATGCTACCTTCTAATGTCATATTATAGAAACTCATATGCTGAATGACTTAATGTCAACAATGAACTCCTTGGAGCTCCTACAGATGTGCTATTTCATATTTCCATGACTTTGCCCTTTCTGTTTCTGTTGCCAGGGATACCTCCCCACCTTTTTTACCTGACCAATTTCTGTACATCTCTCAAGACACAGCTCAGGCATCTCTTCCTTCAGGAAAATTTCCATGAACACCCAGGCAAGCCTAAATGCCTTTCCTACTTTTGTCCTTGTGTCTACCACATTAGATTGAAATTGCATGTTCTGTCTGTGTCTCTCCACTAATCTGTAAATTCCTTAAGGATAAGAACTAAATATTTTTCATATTTTATATAGAAAATATTAATACATAGTAGTTGTTGATAAACATAATTTTATAATCTAAACAGCAGCAACACTGGATGGAAGCATAAAGAATTTCCAGTGGAGTTTAGGCAAACCTTGGGTTGACTCTTCCCTGAGGGAACCAAGGCCATCTGATAGTAACTCCTTGTAACAGAAACTGACCATCCCTCCTTCCCTTTCATTGGTACCCTTTTAGCATGCAGAGTGATAAATCACCTGGACTAAAATGTACCAGACACTTGGCAGGTATTCAATAAATATTTGTTGAATGAATGAGTGAGTGAGTGATTAATCCCAGTCATTAAGGGGACAATTACTATGCATTGGATGATGAAATGCGACAGTAACAACCCAAACTTTCCTATCTATGAACCATGTTTCGAAATATCTTTGAACCCTTGCACCTGTAACCCAAATAAATTCTGAGGACCCATGGGGCTCAGGCCATACATGGAGTCAAACATAGTGAGGGGCTTCCCTGGTGGCGCAGTGGTTGAGAGTCTGCCTGCCGATGCAGGGGACGCGGGTTCGTGCCCCGGTCCAGGAGGATCCCACATGCCGCGGAGCGGCTAGGCCCGTGAACCATGGCCACTGAGCCTGCGTGTCCGGAGCCTGTGCTCCACAACGGGAGAGGCCACAACAGTGAGAGGCCCGCGTACCGCAAAAAAAAAAAACATAGTGAGGCACAGTCTGGCAGCCAAAGCAAATGAAAAGGAACTGCATTCTGTACTTGGGTCTCTCAGAGAACATTAAAGGGGAGCCAAGTCATAAACCTCAGCCAGATTTCTCTAAACACCATTTCCTCTTCTCACATTGCTGTCACCTCAAAACATCTCCAGATCCTCTCTCTCACCAACCTCCCAGACCCTCTCCCCAACCTCCATACTACAAAAAGTATCTCTTCTTCCCACCTCTCCCCATTATCTTTCTACTCTTTATGTTGCCTCTCTGTTTTCCTTTCCCCCTGCCAACTTTCTGCTTCAGGCAAGAATCCTTTCCTGCCACCTACAATTCTGTCTCTCTCTTTATCCATCCTCCCCTTTTTTTTACCCTGAAGAGCCTGGAGGTAACCAAACTGAGAAACACTCAACTCTGGTTAACATGAGGATGGAGGAAAGAGGTGAAAAAAGCTGGAACACTCACACATTTTTAAAAGCTCTTGTCAGGCTTCCCTGGCGGCACAGTGGTTGAGAGTCCACCTGCCAATGCAGGGGACACAGGTTCGTGCCCTGGTCCAGGAAGATCCCACATGCCGCGGAGCGGCTGGGCCTGTGAGTCATGGCCACTGAGTCTGCGCGTCCAGAGCCTGTGCTCCGCAACGGGAGAGGCCACAACAGTGAGGGGCCCGCGTACCACAAAAAATAATAATAATAAAAATAAAAAATAAAAAAGTTCTTGTCCCCATCACACGCATGCTCTTCCCTCTGGTTGGAATGCCTGATTTTATTTTGCCCACTCATCATTTCATCCTTAAAGATTCACCACAGTTGTCGCTTTTCCAGACTATCCTTTTTACTCCCATCAGTATTAGTCATCAGCTCCCAGCTTTGCATCCATAACACCCTGACTGTTCTGCCATTAAAGCTTTCTTCACAGAGTGCACAATAGTGTACACACCTGTCTCACCCCTACCTTGGGAGCTCCTCAAGGAATAGGGCCACATCCTCTGCACCTCTGTGTACTCAGAGCCCTGTGCAGTGCCTGGGACAAGGTAAGCCCTCAGTGAACATTTGTGAAATGAATT
Source organism: Monodon monoceros (assembly GCF_005190385.1). NCBI lineage: Eukaryota > Metazoa > Chordata > Mammalia > Artiodactyla > Monodontidae > Monodon > Monodon monoceros. Next base: position 59,938,897 of record NW_021703769.1, read on the forward strand.
AATGGAAAATGCTCGAAAGCCCACATTCAGAGCTTTGCCTCTTTAACTGAGGTTTCGAATTTAGTTAATATGTGGATACTCCTGGGAAGCAATATTTTAAAGCTTCATTCATCTGTACCCTAGTAACAGGAAAAGGAGAGACCAGGAGGCCACTGAACAACTAAAGAAAAACTTGAATAAATTAGAGGAAGATGAAGACCATGCAGACAAATTTCCTTTCCTCACAATTTTGTCCAGAGCCCAAAATTTTGGACTTCTTCATTGGTGACTCAGGAATTCTGGAGTTCCCAGGACTTTATTAGGTGAATAAAGATATGAATGAATCACCAACACAAAAGTATCTGAGGACTACACACGTACCATCATCTAGTCAAAATGGTAAATATAATCCTGGAATCAGACATGTATGCGTGCAAATTCTGGCCTCACTACCTTTGTGGTCTTTAGCAAGTCTCTTGGTCTTAGTTTCCTCATCTGCAAAATGGGAATAATAATTTACATACCTGAAATGGTTTCGGGACAGAATAAATTAGTTAATGAATGTAACATGCTTAGCACAATGATTCACACACAGGACTCAATAAATGTTTCCATTGTCATCTTTTAAATATGACCTCAACTCCCCCAAGGACCCCAGTGTCTCTGTCATAGTCAGACCAATACAGAATTCCTTGAACAGATGTCAAAGCAACAGATAATTCTGGCACATGTAAGAGATGAGCTGAAAGGACAGTAAACACGAGAAGGAAATAGTTCTGGAGGGGAAGTCAAAAAGAGATCTACAGACACACAGAGATCAGCATTTCCTGCTTTCTCCATAATACACCATCACCAGCTGCTGAGATAGGTCACCTGCTAGTAGTCATCAGGAGAGAAATGCCACATCACATTTCCAGAATTTGAGCATAAAATACTACAGACTCAAAGGGAAAAAGTATGGTACCACAGAGGACAAAAAATGGTTCTGAATGTCTCCAAGAAGCAGGACTAATCAGATGAAGGAGAGGCAGCCACCGACACAAAGCAATTCGAGAAACAGCAATCTTTCCTAAATGAAGAAACATTAAACAAACAGCTCCCAGGGTTCCAGGAGCCCTGAAAAGCCCTCACACAGAGAGCATCCCTGTACCAAACATCCATGGGTAGGGGCTGCCTAGGTGATTTCTGTTCTCCCTCCAAACTCCTTTGGGTGGGCTTGACCGTCCTCGGAGGAAACAATAGGCAGGAAAAACAGTCAAGGTACCAAGTCGCCACAAGAGGTAACAGACTACATTAACCATGAATTTGGGGGTGACGAAAATGTCTTAGAACTAGATAAAAGTGATGGTTGCACAGCATTGCGGATGAACTAAATGCTACTGAATTGCCAGACTTAAAATGGTTAATGATAATTTTATGTTATATGAATTTTACCTCAATTTTTTTTTAAAGAAGAAGCCATCTCTCTATTTTTCTCTCACCCTCCCCCCACCTCTCAAAGGAGTCTATCTGTTCCTATCCTTAGTGCCATTTTTCTTTGTTTTCTCCTTCCATCACCCTTCTTGGATCATGTTCAAGTGTGAATAACTCTCATAAGTATCAAGTCACCCAAAAGACAAAGCCAAGACCTTCCACACAGAAGAACCAGTGTTCAAAGAAGGTTCCAGAAGGGAAAGCAGAATGGTTGTCTTGAGCATCTCAGCAGTCCTATCTAAAAGCACAAGAAATATATCATTTTGTCCACTACCCCCTCTGTTTCTCCTTTCTGCCCCTTGAGGAAAGCTCATTATTAATAGACTCAAACCACCCCATGCCCCACTTTTTTGTTTCTTCCAATACTTATCTAACTCCAGCCTCTTCTCTGGACCTTGGATTGGAAGAATCGAATCTCTTTCCTGCTTCCCTCTCTTCTGCACTTAAATCCTTCATGCTTGGGTCAGAAGAATTTTTAATAGAACAATTTATCATGTTAATGTCCTGAGCTGAAACATCAGATGGCTCCCCACTGCTAATACAATACAGTTCAAATTCAAACAGGAGGTGCCATTGCAAGATGACGACAACCCCATCCTTCTGGCTCCAGCCTCATTCCTGATGGAACATGCTCAGTCAGTAAGCATCCTTTCAAGGTTTTGTTTCATCACTTACCCTCCCTCTTCCTGAAATACCTGTTCATTCTTCCCTTTCCTGACGATAAATCTGTCTCATCCTTCCAGGCCCACACCTATCACCAGCTTGGGGACACCTTTGCTGACTCTCATGCTCAGAGTCAACCTCCTCCTTCTATTTTCATTAGCATTAGTTATGCTGATGTGTTTCATGATAAGAACAGCTCAGGCAGACTAGGAATGCCTTGAAGATGGAGACTTTGCCTTTGTTAGCTCTGTGTCTCCATCCCTAACCCAATGACTGGCACACGTGTGCCAAGACATTGGTCTGTTGAAATAAACTGGTTTGAAAATTCTCAAGGACACAAAAAGGATTTTGAGCAATGTGTCCTGGACTTCCTGAGCCTTCTAACTTCCATAAAAATGAGATCTGCAGGAGAGTCCTTGGGAACTAATTAAGCATTAGGACATTTCTATGCTCAGACACAGGCATCCATGCACTTCGGAAACACTCCCACAGAATAGAACCATCAGCCTAAGTTCTCCTTTCTTAACTCATTAATATTTGACTTCTCTGGCTCTCAGATGTCTCCAATATTTTAATCACAGAATCTTATTACATGCTCAGGGATTTTAAAAGAAACAATTTTCATTAAAGTTTTATGAATCTGACTCAATATGTGAATATATTTCAATCCAATATGTATTAATAGTAATTAAAATTTATGGCACACTTACTTAGTGCCAAGCATTATCTCATTTAATCCTGACCAAAGTCTTAATGAGGTTCAGAGAAGTTAAGTATTTGCCCAAGGTCACACAGAGTCCGACTCAACCAACACACTTTGCCAATTTCTGAAGCTGACTGTCTCATTACTTTTTATTAATAATTTCTACCTATGGAACCTTTACTACATTTAAGATGGCATGCTTGTTCTCATAAATGCCAGGAAATCAATGCTTCCCTCCTCGCCCAGAGCAGCCCTCAACCAATGACTGATTCTTCTCCTTGGATAGACTATCTCAAAGGCTGTATTCTACACTGATTCCCAGAGCTGCCCAACGGGATTAAGCTCTAAAGACCCATCTGGATAACACACCCTTTACTGGCTACCTTACCTCTCCTTACTTTACACTCTCCAGTGTTGTTACATGGGATCACCTCCCAAATAAAGTAGTTGTATTCAAATCCTTGTCTCGAGGCCTGCCCCTGGGGGAACCCAAACCAATATAACGTTCCACATCAGGGTCAGCAAAATTTTCCTGTAAGGGGTCAAACAGTAAATATTGCTAGTCAAGCCGTTCTATCACAGCTACTCAACTCTGCCACTATAGCACAAAGTTCTAGAGACAATATGCAAAGGAGTAAGTGTGGTTGTGTTTCTATAAAGCTTTATTTGTGCACATCGAAATTTGAATTTCATATAACTTTCACATGTTGTGAAATATGATTTTTCTTTTGATTTTTTTCAACCATTTAAAAATGTTAAATCCATTCTTAGCTTGTAGGCAATAGTTTGCCAACCCCTCCCTGCTTTACAATATCCTCTTGTAACCCTATCATTAACCATATGAGACAAGAATCACTGTTACTGAGTCCAAGCTCCTACTGCTCGCCACACGACAGGCCAATAAATCGAGAGACAAATTGTTGGGTCGAGGAATAGCAATGTTATTCGGAAAGCCAGCAGACCCAGAAGATGGTAGACTAGTGTCCCAAAGAATCATCTTGCCCAGGTTTGGATGCTAGGTTCTTTCATAGAACAAAGAGGGGGAGGTGAGGAGGTAAAGTAAAAAGGCAGTAAGTTGTTGCAAATATTTCCTGGTTCCAGCTAGACTCTGAAGGGGATGTGTTAATTTCTTCTTTCCTGTAGCCATTCACAGGTGGGCTGAGTCAGGATGTTTCCTTTGAGCTTAAACAAAGGTATTTAAACTTAAAACTCAGGCATGGGAGGCAGGGTTCCCAGAGATGGGCATTTAAGCTTATAGGCAACATCTATTTAGTGATTAACTTACAGCAAAAGCAACAGAATACAAAGGTTAAAGTAAAAGAAATGGGTCCAATATGGAGTCGGATTTGTTCTTCCCTATTACACCATAATTGTTGCCATTTTCCAGATGAGGAAAACAGAAGTTTAGGAAGGTTAAGTGGTTTTAAGATAACACACAAATTCCAACGAATAAGCATGGTACACAAGGTCCTAGAATGGTCCTCTGGAGTGCCTGTTCAAAAGTCCTCAACACCCCATCACTTCAGAGAATAAAGTGATAACTTCTCTGGTGGTTCCTGAGTCGGCACCTTCCTCTCTGCCTACCTAGGCTTTGACAGAGCAGTGTGGTGACTGACTCAGCATGAAGTAGCGGCAGCAGCTGCTCCCAGACGCCAGCCAAACTTGGCTTGCTGGGACACTTCTTGGAAACAGCTGCTCCTCCTTACTTTGCTAAGAAACCATGCAGTGTCAGAGCAGGACGGGAGAGCCTGAGGAGATCCAAGGGTCGGCTGAGGGACACCTTGGAGACAGGACAGCTGGAGCAAGTCTCCATTTACCTGCCGTTCTGTTGGCATGAGACCACCTGTATTTCTCTATAGTGTTTGTGTATGTATACAGATACACCTGTAAATGTGATTAAGAACACAGTACATCACACACCTGGGGCTGAACAGAGCTTGGCTTAGACAAACTTAAAAGCTCAAAGTATGCATGCCAAGTCCCAAGTTTATTCAATAGCATAGTATAACAGAAGCTCTTCCTCACTCCATCCAGTTGGCCCAATGCCCCTAGGGGGTGATACTACTAGGTAGGACTTACCTGGTCCTTACCACGTGCCAGGCACTAGACTAAGACTTTACATGCAATAGTTTGTTTTATCCTCACAGAAGTCCTATGAGGTAGGTGCTATTGGAAACCCCATTTTACAGATGAGGAATCCGAGTGTTCAAGTAATTTTCTCAAGGTCACACAGCCCGTGAGTGACAGAGCTGGGTTTTAGAGTCCATGCTGTAAACCCGGGGTTGGCCAACATTCTATGTAAAGGGCCAGACAGTGAGTATTTTAGGTTTTGCAGGACACATATGGTCTCTGTCACAAATTACTATTATTATTATTTTATAATTCTTTTACAATGTAAAGCTCATTCTTAGCTCAAGGATTGTTCAAAAACAGCCTTTTCTAAGCCATTATCCCATGGTGTAGATGTTTGAAAAACTGGCCCCAATTCTCCGCACCCACCCACATCCATCTGCACCCTATGCCAATGACTCTGCAGAGCCAGCCCACTCTGACCTTGGGCTTGACCATGTGACTTGCTTTGGCCAATGGGATGTAGGCAAATATGGCACATGCACACAGAGGCTTGAAAAGCATTTGCACATCTCTCACTCTTGCATCTTTCCTGCCGTCACCACAAGAACATGCCCACGTTGGTCTGCTGGAGGATGAGTCACATGGAACAGAACTTGGTTGCCAATCTCCCCAGCAGAAGCCAGCCTAAACTAGCCAATCCCTATTTAACCCCCAGACTTGCCTGTGAAAGATCTCAGCCAAGTCCAGCAGAGCTGCTTACCCAACTTGCAGCCAACCACAGAGCATGAGCAAGCCAGCTGATAGCAGCCAACCCTGAACCTTAAAAGCTAAATAAATGTGTATTATTGTATGTCATTGAGTTTGTCATTTGTGACTGTTTGTTATGCAGCACTGTAGTACCAATAAATAACTGACACATGCAGTACTAATAAAGCCTTTGGGTTGCCATTAACTGAATCCCAAGTGAAGTAAAAGAAGAAACTTACACAGCATTCTTGTAAGTTTCCTAGAATGACCCATGGAAGTCAAGGGTTAAAACAATCCCTCCTCTTCCCTCCAGTCTCCAGTCACACAGCCATCAGCAGTTTTTGAATTTTGTATTTTGGGAAGGGAGGCTAACAGACTCCCGTCCTTCTGGTTGAAGTAAAGAGTCCCAGGGGAAGGCAGTCATTGGTTCTGGAAGGTGGGATACCATGATTTGCTGAACTGGAGTCAGGAGACCACATGGGCTCACATTGAAACATGGATGCTCCTGCTACAATCCATATGTACAAGACAGAAGGGATGATTCATGGCAAAATGTGCCGTGTGTCCTCCCTGCAATGGACACTCCACTGCACCATGGAGGTGCTTACAGTAAAGTTAAGATTGTGAACCCTGGAGCCGGACAACTTTGGTTCAAATCTGGCTCTATCATTTACTCAACCACAAGTCATTTAACATCTCTGCACCTCAGTTTTCCCATCTGAAGTGGTGTTAATAACAGTACCTACATCATGGGGTACTCTTGTTACCCTTATGAAGATAAAATGAGTTAGTATTTGTAAAATGCTTAGAACAATGCCTGCCATAGAGTAAGGAGCATCCTTTTTGAGGGACAACAATTGCACACTAAGGAAATATGTATAAGAACCCACTAACTGATATATATAGAGATAGATGATAGATAGATACATGGATAGATAGATAGACAGATACTAACTGGCAGCAGGGAAGAATGGTGAAATCATTTACAACCAGGCCAGGGTGAGAACAAGTTAGAGTATTAATCAAGAGTAAAAGTGATCAGCTCCCTTAAATGCTTATATTCTGCCTGGGGCTGTAATTCTTATATATCACACACTTGCTTTAGGAGAGAAACTGGAGTATTCAAGGGTAAACAACAGAAAGAAAGGTTGTTGGCTTATTGATGCTTGAGTATTTCTCTGAGCACCAGGAAGCTTTCCAAAGGCTCATAAATGTCCACCTAAGTACAGAGGTCCTGTAGGCATGGCAGACTGTTATTGGACTCCCCATTACTCATTCCTTCCTTTTTCCATGAAAACAGAACCTCAATTTAGATTAAGCTGTGTGTCCAGCCTCAATCAATGGATCGGGATTGGTTTAAGCCAATCACAGCAATTCTATTTCCAAATTTCCCAGCCTCCTTAGCACATGAGAGAATCACATGAGACCAATTTTGGCTATTGAGACATAAGGGAACTCTGCTGTAAGGATTTCTAGAATCTGGGTAAGCTTCAACTTTACTGGCAAAAAGTTTAAAATGTAGCTGACATGACCTTTTCTTCCATTATCTAGCTTTGAATGAAGGAAGGATGGCTGGAGAAGCCCAGCTGCTTTGTGACTGTAAGGAAAAGACCAAGAGGAGTACAGAGATATCAGCCACACAGTGTTGAAACCATTGAAACAATGCCAGCAATTACCTACATTTGGAATCCTCATTACAGGAGAAAAATACAGTCTGAATGGATATCCTGAAACTCATGAGAGTACAGTCCAGGTGGAAACAGTGGAGCACAGGCCTAAACTATGCTGCTCCTTAAAGGGCTAATACAAATAAGTCTGAGATAAGCTGCATCCTCACTTCCCATCTTGGAACACACCACGTACTAAGTACTTAGTACAATGTACTGAAAACTCCTGAATCTTGCATGTTGTGGGGAAAGACTACCTCTCCTTGCTCTGGGGTCCAAGTACAGATTCCGGGAGAAGGAACCCATTGGTTCAAGGGGATAGCATATTGTGATTGTCCCAATTGATTTGGGTGATCACTCTCTGAGGACATGGAAGCAGATGACTAGTTACACAGCTGCTCCTGCTACCATGATATGGCTAAGGAGGAGGGGTAGTTCCTAGCAAGGGATGCTGGGTGTCCCAGCCTGCAGTGTGTCCCAGTGTGAGTCCCTTACAGTGAGGAAATCACTGTGGTGAAGATTATAGGACATTAAAGGCTCTGAAAAGTCCTGCAATAAAGACATCTATACCATTTTTGCTTAACTCAATGTTTCCCAAACTCATGGTATCATAACCCTATCTTCCTTTTTTTTTTTAATTTTCCTTTTCTTAAAACTTAGCTTAACATCTCATAATATTAAAACATGGATTTCATGTTTTTCAAAATTCACTTTGGGAAACTAACCTAGAACAAAACCAGCTTCTTTAGTGTCTCATTAGAGGGGCATCTTCATACTGGAATTGATGCTAATTTATTAAAGCATAATCTTCTCTCAGAGAGCAGGATAGAGATGAAAATAGTCAAAGTTGGCCCCAGATGATACGTTAGAAATGGGTCAGTTCAAACTTTCACTGTATAGTTGAGAAAATAGATGATCCAGCCAGGGAATAGCTCACTCAAGGGTCAATGGCTCAAGCTATTGGTAGAACACAGAGCAACCTCTCCATCATGGTGGGCTCCAATCCTTAGGGGCTTCCCTATTACAGAGGACAATCGTAAACTATCAGATTTCACACATGGAGGTTGCCCCACCATGGAGGAGTGGGTGCAACTGAACATATGGCAAGGAAAGTCCCAGAATGTGGCTCAGAATAATCCAAGTTCTAACATTTCCTTAGTACTAGTCAATAAAGGTTAAGAATGTTTTCAGGGCAGACTATCTGGCAACAAATTCAAGTTCTGCCACTTACTAGCTGCGTGACCTTGGAGAAACCACTTAACCTCTCTGTGTCTCAGTCTTCTCATCTGATACATGGGTATGGTAAGTCTCCACTTGGTAGATCAGTTGTGAAGGATTAATTTATATAATACTATTCAAATGCTTAGGACTGTGCCTGGTATATAAAGTAAGTGGTGAAAAAAATGTTTACTTTTATTATATGATTTAATTTATATGAAATGTCCAGAATAGGCACATCTTAAGAGATAGAATCTAGATGAGTGGTAGCCAGGAGGTGGGGTGAGTAGAGACTGGGGAGGGACTTGGTAAGGGGTATGAAAATGTCCTAAAATTGATAAGTGGGGATGGCAGCACAACTCTGTGAATAGACTAAAAACCATTGAATTGTGAACTTTAAAGGAGTGGACTGTATGGTATATGAATTTATATCAATAAAGATGTTAAATAAAATATAAGTACGGGGACTTCCCTGGTGACGCAGTAGTTAAGAATCCACCTGCCAACGCAGAGGCACGGGTTCGATCCCTGATCCAGGAAGATCCCACATGCTGTGGAGAACTAAGCCCGTGCGCCACAGCTACTGAAGCCTGCACGCCTAGAGCCCGTGCTCCACAACATGAGAAGCCACCGCAATGAGAAGCCCGCGCACCACAACGAAGAGTAGCCCCCCACTCACCGCAACTAGAGAAAGCCCGCGTGCAGCAACGGAGACCCAACTCAGCCAAAAATAAATAAATAAATAAATAAAATGTTAAAAAAAAATAATAAGTACATACTTGATTAATTTTAATGGAGGAGTCACATCAGAGTTTAGACTAGAACTTTGTACTTTGTAGGTAGTCAGTATTATGAAACTGAATATACTGTTTTCTTGTCTCTAAGATGCATTTTTTTTTACTTCACATTCTAACTCTTCCAAAATCAGGATGTATCATGTAACTGATATGTATATTTAATGTCATTTCCCATCCCCCCAAAAGGCTGCTCTTAATAGTTGGTCTCTCAATTAGCAGCATTCTGGAATGAAGAAATAATGGTAACACGTGATGCAGCAATGTTATATCTCAAAAAGCTGGGGGAAGAAATGTGGTAACAAATGCACTCATCCAATCATTTGTTGAACATTATTATGTGCCAGATTTCAGAAAGCACTGCCATTCACACCTTCCTCAACTGAGGACTCTCGTTTAAAATGTTTATCTGCAGGCTTTTGATAAAACAGAGTGCATTTGACTCGGCTTAATGGCCTTTCAAATCCTTGTTGAGAGCCGCCTGTACACCATGTTTCACTACCTAGATGTTGTAGCAGGCGCTGCCCATCTGATCCCATGTATCCTTGGCCCACCTCTGAGTTCACCTGTAGACAAAGTCGATGGTCTTCCTGCCTGTGGATGGCTTCCCACTTCAGGAACCCACAGCTTTCTGCTTCTCTGCCCAAAATCTTCTTCCCAGCCAGGGAGTTTGCCCAGCAACACAGGGAAGGGAGAAGTGCCAGGGATCCAATACCCTGGGAAAAACAGTCAGTGAATCTACATCCTGGCCTCTAAGTCTGGACAATTCAGGAGGCATGTTTCACATGGTTTCTCAGAGGATTCCCAATGAGATGGAGCCCCACTTGCCCAAGAACGTGCTCATGAATGAAACTTTACTGGATCTTCTCCCTTCCCTCTCGTTTCCCCCCTCCCTCCTTCAATGTGATTCATGGCGTCCATTTCCCCAGATAAACTGTCTGATTGGGTCCCTGTCTTGGGGTTTGCTTTCAAGGAAACCCAAGCTAAGGTTGATGCCTTGAAGACAACTGAAAACTTCAAACAGATGCTTTTACATATATTATTTGTACTTCACCTCACCTTACAGAGGATTTGTGGTGACCTAGAACTGAATACACTTAATAAAATAATGAATTCATAAATAATAAGGAACTGGGACCATGAAATTAAGGAATAGGTAGTATATTATTCAGATTCAACTGCCATAACAAAATAGCACAGATTGGGACTTCCCTGGTGGTCCAGTGGTAAAGAATCCACCTTACAATAGAGGGGCGCGAGTTCAATCCCTGGTCAGAGAACTAAGATTCCACATGCCTCAGGGCAACTAAGCCTGTGCACCACAACTACTGAGCTCGCGCACCTCAACTAGAGAGCCTGAGTGCTGCAAACTACAGAGCCCACACACTCTGGAACCTGCACGCCACAACTACAGAGCCCACGCACCCTGGAGCCTGTGCGCCACAACTAGAGAAGAGAAAACCCGCCCACCACAACTAGACAGAAGCATGCACGCCGCAACAAAGAGCCCGAGTGCCTCAAAGAAAGATCCCGCGTGCCTCAACGATGATCCCACGTGCCACAATCAAGACCCAACACAGTCAAAAATAAATAAAATGAATAAATAATAAAGTAAATCTTAAAAAAAAATAGCACAGACTGGATGGCTTAAACAATAGAAATTTATTTCTCATAGTCCTGGAGGCTGGAAGTCCCAGATCAGGGTCTCTCTGGGTGCCATTTCTGGTGAGAGCTCTCTTCCTGGCTTGCAAATGGCTGCCATCTCACTGTGTCCTCACATGGCCTTTCCTCTGTGCCTACACAGAGAGGGAGATACCTCTGGCATCTCTTCCTCCTCTTATGAGGACACCAGTCCTATTAGGTTGAGGTCCTACCCTATCACATTATTTAACCTTATTTACCTCCTTCAGACCCCATCTCCAGATACAGTCACATTGGGGGTTAAGGCTTCAACATATTTAAGGGGGCACAAAATTCAGTCCACAGCAGGTGGCAACTAATAGACTGTATTTTAATTCTTTGTGTATGTATCTGTTTTCCTCCACAGACATGTCTATGTATTCCCATAGCCTCTGATGGTCTGGCATGAATGGTGCTCAGTATATATATGTTGGCATGAATGGGTGCTCAGTATATGTTCATCAAAATGAGTTGAATGGAGAGAATACAACTGTGCTGGCCGCCAAGAGCATATGTGGATTTCTGAATACAAGAGAGCTTCTTGGCAGCCAAAACTAAAAAGGGAGGCACAGGTAGTGGCATAGTTCTCATTATCAAAAAAGTAATAGTCTATTTTGTCAAGGAAACCACTTTCAATTTAAACACTCAGACATGGCATTTCTCCCACTCTTACAATATCTCCAAGCCTCTGCTTTTCCCTTTTATCTCTACAGAATATCTGTTTCCCTCTCTTCAAAATAGCTTTCAAGTCCCTGTTCCATCTTTGCTCAAGCTCCAAGAAGATTCTTATTTTTAAAAAGGAGTTGTGCTCTCCAAACACCATTTCTTAATGAGGAACTTTTGGCTGTTGGTGAAAGAAATCTCAACTCAAAAGTGCAAGCAAAAGGAGGAAATTAGCTCATGAAAATGTAAATCACAGGGGTAGTCTGGCTTCAGGTATGGCTGGATCCAGAAGCTCAAACAATGTCATCAGGACCATGTGTCCCTCCATCTTTCATGTCTGCATCTCCTCTGCGTTGGCCTGTTTGTAGACAGAGAGTCTCCTCCAAGATGGCTTCTAGAAAAACTAGGTTTACATTCTCAGAGCTCCAATTTTAATAGGAAAGAGAAAGCATGCCTCTTTTCTGACCATGCAAGCCAAAAAGTCTCAAAACAGGATCATAATGACCTGATTGGCTTGGCTTGGGTCATGTGACAACACCCCAGTGGTTTGAAGGATATGAGAGTCTGACTGGCCAGGCCTGGGTCACATGCTCACCTCTGAAGGAAGGGAGGGGGGATGAGGAGAGGCAGGGAGAACATCATGATGGAGTCAACTCCACCAGAAGCACATGGACTAGGGACTTTCCTGGTGGCACAGGATTTAAGAATCCACCTGCCAACGCAGGGGACATGGGTTAGAGCCCTGGTCCAGGAAGATCACACATGCCGCAGAGCAACTAAGCCCATGCACCACAACTACTGAGCCTGCACTCTAGAGACCACGAGCCACAACTACTGAGCCCATATGCTGCAACTACTGAAGCCTGTGCACCACAACTACTGAAGCCCATGCACCTAGAGCCCCTGCTACACAAGAGAAGCCACCGCAATGAGAAGCCCATGCACTGCAAAGAACAGTAGCCCCCACTCACAACAACTAGAGAAAAGCCCACATGCAGCAACAAAGACCCAACGCAGCCAAAAATAAATAGATAAATAAATAAATTTTTTTTTAAAAAAGCATATGGACTAAAAGTGGGGGAGAGATGATAACTGAGAGGAAATTTAGGATACACCTATCAGAGAAAGTGTGTATGGTAGATTCTGGGCAGGAAATGACCAACACTCCATAACTTGCAGTTAGGATCAACCATTCTTTCATATTCTGTTTTATGTTAGGGGTGAGGAGGGTCAACCATAACAAATCCAATCACTCAAATAAATTCATTTTATATTTTAAAAATAAAATAAAAGTTCTTTTCAGGACCATCCAAAATCAGTTATGAATCAAGTATCAGGAAATGGATTTTTCATGGAGACATACACAATATTCCTTCTGCAAAAAAACAAATGTAGCTAAAAAAGATAATCTATTTTAGGGCTTCTCTGGTGGCGCAGTGGTTAAGAATCCGCCTGCCAATGCAGTGGACACAGGTTCGAGCCCTGGTCCAGAAAGATCCCACATGCCGCAGAGCAACTAAGCCCATGCGCCACAACTACTGAGCCTGTGCTCTAGGGCCCGCGAGCCATAGCTACTGAGCCCACGCACCACAACTACTGAAGCCTGTGTGCCTAGAGCCCGTGCTCCACAACAAGAGAAGCCACCGCAATGAGAAGCCTGCGCACCGCAACGAAGAGCAGCCCCCGCTCACCACAACTAGAGAAAGCCTGCATGCAGCAACGAAGACTCAACACAGCCATAAATAAATAAATAAATAAAAATTAAACAAAAAAAAAGACAATCTGTTTTAAAAGATTTAGGTATTACAAGGCTTGACTGGGCAGTAAACTGCAAATACCAGTGAGTTTCATTCCCGAACACAGCCTGAAAGACACATAAAAAGAGCCATCATTGTTCTGCAAACTGGAATCAGCTTGTTAGACTTAGTTGCCAGACAAGCAACAGGCAGGCAGTGTGCTGACTCTCAGAGACATTCATCTCCACTCAGTCAGACCTTCTCCCACCAAAAGAACAAAGGGTTAAAAATTTTTTTTAAAAAAGCCGAAACTAAGGAAGACTTCCCTCAGCTTCCAGGAGTTAAATTTTTGAGGTTTTTTTTGGTTGAAAGCTCTCTAGCATCTCTCCTAAAGAAATCAGCCCAGCTGATGGACCCTTGTCAATTAAGCCACGGCTTTCTCCCAATATACCCAACTATTTAATCTATATTCCCTGCAACAGGAAGGAGTATGCATAACCATCATTAATTCATAGCTGCATTCTCAGGGTATAGCAGTTATCTATTGCTAAAATAATGCTGCATAACAAACTCCCCCCAAACTCAGTGTCTTGACAAAATAGTTATGTTAGTTCATGAGTCTACTTGGCTGGGCGGTTCTTCTGGTCTTGGCTAGATGTCAGCTGCGGACTGGGAGATTCAGTTCTGCTCCATTCATCTCTCATCCTCCCCGTGGGACCAGTGGGCGAGGCTAGAACTGTCTTTCTCATGGCGGTGGCAGAGGGCAAGAGCAGACAGGACCAATCATGAAGCATTTGCATGCCTCTACTTGTGTCACATTTGCTAATACTGCATTGGCCGAATCAAGTCACATGGTTGTCCAGAGTCAGACTGGGAGGGCTCTATAAAGGCACATGACGTGGCTCTTGGGTGGGGTACCATTTTTACAAACTACCAAAGGAGACAGCCATGAAAACGAAAACAAAGGCAGTCTTGGGTCTAATTAGCTGGTATTTAGGCAATAGAAAGCAGAATTTATTTGTCCAATGTAGTTACTGTTTTTTTTTTTTTAAACTTTTCCTTAAATGGCTTTTATTTAGAGGGAGGATGGACACAGAAGCCTCTTGTGGGCTTGAATGTCAAGTAAGAAAGATCCAGATATCCAAGGAAATGAAGGAAGAAGGGAAGACTTTAATACTAAATAAGGAAAATCACAGCTCCTGCAGAGGAGAGAAGAGGCCCCAGGAGGTGCCTAAGTAACCCGCAATGAGGGTCTACCAAACATCAGCTTTTTGCCAAGAAATCTTCAAGGTGACCCCAGGCAAGAACTTCAGGATTTGGGGAGGAGGAGGGAGCATTCCAGTGAGGTATTCAAAAGGAGAGGGAGCCACTTACTTTCACGAGTGGTTAAAACACCCAGAGCTGAACCTAAAATTAGGAAATTAAAACTAAATAAGGGAATTCAAGCAGGACCATTTCCATCAAAAGCCCCAAGCATATGGGCCACACTGTCAACTGGAGACCATCAAACTGAAAAGTGTAAATGAATCTGGGAGGTTAGACAGATCAGTTGGAAAAGGAGGAAAGTGCCTTTTGAAAGCCCAGATCGGAGATCTGATTGTGTCACCGGCAGGAAAGCTGCGCTCCACTTCTGTCTGGCCCTTTGAGATAGCTGCCTGCCTTAGAACACTTGGTGTTGCCCCTGGAAAACTTTCTACAAAGAAAACAATACATAAAAGTCCCCCAGGATATTACTCAATAGAAAGCTCTTTTTGAAAGTGTAACAGCCTGTTGTGTTTTAATGAGTTGAAACGTGTGTCTCCATTGGCTGGGATTTTAAAGAGAGCCTTTTTCTGCCTGCTCCCCCTGGCTCCTACTAGTTCTGTTTGATTCTGCATATTCATAAAATGCTCGGCAGGACACAGCACAGTTCAAACAGGCTTTCAGCTTTGCCGACTTCAACAAGCCTGTTCCTCTCCACTTGGCAGTTAATTCACTGAGCTCATAAGACACACTGGGCATTTTGAGCTGCAAGTTGGCAGAGCAAGGTGCAGATTTCAAAGACTTGGGGGGCCCGGAGGAAAGGGGTTAGCCAGATGGGCTCTGCCCACTTCTGATTAGCATGGGGATTAAGAGCCTTCCCCCCATCTCAGTTTGCAAAATAGTTTATATTTTACTTTGCTGCTTCTTCTCCTTTGGGAATTCCTATTAAGCAAGAAGGCAGTTGTAATCTCCAGGAAAGAAAAGAGGAATGAAGAAAAATGCCTGCCGGTAATTTTTTGAGACAAAACTTCCTTTCCTTGCTCTTGAGGTCACCCACTTCCCTCCACGCACATTGTCACCATCTGAGTTCAAGGCCACCTTGACATTTCATTTGGTTTAGAGGATCAGCCTCCTCCCTGGTCTCCCTGCCTCTACTGTGGCTCAGTGTCCTCTCCTCCATGTGGTCAGAGAAACATTTCTAGAGCACAACACTGATCTGTGTCCCTTCACTTGTTTAGTAAATGATGTACTTACTGGGCATCTACTGTGTATCAGGCAACGTGTGAGGCTCTGGGGAAATAACAGAGCTCACAGGCTAGTGGACGAGATCCACTTTGTCACATAATTACACAAATGTGAGACTACAAGGGTGGAGGTGCTATGAGGTTAAGGATGTGGACCCCTGGGAGCATATAACACAAGGGGATGGGAGAACAGGGAAGGTCTCTCTGGGGAGGTGACCACTGAGAGCCACCTGGAAGACTTCCAAAGTTAACTAGCTGCAGAATGGGTTTGAGACAGGAGATAAGGAAAGAGCTTTCCATAGACGGGGACAAGCTTGAACACAAGGTGGGAGGGAGCATGGTGAACTCTGAGAATCCAAACCTGTTCATCTCCTGCTCCATTTGATTCAAAAAAAAGACAAAAGTCCCTACACTGACTGCCCCATTTCCTTCCAATTCTACCTTCTAACCGAGGACTAAACCCAACTCCCAAACCCATCTGTGGGACTCTTTAGAGTGAAAAGAATAGACTCTCCTTCGTGGAGCACATAGCCAGACATAGGGCTAGATACGTGCTGTCTACACACACAGACACATACACACCAACACCACCACCACCACTCCTATGAGGTAGATGCTGGTTTTGCCCCCATTTCACAGGAGAGGAAGTTGGGGCTGGGTGTGAATAAACACCAAAACAAAGACCACACAGACTAGGAGGCGGAGCTGGGATTCCAAGCCCAGTGGTCTGACACCAGAACCCAACTAACAGGTAATACCGCTTCGCTCTGGAAGAGGAGATGGTCAAGGTCTTGGGAAAGGCACTGAGGAAGCCCAATATGGTTCCTCTCTCAAGCCAAGTCCATTCCATTGTTAGTGGCTGTTTAGAACACAGCGTTGAAAGGGCTGTGAAGCTCCTTCCAGGCTCCCAGGACAGCCCCTTGTGATTCATTAGCAATGTCTGCCATGAGTACAGGACAGGGAAAGGGGCAGCACATGTGCTACATATTTTTCATCCCAGGACCAGCTGAATTGATACTCTGGATTCCACCCTCCAAACCAAATCGGGGGAGTGTGGACCAGAGTTCCTTCTTCATAAGACATTCATGGGCCTTCTCCAGGTGCTCCAGGGCTCTATTTCAGAGATCCCAACTCAACTGCAGATAGATTCAGAGATGCAGCTGAAATCAAGTTAGCCAACTCTCCCCCTGAACTTCTTCCCACCAGGCTTTTCTTCTCAGTGATACCGAGCAGCACCCTGTGGGGCTCCTGGGCCTTTCTGTGTCCCGCATTTCTTGATTACAGGAAATAGTCTTCATTCAGCCTCCACTTTCCCTGAGTTCCAATGGGCAGGTTCAAATATTTGCTAATCAGGGAAGGGAGGGGATGCAGAGATAAGGGAGGAGCAGTCAAGAAACAATAGTGCAGCCTTGGGGCAGGGTCCTGGTTCCCCCTCAGGGGACACACATCACAATACCTTTGAGCTCTTTTGCAGAGACTGAAACCCCCGCCAGGTGGGAGAAGTTAACTGTATGCTGCTGCAAGCTCCTAGACCCCAGATGGGCTGGAACCGAAGGCTGATGACGCTGACGCCCACTTACCTCACCACCAACCAATCAGAAGAAGCTCCACGAGCTGATCATGCCCTCTTTACTATAAAACTCCCCACTACCCCCTCCAGGTCAGGACACACAGTTCTGAGGGCATTAACCCACTGTGGTCCCCTTTGCCTGGCAAGGCAATAAAACTTTTCTACTTCACCCAAAACTCTGTCTCTGAGAGTTAATTCAGTGTCAGGGTACAGAGGCCGTACTCAGCTTTACCAGGACCCCCAAAGCCCTAACTTTTAGGAAACCAAACCCATCTCTCCCCACCATGCACGAAAACCGTTAGCTAGTTGGCTTCATCTTTTTTTCCACCAGCAAAAACCAAACAGACAAAAGCAAGAACTTGATGATCTCAGACTACGTAACCAGCCTTCAACCACCTGAAGGCCTCCCAATTTCTGAGACCCTCACTGATTTCCCAGTGCCCCTGCAGAAACTTCATTTTCATTTGGAAAACCCAGGGTTGCTTCCCTATCCATCTGTTACAGTAATGCCTGGGGGTCTGACAGGGTCCTGCCTATGGGTCTGACTCTATCTGCTGGCAGAGTTTCAGCAATTTTTACCATGTTATCCGTGTCCAATAAAGCAAACAGAAATGCTGCTCCCCTTCACCACCCAGATCTCCCCGAACTTGGAGCTTTCTTGATGAAACATAAATATGCATGCCCCTTTCATCCCCTCCACTCCTCTGCTCTGATGCCCATTTTATGAAGAACACTTTTGATGACTGGAAATGCATTCAGCTGTGTCTGCCTTTTCTTAAAGGCATCCTTTAAAATCATCTCTCTGGGTCTAATTATCTTTTATAGAGAGACTAATATTTCACTTCATTTCTCTGTGTCTTTCGGGTTTAGCAGCCATCTCCCCTCCCTGTGATAATCTAGCCATATTACAACACACAGGAGGGTAGGGGATTCACAGGACCCTGGGGTGCTTTCCATGATGTAGACAGAGAAGAAACTAGCTGGGTCCTTACCAAGCTTTCTCGAAATTTAATTGCTATCGGAGCCAGATCAGTCTGGCTCATTGGCATTCTCTTTTCTCAACTCCTCCATTTTAAAGATGATTCTACATTAAATAGAAAGCAAAGGTTGCTTTTTTTTCTGCTTTATTTTGAAAGGCTGATAGGACAGAGGTTTAGGGCACAGACTCTGGAGTCTAAACATCCTGGGTTTGAATGCTAGCTGCATCCTTTATTAAATGCCTGACTGAAAGTGCCACAACGTCTCTGGCTTCAGTTTTCTCACCTGTAATATGGGACTAAGCGCAGTAGCTCCCTGTGGGGTTGTTATGAGGGTGAAACAAACTGATATTTGTGCTTAGAACAGGGCTGGAACATGGTGAGCAGTACATAAGTGTTTGTGAAATAAAATGAATGGTTTAGTCCAAAATCTCTGCCCTAACTCCTCCCTTCCATCTGGATTAACAGCTGACTGTCTCAGAATGGTACATGGATTATTAGTGAGGGCAGACAAACACTAGAAAGGCAAAAACCACGGACTTTCCAAAAGATGTGGGAGCTCTTGCCCTGTCACAGCAAATGAACAGGGTCTCAGGAAACCCTCAGATTTTTCTTTTCCTCTCTTTTTTCCCCCACACCATGTCTAAAACGTTATTAACTAACTGTCAATGTTTTAAAAGGGAGCAGTTTCAAATGAAAATATAATTGTATGGCTTCTCTTGAAAAAAAAATAGAAGGTCTGCCTCTCTGGGCTCACGTCCCAACACAGCACATTGCAGAGGATGGGGCAGGCCCTCTGCAGTTCTCTGCAGCCCCTCTCCGCCTGTCTCCCTCATTTGCCTTACCTGCTGGGCTCTGGTAGCTATTTGAGGTTATCACCCCCACCCTAGATCCTGGGTGTGATTCTGCAAGAAGGAGGCGCCCAAAGTTCAGACACATGTGGATGGATGTGAGCAAGCCACTTCCTGTTTCTGGCCTGGGCATCTGGCCAAATGTCCCCTGGGGGGCAAATCACCCCCTGGTGTGAACCACAGGCCTGGAGGTAATCAAGGTCTATTGTTGGAGAAAGAAGGGTATTGATATCCTTTGATATTTTGAACTCTTAAAAGGAAACACTGGGGACTTCCCGGGATATCCAGTGGTTAAGACTTCATGTTCCAATACAGGGTGTGCAGGCTGAATTCCTGGTTGGGGAGCATGGCCAAAAAATCATAAAAAACAGAAGCAGTATTGTGACAAACTCAATAAAGACTTTAAAAATAGTCCACATCAAAATAAATAAATAAATAAAAGGGAACACTGCCTCCTGCCCCTACCTCCCACCCCCACCCCTCCACTCCGGGTACAGGTCCCCAGGGGAAGGGAGAGGTAGGGTGGTCACAGGTTTGTGAAGGGCAGGTGCCCAGATCACTTGTGCCACCCATTACCAGTGCAGCTCCCTTTGAGACCAAATGTACTGAATACCAAGCCATGATGTCCTCAGCCAGATTTGGGACTAACTGATCACCTAAGGAACATGATCCAGGTGGGCCAGCCTTGTGCATCAGACTGTGGCCTGGTGCTCCACAGCGACACCATGTGGCGGTGGGAAGTAACGGTAGTAGCAGGCTGCTGCGGCTTCAGGTTCTCCCTGCCTGAATGACTCTCCCTTAGACCTTGTAATTCCACAATTTTCCTGGCCAATTCACGGAGGGGTTGGAGTGGAGCCCCTAAAATAGATATTGAATTTCCGGCTAATCTCTCATTTTGGGGCTCTCACCGGTTTTGATTTTAAGTTTAAAAAATGAAACAATATACCCATATTTGTACCCTACATTGGTGGCAAAGGTCATCCCAGTTACTAGAAGTTTCGGAGTGAATTGTTAGGCACTGCATGGTGTAGGAGAAAAAGCCTCTCTCCTGGCAGTCAGGAACCCCAGCTCTGCCACTTATTAGCCATGAGGTCTTGGGAACATTATTTCATCTCCCAGGGTCTCAGTGACCCCTGCAACCACTCCCTCTGCTCATAAGTGTAGTTTTGATCTAACTCTATACGTCATCTGGAGCTTCGTGGTTTGCTCTTTCTTATTTCATTTCACCTTTGTCACCTTCAGGTCCCTTTTTTTCTTCACACATTGCCAGGTACCTATAAGTTCGCAAAGACACAGAAGAAATATGCCTATGATTTTCATGTTAAGAATGATTACTGGACTTCCCTGGTGGCACAATGGTTAAGAATCCACTTGCCAATGCAGGGGGCACAGTTTCGAACCCTGGTCCGGGAAAATCTCACATGTCACAGAGCAACTAAGCCCGTGAGCCACAACTACTGAGCCTGCGCTCTAGAGCCTGCGAGCCACAACTACTGAAGCCCGCGTGCCTAGAGCCTGTGCTCCACAACAAGAGAAGCCACCACAATGAGAAGCCTGCGAACCACAACAGAGTAGCCCCCGCTCTCTGCGACTAAAGAAAGCCCGCGGGCAGCAACGAAGACCCTATGCAGCCAAAAATAAATAAATAAATTTATAAACAAAAAAGAATGATTACTTCTAACATACAGATGGCCAACAGACACATGAAAAGATGCTCAACATTGCTAATTATTAGAGAAATGAAAATTAAAACAACATTGTGGTACCACCTCATACCAGTCAGAATGGCCATCATTAAAAAGTCTACAGATAAATGCTGCACGGGGTGTGGAGAAAAGGGAACCCTCCTACCCTGTTAGTGGAAAAGTAAACTGGTGCAGCCACTATGGAAGACAGTATGGAGCTTGCTCAAAAACTAAAAATAGAGTTGCCATATGATCCAGCAACCCTACTCCTGGGCATACATCCATACAAAACTATAATTCAAAAAGATACATGCACCCCTAAGTTCATAGCAGCACTATTTATGATAGCCAACACATGGAAACAACCTAAATGTCCATCAACAGATGAATGCATAAGGAAGATGTGGTACATATATACAATGGAATTCTACTCAGCCATAAAAAAGAATGAAATAATGCCATTTGCAGCTACATGTACGGACCTAGAGATTATCATACTAAGTGAAGTCAGAAAGAGAAAGACAAATACCATATGATATCACTTATATGTGGAATCTAAAATATGACACAGGACTTCCCTGGTGGTGCAGTGGTTAAGAACCGCCTGCCAATGCAGGGGACACAGGTTCGAGCCCTCGTCCAGGAAGATCCCACATGCCGTGGAGCAACATGCCCCACAAATACTGAGCCTGTACTCTAGAGCCCGCGAGCCACAACTACTGAAGCCCATGCGCCTAGAGCCCACGTACCGCAGCAAGAGAAGTCACCGCAATGAGAAGCCTGCACACTGCAACAAAGAGTAGCCCCTGCTCACCGCAACTAGAGAAAGCCTGCACACAGCAATGAAGACCCAACGCAGCCATAAATAAATAAATAAATAAATAAACAAACAAACAAACAAATAAATAAATAAATAAATTTATAAAATATGACACAAATGACCTTACCTACGAAACAGAAATAGACTCACAGACATAGAGAACAGATTTGTGATTGCCAGAGGGGAGGGGGGCAGAGGAGGGTTGGATTGGGAGTTTGGGATTAGCAGATGCAAACTATTATATATAGAATGGATAAACAACAAAGTCCTACTGCATAGCACAGGGAACTATATTCAATATCCTGTGATAAACCATAATTGATATGAAAAAAAATTTTAAAATAGATTTTTTAAAAAAGAACGATTACTTCTAAATACAGTCGGCCTTCCTTATCCACCGATGCAGAACCTGCAGATATAAAGGGTACACTGTACTTCAATGTCTTACATAAGGAACTTGAGCACCCATGGATTTTGATATCTGATGCGGGTCCTGAAACCAATCCCCTCACAGATACTGAGGGACAACTGTAACTAAAAGTAAGGAAAAAGAGATGAGGCCAGCTTCTCAAATGTCAAAAGATGTCTTGATAGCCCAAAAAGGTAGACAATGAACCCCAAATGTCAAAGCTCATCTACAGTTCACTGCTCCAAGTCATGACGGCTGAATCAGGACCGGAGTTTGTTTTAGGTTTAAATTAGTAAACAACACATTGGAGATAGTTTAACAGGGCACCTGAGTGTTCATTATTTTGTAGGAATAGAAGCAGGACTTTAACATGCTAAAAGAGCAACTTAAAGGTCACATAGAAAGGATGGAAAATGCATAGCACTTGTGCCACTTCTCCCCATCCTGCAGCCAAGACAGACATGACTAACTGATCACAGTGTTCAGCTTCTGTTTTTCTCAACCCAGAACTTCAAGCAGCCATCAATAGTGGATTTGAGGTGAAATCTATTGGATGACCCTCATTCTAGGACCATTCTTCTATTTTACAGGTCAGAACCTTGAATCCTTTCAGATTGGACACATGGCCCAAGGTCATAAAACACAGCAAAATCAGAACCAGAATCCTGACCCTCATTTTCTATTACTCTTAATACCATGCCACCCTAAACCTTAATAAAACATGATTTAAAGTTTGCCTTATTAGAACTAAAAATCAAGTTTATCTTGTTGTTCTAAAACAAGTCTATCTTGTTGCTCTAACAGCTCTAAGAGAACTGTTACAAATGAAATCTAAGACTAGCTGACCACACTGAAAAATCAATTTCCTTTGCCCTTCATCAGAAAGTGTTTCTCAAATGTCTTTCTTGCTTAATTATAGCAGCTGTAGAGAAGGAACTTGAGTATTACAAGCAAAAAATAACCAAAATAAGGTGGTTTCAGGTACCCTAGTTGGGCATTTTCAAGGACTAGAAAATCCAGGATGTGCAGTTATCAATTTAGAAAACAGTATTAAGTCCCACAAAATGTTACCATCAAACACTACAAGCCCCTTTGAGCAAGCGCTGCCTAACTCATCATTCTACAGAAATTGTCCTGGTGCCCAACACAGAGAACATGCTCAAAAATAAACCTCATGGACTTCCCTTGCAGTCCAGTGGTTAAGACTCCGAGCTTCCACTGCAGGGGGCACAGCTTCAATCCCTAGTCGGGGGACTAAGATCCCACATGCTGCATGGCGCGGCCATAAAGTAAAATAAAATTATATTTTTTAAAAAATAAATAAAAATAGTGTTAAAAAAAAACTCAAATGGAAATTAGTGCCTGAGTCCCTATTAATATGAGTTAATACTGAGCTGTAAAAAAAATAAATTTGCCAGGGTGTTACTATCCATTATTACTTATCTCATTGCCCCTAGAATCTACAAGTGGTGTCTGGTCTTAAAAAGCTCTTATATCATGAAGGTGTAATAGAAAAGTGAGTGATGGGAACAAGGAGACAAAAGGAGAGACAGAGATTTAGTAAAAGCCAAAGGGTATTCATTATGACCCTAGAGCTGAGGGAGGCCCTAAAAGAGACAGCTAAGGAATTCTTGGGGTGGGGGAGGGATAAATTAGGAGTTTGGGATTAACAGACACACACCACTATGTATAAAATAGATAAAAAAAACAAGGACCTACTGTACAGCACAGGGAACTATATTCAGTATCTTGTATTAACCTATAATATATATATATTCTTTTTCAGATTTCTTTTCTGAAATTTCAGATGTATAACAATTTCAGATGTATAACAGTATTTCAGATGTATAACAAACTGAATCACTTTGCTATACACCTGAAACTAACACAACATTGTAAATCAACTATACTTCAATTCAAAAAACATATCCTGATAGCCAGTTACAGAATGCAGAGCATTTAGAAAGAGGAGGCTGGGAGACCAGTTAAAGAATATGGCAATAATCTCTTTGAGAGATGATAAAGTGTGAACTAATAAGCCAGTGGCAGGGAGAAAAGCTGTCAGAGGGGATGCTAATGTGAAAGTTATCGCTAAGGCAGAATCAACAGGACATGACAGCAGGAGTGGTCGGAGAGGGAGAAGTTGAGTAAGACTGCAGGAGACGGTGGCTTCACTCACACAATTGTTTGGCCATCTGATCTGCAGCCAGCTGTGGTCTTGGTGTATGGCTGCCCCCATCATGTCAGTGCAGACTGCAAGCTCCAGCTGGTTGAGTCTTAGCAACTGTGCCTTCATTACTGCTGCACCAGGTCATTTATAGATCCCAGGGGAGGGCTGAGAAAGCTGCTTCCAGTCTCACAGGAGGGTTTCTTTGGGTCTGTTTCCCAAAGACCAACCTGCTAAAGGTAATGCACACTGCCCAGGAAAGCAGATTTCCACCCTTCAGAAGCAGTTGCTGACATCATAAAATTCGACCTTCATCTGAGTTCCTCCTTCACCTAAAAACATCAGCCATCAGGAGTGGGAAAAATTGGGGGGTGCCAAGGGCCTGATCAGATGTCTTCAAAAGGTGATCAATTGAATTAGCAGCCTCCTCGTTTGCCACAATTACTCTTTTTCATATCCTTAATCAAATCTCATCACCGCTCTCTCTGATGGAGCACTGGGGAACCAAGCTGCAAAATGTTGGCACAGAAGTGAGAGTCCCAGTTGGGAAATGACGAAGACAATCAGGAAGGTGGGGAAACCTCTCTGAGCCTTAGATTCCACATCTGAAATTGGGTCTAATAATCTATCTCACAGGGTAAAGGATGACGTGGGCTAATGGGCCTCTATGACACTCTGAAAGAGTTTCACATTGTTACACCAGCCCCCTGGGTGTTCCTCCAGCCCTCCAGCATCCTGGCTCACCCTTCTCTACAATATTCATAGAGAATGGCTCAAATTCCCATCCCACTTTTTGCGTTGAACTTGATGACCACCTCCCGGTGGTTCTGAGGATTCTCTGAAGCAGGGACTTAAGTTCACTTGGTCACACCTTGTGAGTTTCTCTGCTTCTGTAGAGGTGACAGATTCTGAAAATCTCCTCCTGGGATGTCCATGCTGTTTCTACACATCCTCAGATCACACTGAACTTGTCCTCAGTGCTTTCACTATTCCCCCAAAGCACCCAAACACAAGAACAGGAAGTGTGTTGCACACTTTCAGTGAAGGTTTGGGGTGAGGGAGAGGAATTACAGCACAAAATGGCCACGTGACAAGTCAGGTTTGGACATCAGACATCCCTGTCCTAGCATTAATGGACCATTCCTCATCCCAGGAAATTTCTCTCTGGCCACGTCCTCTGGAGGCCCTGACTCACCACTGTCCATCTTGTCAGGCGTCTCCTTCCTTAGACCCTCCCCACATCTCCCTTTTGCTCTCTTTTTCTATGGACTGCTGGAAATGCAAGATTCTGTTGCAATCACACTTCTAACACACAGTACTGAGAAGTTCAGGCTCTCTTGTTTCACTATCATTCATCCAGGCTTTGCTGGGTTTGGGGCGGGGGGAGGGGGTGGGGCATGCCCCATATTGGAACCAAAATGGCCACCAAGTCATTTGTGTAAGCAATAGAACCTTTGAATTCCTGAGTTAATTATGCTATACTTCTAGAAAGCTGAAAAGCAATAAATAGCAATAATATTCCTTTTGGCTCTACTGTACTGATGTCAATATTAGTGAACTATTTTCCTTGGTGTTGTCTCCTGACAAAGGTCCCCACACTACTTGCCTAGAACCACATTATAGCAAGATAGGAGAACACAAAGATAGAATCTCTAGGGCGTATCCCTTCTTTGTCACATGAGGAAGCTGGGGTTCAGAAAGGGAATATGACTTGCCCCAGGTGGCTCAGCAATTTAGTGGCAGAGCCAAGGCCAGAACCTGGACCTGTGACGTCCAGCTCGGTGTCCCCTCCACCTTTCCAGTGGTTCCCACACTTGGGCGTACGTCAGAATCACCTGGAACAGGTTCATCGTCAGAGATTCTGATTCAGTGAATATGTATTGGTTAGGGGACTCCAGCCGCAAGTAATGGAAACTCCAACTCAAACAGTAAGTTGGCAGAGAGATCAGGCAAAGGGCAGGTTGATCCAGCCGCTCAGTGACGTCTGAAGAACCCAGGTTCTTTCAAGCTCTTCTCTCTGTCCTCTTCAGCACTGGCTTCATCATCCGGTGGCCACAAATGGCCACAGCAGCAATTCTAGGTACACAGAGGAAGCATCCAGAGGAAGAAATCAGGTTCTCTCTTCCCAGACCTTTTTCTTAGGAAAGACGAAACTTTCTGGAGCTTTCAAAAGACTTTGTCTTACCCAGTGAGAGCAATGAACCAAATGTCCCGTCTGGGTTTTATTTCCATGCTGAGAACTCTCCTAAAGGATTCAGAAGTCTCCGGAAATGCCACATTATTTTCTCATCTCAACCCCCGAAAAGACTATTATGTACAGTACTTTTAAAAAAAGAGAGATGTTTAAATGAGCAATAAATTATATGTATGGATCAAGATATAACCACAGGGATTTTCATAGCAAAATTCTCTACAATAAACATCGAAATCAGCCTAAATGTCCGCCAATAGGGAACTAGTTAAATATTGCCCATTTTTACCACCCAGTGGAATTTTAAGCAGCTATTAAAATTGATGAGAATATTTCTAAATTTGTTGACCTAGAAAGAGGACCATGGCATAATGTTGAGTAAAAAAGCAGGTTACAGAATAAGAGAAAAAGCATGATGTGATCTCATTTGCATAAAAGTGTGTGTGGGTGTATGAGTGTGTGTGTGTGTGTGTGTGTGACAGAGAGAGAGAGAATGTGTATTTAGAAATGTGTATTTAGAAATATCCGGAAGAATATTTATCAAAATGTTAGCATTGCTTATTATCTGGGTAGTAGGAGTTTGGAGATATACATACATATATATATATATATATATATATATATATCGGTACTGTGTGGATTTCGTTTTTATAATGAGCATATGGTTTTTACAATGGAGGAGGGCTCTTTCCTGGTGTTTTTGACTTTCAAGGAAAGCCTTGAACAGGGGCAGGAGCCACAGTGAAAGGAGCCCCCCCTTTGCCTTCATGGTGGGAAAAGAGAACAGGGTCATGAGCTGACCATAAATGAACTTGGCTTTTCCTTTTTTAAACTTTTTGCTCAAAAGAATCTGAAACTACAGACCCCTCCCGGGCCCCAGTGAGGGCATTTGCCCCAATTTTCCACTCTCCGGATGCCTCTTTGCCTACACAGAGCAGAGATTTTCTATCACATCTAGAAATTTCCAGAAAGATCTGTGGTTAGCTGAGCCATCTCCCCATGAATCCTCCACAAGAAGGAATGGTCCTCCCGCCTGGGATCAATGCCATGGCTGCCACACTCCTTTGAAAGGCTTCAGGTAACATCTCTAATTCTGCCACCCATATGGAAATTTTGGTTTAGAACCATCAGTGTCTCCCCCAATCTGGGCCTTCCAGATACAGCTCAGAGCCCACCCACCACGGTCCCTAACCCTTTAAGCACTAGAGGAAGGTGATGGACACAAGGGAAAGGAATGGAAAATGTCCTTTAGAGATATTTGGGGGCTGCAGTCATTGGCACTGAAAACGCTCACTTGTACTTCATAGAGTTCTGCTGAGGGTTCCAGCAGGTTTGCCCTGAAAATGCTGCTAATGAAGCCTGGGCAAGGGAACAGGGAAGCTCTGTAAGGTCTGAAGGGGTGAACTCTGTTCTGGGGGAAAATGTCAAAGGCACAGGATGAAACCACTTAGAAGGGAGCAAGGTGCGCTGTCCGAGCCTGAAATTGGCAAAACCTTGTCTCTTTCAAGTTGAAAGAGTGTGAATGGGGGATAATTGTGCAGGCCAAAGGTACTCGCACCCCCTTCATTCAGACCATCAGCAACACCTGTTGGCCTCTTTGGATCTTTGAAATAGATCCAAACCTGTTGTATTAGGCAAGGTTCAACAGAGAAGCAGAACCGGTGGGATAGATAGATAGTGGGTTGTTTAAACTGTGTGTTCATAGGATGGCCAGGAAGAGGTTAGAGGTGGCGTGGAAGAAACAGGAGATGCTTGTAGAAAAACAAAGCTTATTATCCAGTCCGACTTCTGAAACCCTAGTTCTGAATCTGCAGATTCAACCAACCTCAATGGAACCAGACTGTGTTTGGTTGAATCCGTGGATGCAGAACCCACATATAGGGAGGACCATTTTATATAGAACATCCTTGGATTCTGGTAGCCTTGGGGGATCCTGGAACCAACCTTCTGTGGATACCAAGGGATGACTGTATACTCAGGTTCTAGAGAGGGGCTCATTGTACGTGACACAGGGTCACAGGGGAAGACATCGAATTGGTCAGGAGGCAGAAGGCAGGAGAGAGGAGAAGAGAACATTTAGGCCACAGCCATTACTGGGGTTTCTGGGGAAAAGCAAGGCAAGATAGGGTAAACAGCTTAGGATTAGCTGCTTTGAATCATTCCTACTAGCTCTGTGGTGGTCTCCAGTGGCCTGGTAGCTGGTCCTGGCATGATAAAGGCAGAGAAATACTGTCTCTCCATGTGTGAGAGCCAGAGAGAAGGGCTGTGGCTCTGGCCTGGTTAGTTTGCATACTATAGACATGCCTTCCACCTGGCCCTTTGCCATCTCTAAGAATTGGCTAGCACAGGAAAGGCAGTCTCTCGCTAGTCAGAAAGAAAGGTTTTTTAAGATGTCAAGACACAATATACAGAAATTTTTAAAATATATACAATGTAGATAGAGATCTCTATCTAGCTATCTATATAAACACATATATGTGTGTCACTAGTAGAATGTCACTAGTGCTGAGATTGAGAAACCCTGGTCTGTGTTATTCAGAACCACATCTGGAAGCTGACTGCTAAAGCAGGGCAAATGTCAGAGGCCAAGAGTCAGAGGGCAAGCAAGTCAAGTGTCTGAGGCTCAGCCATATGTTAAACACTAGGCCATGAGATATGTGTTAAAAGAAAAAAAAAAGAAAACTTCAAAGTTATTGGCAATCAAGCAAATTGAAACAAGGCCCACTTTTGCCCTGTTGCATTAACGAAGATGTCTGAGATGCTTGTACGCTGACCAGTGTGAGCCGTGATGCTAGCCCGCTGCTGGTGGGAGTGTGACTGGCCTGACCTTTCCAGAAAATAATTTGGCAATTGTAATCAAGCTCTTTCCAGCTCTACCTTTGGCCAAGTAACTCCACCTCTATAATGTATCCTAAGGAAAATAATCAGGGAAGCAAAGATTCAAAGCAACCTAAATGCCCAACAGTTAGGCAGTGGTAACCAACTAGAATATGAACCCTTTTTTTTTTTTTAATTTCACATATTTTTTATTGCTTTTCCCTGTAACTAGCTCTCTTCCACTTCCGTACCCAGTCATAACATCAGTCTACATGACACCATCACACAGCCAATTCAGCCATAATCAAAACTCCAGTTAACCAGTCACCTGCTTTCTGTACATGACATCAAGCAGTCAACTGGACTAACTTCTTGCCTGGAATGATGGACAGGACCAGATGTTTTGGCATTATGTAAATTGAACCCATTTAAAATAATGTTTACGGTAAGTATTTAATGACAAGGAGAGATGCTTACAAATCATGGTAAGAGAAAAAAAGCAGGATTAAATTACATATGCAACATGATTTCAACTATGTCAAAACTATATAATGTCTTCTCTGGAAACTTTGAAAGATTATCT
Source organism: Monodon monoceros (assembly GCF_005190385.1). NCBI lineage: Eukaryota > Metazoa > Chordata > Mammalia > Artiodactyla > Monodontidae > Monodon > Monodon monoceros. The sequence continues at coordinate 59,968,849 of NW_021703769.1, forward strand.
ATGGTCACCTTTATGCTTTGCCAAATTTACTAGATATTTTTATATAACCAGAATGGTCCATACTGGCTAGTACATTTTCAGTCACAATAAAGCACCCAACTCAAACTGCCTTAACAATAATGGGAATTAATTGACTAATGTAACTGAAAGTTCAAGACATAGAGTGAGTTGCAGGCAAGGCATAATCCAGTCCCAACAATAAGATCGCCAAAAATCTGATTTCTGTCTATTTAACGGCTCCGCTTTCTACACATTGGCTTCATCCTCTGGCTCCAGGCAGTGGTCTTGACCCTCCTTCCCACCCTGCTCTACACATACACACACACAGACACACACACAGCACCGAGTTGGCTTTCTCATGATAGCAAAATGACAGGAGCTGTTCCAGACTTCACAAACTCACACACAAAATAAAAGGGAGGGTCTACAGACTATGCTAGCCCAAGTCTGAGGATCCACTTTTCCCACTGGCCTGAATTATATGATGTGCTCACCTCTAACCCAGTTACTGGGACCAGTGGTATATGACTTGCTAATTAGCTTACCCTGAGCAGAGCAAGAAATGGAGACGACCTCATCTAAATCACGTGGCTTGAGAATTGCAGAGGGTGAATTCCACCAAGGAGAGTCAAAGTATTTTCTGTTGTGGTAACAAATGGATGCTGAAGAGGCAGCCACGCAAATGTCCCTGGAACATCTATTGCTAGGGAGGAGCTGTCCGGCCATGGACTGTTTTTCCCAGCCTGCCTTGTGTCTAGGTGGGACCCTATAACTAGTTCTCACTAATGAAATGGAATGAAAACTGTAAGGTCAACTGGCCCGAGGCAGGGGAACACAATCAGATTCACAGGCTGCCATCAGACCGAAACTCTCCGAACCACCCAGTTCCAGAAACTGCCCTGGGCGACATTCCGGACCACCCAGTTCCGGGAACTGACCTGGGGACTTTGAACCCAGCCCAGCCTTCCCGCCTTTCGAGGGTCGGGACTAACGTTCCCCCAGGATAACCGAAAAGACCACCAAATAAGGAATACCCTGCGCCCTCCCAGATTTACCACACCCCTTTCCCTTCTTCCTCTATAAAATCTTGCCCAACCCTCGCCCGGGTGGGACTTCTCTGGCCCCCTTGCTCTCGGACCAGTGAACCTCGCCCGGGAGCGCTCCCTAATAAAGCTCACCTGAAGCTTTCCTCTGTTTCGTGGTGCCGTTTGTTAAGATCCGACCTTACAAAAACCAAAGTAGAAGTGGAGGACCAGAGGCCCACGAGGAGGAAGGAACACAAGATAGGAGGAGGCTGCTCCCCAGTTCACCACATGAAAGACTACCTGCCCCCTGAGAACACCCACATTAGACTGCCATGTAAGCTAGAAATTTTTTAACAAATCACCGATATTTATGGTTTTCTTTTATTATAGCAGCAAGCATCACCCTAAGTAATACATGCCCTAAAGTATGTATTACTCTCTTGGGTCGTGTGTGTGTGTGTGTGTGTGTGTAGGCCTCCCCACACCAACAAGCAATTCTCAGACAGCAGCAGAGTGTCCAAGAATTCAATTCAACTCAATTCTGACACTATCTCAGAGACAGAATCAGATTCCACAACCTCAGACGCCAATCCTAAGCCCAGGCTACTTATGCTTCTGACCGAGTATCAATCAGAGGTTTACATGTCTCCCTCCTCGGGTTCGATTAATTTGCTACAGCGGCTCACAGAACTCAGAGAAACATTTGACTTACTAGATTATTAGGGAACCTTGGACCGAAACTGCCCGCCACGGCCAGGAGCGATAATAACCGCTTGCACGAGTTGTTTCTCAGCAGGAGGCTCCGGTAAGGAAGGCTGTGTTGACCAGCTGGCGCCAAACCGGAAGAATTCGGGCGGGGCCAAAGGAGGGAGGAGACGCCAGCCAATAATATTCCTCCCAGAAACCCTCGCGCTGGAATCCATCTTGACTGAGAGATGCGCGCTCCACCAGGAAGGGCCCTGAGTCGGACTAAATATGGGTACGAACAAGATGATTGGCCAGAGACAAGCCAGAAACTAACCCTGTTACCGTAAACCTTGAGACCGCGAGTCACCAGGCAGAGCAGTTCTCCTGGGTTCCCTGGCCCTGCTGCTCTCTGTTCCGCAGCCCTTTTCAATAAAGTTTTCTGCTTTGTTAGTACAAGTGTCTCCTGGGACAATTCACTTCTGAGTGTTAGACAAGAGCCCACTCTCCGGCCCTGGAAAAGGGGCCCCCCTCCCCTTCCCCCACCCCCACAACAAGATTACCAGTTTGTTATAAAAGGATACAACCCAGGAACAGCCACATGGAAGAGATGTGTAGGACAAGGCATGGGGAAAGGACACAGGCTTCCATGCCCTCTCCAGGCGCACCATTCTCCCAGCCCCTCCACGTGTTCACTAATCCGGAAGCTCTCCAGACCTGTCCTTTGGGGTTTTATGAAGGCTTCATTACCTAGACACATTGACTAAACCATTGACCTTTGGTGATTGATTGAACCTCCAGCTCCTCACACCACACCTTCCCTCCCAGGAGGTAGGGACTGAAAGTTCCAACTCTCTCTTCTTGTGGTTGGCTCCCTTGGCAACCAGCCCCCAGCCTTAGGTTAGCATAACAAAAGACACCCTAATCCTTTTCCACACTTGGGAAATTCCAAGGGTTTTGGGAGCTGTGGCCAGGAACTCTGGAAGACCAAATATATGTGAGAAATATATTTTGGTCATCTGAATTACCAGATACGTATTTCTTACAAATCACAGTATTGATATTACTTTTTACATAAATAATAATATTTTAAAAATATGGGTCATGTTTTTCTCCTTAACTTGTGTATGCATGATAGGAAACCATAAAACTAGTCATGATTCATAGGGAAGCTAGAATAAACTCATGAAGCTTTGAATAGAGCCTAGTATTAAATATACCACATGTACAAGTTTAGGGGAGGGGAGATTTCCAATGCCCTTGTCTGAAGATTCTCATGTCAAAGAACCTGATGGACATCCAAGAGATTAAAAGTGATCTGATCCACAGATAAAACATTCAACCTCCTGGTAAAAGATTTACCTAAAAACAATTATGCCTCCGTTTTTTAAAGGCTATATTCCTGGGTCATTTATTCCTTCTCTTTTTTCATATATTCAATAACTAGGTAGTGAATCCTCACACCATGGGCTGTGTTGGGTTGGGTAAAAGGGATGCAATAGAGCATGAGTTCCAGTTCTTTCTCTCAGAGTTTACAGGTTTGGGATTTGTGTGGGCTAACAAACAGGCAATTACCAGAAAAAGAGAGAGACAGAGAATACTAAGATTGGGTGATTTGAAAACACATAGGAAGAAAATTTGAGCTAGCCTTGGGATGCAGCAGAAACTGTTAACCCTCAACAAATGGTCCATGTCCTCCCCTACATTTCCCAGCTTCCTCTGCAGTTAGGATGGGGCCATGTGACTAGTTCTGACCAATAGGGTGGGAGGAACACGTGTCACTTCTGGGTTGAGGCCATTAAGAGACTGTGTGCCTCAGAGAGATTGGAGGTCACATGTTCCAGATGCCCTGGCAGCAAAACAGAAGACTGACTAGGATCGGGTGGGCAGAGATGTGACTACCAACAGTGGTCCAAGCACAGGAAAGAGTGCCTGCCAAGCTTTGGAGATCATTGCTTATAACTAGAACTTGGGTTCAAAGGATCCATTTTTTAAATGTTTGTGATTAATTTACTGTGGAGTTTTAGAAATTTCCTCATATCCATTTCTTCACATTCAATGGCAAAATTTCTAACTTTTCATTTGAAGCTTCTCAGCTTATTATTCTCCATCTTCTCCTTCAAGCAGCTAACAACCAGTAAATAAATCCACAAGGATCCAGCCTAGCTGCTGTTTAAACAAACATTTGCTGGAAACACTCTACAAAGAGACCCGGCCCCAGAGCCCTCCTGAAAGTCTGCAGTTTTGTGTATTGGCATTCCTAAACTCCCACTTTTGCAGCATAAGCCTTTTCCTTTACTTTCCACTGTGCTGGAAATGGTCTGCTTTAAACTGCTTAGTGACACGGGGCTGCTTCAGCCTTCCACTCCATCCCCCAGAGCTTCCTGTAATGCATTACAGCAAAGCCCTCTCTAACAACACATCAGGGTTCTCCCAGATCGCTTCCTGTAAGAAGTCCGTGGCTTCCTGGCCTGCAAATCAGCAGTTTAAGCAGCCAGTGGGTGGAGCTTTAGCCTGGGCTAGTGCCAATTGAATTTCCAATTTTATTATTATTTTTTTTTAACTCAGAGACCCTTTCCAAAAGAAGCAATTCCAAACAGTGATAAATGAAAGGAGAGGGGAGATCAATTTACAGCAGGTACACAGGCAGAAATTTAAGTCCCAGTTCTCAAGAAAAATATTTTCAAACCCAATTGGCAGAGCAAGGGGATACATCTCATCATCGACTACTCCAATAAAAAAGGGAAGCAGCGGCTCTGAGCTGCCATTTGGAGTCCAAATGATACACAAAATCAGGCAGCAGGGAAGCTGGGATATTCTGCAGTTCTGAAGCAAGCTATAGATGGGAATAAGAACTATTTAGCAGTGTACTATAAGGGAGAAGGCCCAGGCATTAGAGTGAGGTGGATCTGAGTTCAAATCCTGGGTCCCCCTCTTCCCTCAGTTTCCTTTTCTGTCAAACGGGGTGGGTGCCATCTACCTTGCATTGTTGTGGTGAGGGTTAGGATGTTGGGATGCTTCTAGAAGCTGCACATGCATTAGTTCATTTAATCCATACTATGAAGCTGGTACAATCAAGACCCCATTTTTCAGAGGCGAAAATTTAACCAAGGCATCAAGGGGCTTGTCCAAGACCACAAGAGGAGTACAGATGAGATTCAAATTCATGCAGCCTGGCTACCAATTCCATGCTCTCAGCTGTCTAGTAGGAAGAAGTAAGTGTTCAAATTAACAGGAGTTGGTTGTGGCATTAAGTCTGAACCGTATGTAAAGCCCCCATGTTAAATGCTTTGCAGACAGCTCATCTGGTCCCACAATAACCTGATCATAGGATGATCATTACTCTGTTTCACAGGTGAGGAAATGGAGGGGATCAAAGACAAAGCACTGACCACTGTGCATACTGCCTCCCTAGGATAAAAAAAGTCTCTTGGGACACACTCGTTACCACTTTCTTCTGGTCCATCAGGAGCTCACGTTCTCTCTTCCCTTGAGTGTGAGTGCCCTGGGGTCAGATAATCCTGTGGGCAAACCCCAGCTGTCCACTTCACAGCTGGGCCATGGTGGGGTGAGCCATGAACTTCACTTCCCTGAGCCAATATGTAACATGAGGACCCTCAAACCCACCTCTTGGGACTGTTGTAAGAGGTGTGCCTTTCTGCATGCCTAGCACATAAAAAACATGTCAACAGACAGCCAATACTGGTAATTCCAGGCCAGATTATGGATCTAGCAAATAAATCCCACTTCTTTCTAATCCCATCTGGTTTTGGACCAAAAGTGACCCCTGCCTGCTGGATTTTACCTTCCTCTCTAGATCTGACTGCAGTGTCTTTTGATATGGTCTCTTTGCAAACATGAACTTCTCCAAATAATAAAGATTTGCTAGCTCCAGGGACTTGGAAATAAATGAGCTGGAGATACTTGTGGCAATTCTAGAAGTGTCTTTCAAGGGATGACAGTAATGGTATAATACACAGAATCCCAAAATGAGGCCTTAAAGAAGCCAATGCTTATGGGATGCTTGGTTTGTATCTTTTTAATAACATCCCAAAATTTCCATTAAGTGGTAGGCCTATATATCAGTCAGGATGGGCTAGGAGCAGTAACAAGAAACCCTCAAAATCTCATCGACTTAACAAAAATTTATTCTTCATCCATGCTACATGTACAATGCAATCCAGTGATTGTGGAGGGTGGGGGAAGGAGTCTGAGAATCAGAGTGACCAAGGGACTCAGGCCAAAGGAAGCTTTATCCCGACATGATCCCCATGAACACCACGGCTGTGGGAGGGATGTGGTGAGGACAGCACTGGCTTAGAAGGCCACTACCCAGACACATAACCCTTTTGCTTGCATTTTATTGGCCAAAGCAAGTCACACTGAACATCAGGAGAGCAAGGAAGTGAGAGGCTATCATGGAAATATTTGGTGAACTGCACCAATGACCACTACACTTCACTTTCACTTACTCATTCTTTTATTTGACAAATACATACAGAGCACCTCCTATGTATGTACGGGGCATTGGAAATACAACAAAGATAAGAGAGACAAGATTCCTGCCACCCCAAAGCTCTCATTGTAGTATATTGATTCCTGGGTTTCCCAGGTACAAGGAGGAGCCATACTGCTGACGTAGCATGAGTGAGAAGTGAACTTTTGCTGTGTCAAGTCACCTGTATTTGATTTTGGAATAACAATAATAGCTAACACTTGCTGAGCACTTACTGGGGATGAGGCGTTATGCTCTACACTTCACATCTGCTATCTCACTTCATCCTCAAAATACTCCTATGAGGGAGGTACTAACCGTCTCCATCTTACACTCGAGGCAATGGAGGCTCAGAGAGGTTAAGTGACTCAAGAAAATTTGCACAGCTAGCAAGTGAGGAGCTGAGGTTTGCAGCAGGCCGACTGGCCCAGAATAGGCAAATCCCTAGAGACAGAAAGTAGAATGGTGGTTGCTAAGGGGCTGAGGAGAAGGAGGGGAGGGAAAGACACTGCTTAATAGGTACAGGGTTTTATTTTGGGGCGATGGAATTGTTTTGGAACTAGAAAGAAGTGGTAGTTGTGCAATATTGTGAAAGGTACTAAATTCCACTAAATTGCTTGCTTTAAAATGGTTAATTTTATGTTATATGAATTTCACCCCAATCAATTTTTTACGTATTACTTTTTAGGCATGGCCTAAAGTCCAACAATTCCACTTCCTGATACATTCCTTTAAAAGAAAACAAAAGTATAAGGGTGCTCACTGAAACATTGTTCATAATAGCAAAATACGTGGGAAAAGCATAAATGCTTATCATGAGGGAGTTGGCCAAATAAAATGTTGTTCAGCTCTACAATAGTTAAAATTGCACACGGTAGTTGAACATAATGAACCAGATCTCTATTACAACATGGAGCAATCTCAAAAACATGTTGAGTGAGAAAAGTTGCAGAGCTATACACACACAGTGATTCCATTCATAAAATTATTTAAATCCATTCAAGTATATGTTATGTATTAGCCACCAGTTTTTAAAATGTAGA
>NW_021703769.1:59976105-60110487 GCF_005190385.1 Monodon monoceros
CATTCAAGTATATGTTATGTATTAGCCACCAGTTTTTAAAATGTAGATAACCAAAGGTTTATACCAACTTCACGAAAGAGATTTCCTCCTATGAGTGAAGAGGGGAATAAAAAAGAACTGGGTGTCTTAGTCTGGATTCTCCTGAAAACAGAGCCTGAAACAAGGAATCCGGCACAAGTAGTTTTGGGGGGGTGTCAATTGCAGGAAGCTCAGTGAGGATGTGGGGAAAGAGACACAGGGAGGGACCAAAAGCCAATACGGTGTGTATCAATCAGGGGGTTACAACTGTAGGCAAATGGGGCTCAGTCTCATTGCGGACCCTCTGAAGAGCCACAGAGAACATGCCTCAGAAGTGATTCGCCAAGGGTCAAGAAATCTGGGATACTTGTTCTCCATCTTCCGTCTCTCGTTGATGAGGGTTGGCCTCCAGGAATTGCATCTCTGAGCCCTTTTGGATTGCCCTGTGGGCAGACTGAGCAAGGTCCCTACCACTGGGGGGAGCCCTCCTCCACGGAAGCTGAAGGATGAAGGCCCTTGGATGGCAAGCAGTCGGGACGCATGGGGACTGCCCACCCTAGCTGCAAGAGGACTCAAAGACTGGCCATAGATGTGGCAGGGGGCATTAATCACATATGCTACAAGGGAATAACTTTATCAGCAATGTTTTTCTTTTTAATACCTAAGGTAAATGTGATAAAATATTAATATTCGTTCATTTTACCTGATGGGCACGAGTGATTATTAGATATTCGGTTGGTGTTGTTGATTTCTTTTCTGTATTTTTTCTACTTCTATCTCTTTCTGTATTTTTTTTCTTTAAATATTGTTAAGTATATTCACAGTGCCGTGCAACCATCACCACTATTTCCAAAACTTTTTCATCACCCTAAAGAGAAATTGTACCCATTAAGCAATAACCCTTTGTTTCCATCTCCAGCCCTTGGTAACCTCTAATCTACTTTCTGTCTCTATGAATTTGCCTATTCCAGATATTTCGTACAAGTGGAATCATACAATATTTGTCCTTTTGTGTTAGCTTATTTCACTTCGTATAATGTTTTCATCCATGTTGTAGCATGTTTCAGAACTTCATTCCTGGGACTTTCCTGGTGGCACAGTGGTTAAAAATCTGTCTTCCAATGCAGGGGAAACAGGTTTGAGCCCTGGTCTGGGAAGATCCCACATGCCGTGGAGCAACTAAGCCCGCAAGCCACAATTACTGAAGCCCATGCACTCTAGGGCCCGCATGCCACAATTACTGAGCCTGCGTGCTGCAACTACTGAAGCCCATGTGCCTAGAGCCTGTGCTCCACAACAAGAGAAGCCACCACAATGAGAAGCCCGTGCACCACAATGAAGAGTGGTCCCTGCTCGCCACAACTAGAGAAAGCTCAGGCACAGCAACGAAGACCAAACACAGCCAAAAATAAAATTAATTAATTAATTAATTTGAAAAAAAAAAAACCCAACACTTAAAAAAAAAAAAAAGAACTTCATTCCTTTTTATGTCCAAATAATATTCCTTTGTATGCATATACCACATTTTGTTTATCCATTCCTCTGTTGATAGACACTTGGGTGGTTTCCACGTTTTGGCTATTGCAAATAATGCTACATTAAACATTGACACACAACTATCTATTTGAGTCCTTGTTTTCAATTTTTTGGAGTTTATACCAAAAATGGAATTGCTGGGTTATGGTAACTCTATATTTAATTGTTTGAGAAACCACCATACTGTTTTCCATAGCAGCTGCACCATTTCACATCCCCGTTAGCAACACATAAGGGTTCCAATTTCTCTACGTTCCTTGCGAACACTTGCTATTTTCCTTTTTTTAATTATAGCCATCCTAATAGCTATAAAGTTGTATTTCGTTGTTGTTTTCATTGGCATTTCCCTAATGACGACGTTGAGAATCTTTTCATATGCCCTTTGTATACCTTCTTTAGAGAAGTGTGTATTCAAGCTTTCTGTATTTTTAAAACTTTTCAAGATAAAAATTTAAAGTTTGGCAGCAGGCAGTGGAGCCTATTACTTGAATAAAACAGCTACATTTTTCTTCATATTTCTGACAAAGTTTCACTCTACTTCGTCTCTCGGCAAATTTCATCCCCAACTACATCATTCATTCCCTCACTCAGCAAGTTCCCTGAGAGCACTTTTGCAAAGCTTCTTTGCAACATCTGAAGTGAAAAGCAAATCCAACTTTGGGCAAAGGTCAAAGAAGTCACACTCCAGGAGGCACGAACCAGGGTAAAATCAAGTTGTCATCAGTTGTCAGCCTGTCCTTCATTCTGGACTAAAGAGACCTTGGGGAGTTGGGCTTTTTGTTTTAAATAGGAAAATAAATGATCTCTTCCTATGCCCTAGTCACAGAACAAGAAATAAAGAGGTAGAAGAAAAAAGAAGGGAGAGTGTGTTCCCACCAAAAAGACACAAAAGCATCAGTTTTAGTTTATATCGAATTTCAAGTCCTTATTAAGCTTATTCATCTCTACTAGAGTTTGGACCTACTCAATTTTTCCCTCTGTTGGCATGTCTATCATCCCATGTTTTATGGGAATAAGGAATCTCATTCAACACTCTCCAATATTTTCCTTCCCTAGTTGTAAGTTCTTTCTGTTCCCCTTCCCCAAACCCCCAGTAAACTCCTAAACACTTTCTACATTGTATTCACTGGAGGTGACACCATGGATTTGGATTCAGAGCTTGGAGTATGGGCTGTAGAGTCAAGACTGTCCTGACTTTGTCACTTAATATTATTTGCTGTTGTTGTTACTGTTGTTGTTCACCTCTCTGAACTTCAGTTTCCTTTTTATCTGTTAAAAAAAGGCAATAATATAACTAAAAATAGCCAAAATGCCAACTTCATCTGGCTTGAACAATTAAAATATTCTAGTGTATTTCATGTAACAGGAAGCCCAGAGATTGAATGGGCTTCAGGGCTGGTCAATTCAGTCACTCAATGATGTCATTAAGAACCTAGATTCTTTCCATCTCGCTACTCTGCCAACCAAAGCATTAATATCATCCTAAGGCCAGTTTCCTTCTAGGTGTCATCAAGGTATCGGCTACAGGCTTCTCTGTTCATATCCCACAGAAGGTCGCAAGGTTTCCCCCCAGTTTGGTGATAAGGTTGGCAGGGATGTTCTTCTCTTAGACTGATTACAACAACCTGGGTCACATCCTCACCCCTGGATCCAGAGGAGTGCTGAGCACTCATTGTCTGAAGCCTGGTTCTGGAACCAAACACTGGCAAGAGGGTTGGATTTATCATAAATGGCTTAGACTAAATAGAACCCACTGATGGAGCTGGGAAGGAAGGGATCAGCTGGGTAGGAGTGGGGAATAACTGACCAAAAGCAGAATTTTACTGGGAATGAGAAAGGAAACAGTGAGTGCTGGGAAGACCACAGTGGTGACCATTTCATTAATATCAGAGTTCTTTTTTTTTCCTAGAGCTGTTTATTTTTTATTGAAGTGATTCAGTTTTATATATATATATATATATATATATATATATATGTATATATATATACACACACACACATTCTTTTTCATATTCTTTTCCATTACGGTTTATCACAGGATATTGAATATAGTTCCCTGTGCTATACAGTAAGACCTTGTTGTTTATCCATCTTGTATATAATAGTTTGCATCTGCTAATCCCAACTCCCAATCCATCTCTCTCCCACCTCCCGTCAGACTTCTTTTAAGAGCATATAAATTATATATGTTACATATAACATATATAAACTTATACAAGTTATATATATGTATATGCTCTCAAAAGAAGTCTGATATATATTATAACTATATATGTTACATAAATATAAATATAAATCTGGTATAAGCAGGTGATCAGTCGATGGTAGTTTTTACAATCATTTAATAATTATGAGCCTATCTTAAATTCCTTATAAGATTAAAAACTTCTTATATCTTGTTATAGCCTACAATGGAAAAGAATCTGAAAAAATAATATATATATGTATAACTGAATCACTTTGCTGTACACTTGAAACTAACACAACATTGTAAATTAACTATACTTCAGTTTTAATTAATTTTTAAAAAGACTCCAAGCTTCTTCAGGACAGAAACTGTTAAACATGATCTTTAATTTTCATAACAATAGATCAACATTCTGTCTACTCATCTGGTACTGAAATCATGTAATACCATTTCAGCTAACAGTAGAGAGATTTGATTATTCATCCATCCACCCATCTACCCACCCTCCATCCATTCAATCAAATATTCATAGAGCTCTTACTACAAACCAGGCCTCCAGACTCCTAAGAAAACACTGAGCGGGGAGTGAGAGAAACTCAAGCAAACTGGAAAACCTCTGGGCTTCCCTGGCACCTGAGAAGCTCATCTCTCTGAAGCAGAGACAGATAAAAAGGAGAATGGGTCAAGGAGAAAACTAGTCCCTCTGGCATCTCCTCTTCTCAACAACTCAGATAAGACTCAGGAATCCCTTGGACTTGGGGGAGGTGTTGACTTGGGCAGAGACAGGATGTGACCCGCCTTCATTAAAATGTTGAAACCTTGAGGTACCTTCAAGCGCAATTAGGCCATCAATTAAACAAAGTATCATATAATAATCAATCAGAAGGAAAGAGAGTCAATCAAGGGATTGGAAATCCAAGAGAAGGCAAACCACAGACTGGGCAACCAGCTCTCTGCTTCTGGAATCCGTCATCCTTGCCTTCGCATAAACAGCAGAATTGCCTCCCACCTCTGAGGCCAGAGAAAGGGGTCTGCATGAGCCTCAGTCCCAAAGAGATCCACACTGCAGTGTGTTAATACAAAATGCATAAGGAAATGGACTTGTTAGCTGAAGCAAGCCAGGGTGGGCAAGCTTTTCTGTTCCTCCCCTGCGCTGCTTCTCTCTCCAGTCTTCTCTTGGTCCTGAACATCAGTCATCTGTCCCGGATTCAGGCAACAGCCCTGACAAACTCAATAATATTTACACATTTGGAATAAAATTACCGCACCGTGTTAGCATAGAAATGTAAAGCAAATATGGATGAGAGCAGTGGCTTTCTGTCCGTATGGTCTCCCAAGGAGCCCTCTCTCCAGAAGGCCCAGCTTACAACACAGACATCAGATGCCATCTTATGGTAAGGAAGAAAAAAGACACTGCTTTCCAAGCTAGGCTCATCCTGGAGGATGCCACCTCCTGGGCACATCTTTCTGCCATCGAGAATGAGGAAGAGAAGAAAGCACTTCAGTCTGTATTTTCTCTCTAAAATTGAGCCATGACCCAAAAAATCCCACCACAGCCTCCTGACCTGGAGCCCCAGCGGCTCATCTTTCTTGTTTTCAGCTGCAGGAAATGTTGGATATCTCAGAAAATCCTCCTTTTTGTGCACTCAGCAAAGCTGTATTTGGGAAGAGGAGACAGCAGTTTGAGGAATTTTGTCAAGAAGCAAAGGCATTTTCTTTTCCAAATTGAGCTTTATTGGTCAAGTTTTATCAATGGCTGAACCCCTCCCCACTCCCACCCCTGTAATCGTGGCTTCCCCTGTAATGGAGCAAACACAGTGAACACGGAGGCAAGTCCGGTGTGCAGAATCTCAGGGAATGTTCCTGGCTTTACTGGGCCTGCCACATTATGGCATTATGTACTTCCAGGTTGGAGGAGCATGTGTCTGCAAAATCTTGCAGAGCCCAAAACTCTTACACCTTTGCAACATGGCCCAAAATTTGCCCCAGTTTCAAGCCTCACCCATCACTATATTAACCAATATAAACAGTAGAGGCTGTCATCAAGAAAGAGCCTGCCTCATTGGATTGTTTAAGGATTAAGTAAGTTAATAGAGTGCGTAGAACTTTGTCCGGCACACAGTAAGCACGGTATGTGTTGGCTAGTATCACTTTTATAACATTACTACACAAATTTTGGTACTTGTCTTCAGAGGGCCCAACCCTCGTGGTACCTGGATATACAATCGTCCCTTTCAGTATCTGCAGGGGATTGATTCCAGGACTTCCCTTGGACACCAAAATCTACAGATGCTCAAGTCCCTTATAGAAAATGATGTAGTATTTGCGTATAGCCTACATACATCCTCCCATATACTTTATAATTTTTTTAACATCTTTATTGGAGTATAATTGCTTTACAATGATGTGTTAGTGTCTGCTGTATAACAAAGTGAATCAGCTATACATATACATATAACCCCATATCCCCTGCCTCTTGTGTCTCCCTCCCACCCTCCCTATCTCATCCCTCTATGTGGTCACAAAGCACCAAGCTGATCTCCCTGTGCTATGCGGCTGCTTCCCACTAGCTATCTGTTTTACATTTGGTAGTGTATATATGTCCATGCCACTCTCTCACTTCGTCCCAGCTTACCCTTCCCCCTCCCTGTGTCCTCAAGTCCATTCTCTACGTCTGTGTCTTTATTCCTGTCCTGCCCCTAGGTTCTTCAGAACCATTTTTTTTTAATTCCATATATATGTGTTAGCATACGGTATTTGCTTTTCTCTTTCTGACTTACTTCACTCTGTATGACAGACTCTACGTCCATCCACCTCTCTACAAATAACTGAATTTCGTTTCTTTTTATGGCAAGTAATATTCCATTGTATATATGTACCACATCTTCTTTATCCATTCATCTGTCGATGGACACTTACGTTGCTTCCATGTCCTGGCTATTGTAAATAGAGCTGCAATGAACATTGTGGTACATGACGCTTTTTGAATTATGGTTTTCTCAGGGTATATGCCCAGGAGGGATTGCTGGGTCATATGGTATTTCTATTTGTAGTTTTTTAAGGAACCTCCATACTGTTCTCCACAGTGGCTGTATCAATTTACATTCCCACCAACAGTGCAAGAGTGTTCCCTTTTCTCCACACCCTCTCCAGCATTTACTGTTTGTAGATTTTTTGATGATGGCCATTCTGACTTGTGTGAGGTGATACCTCATTGTAGTTTTGATTTGCATTTCTCTAATGATTAGTGATGTTGAGCATCCTTTCATGTGTTTTTTGGCAATCTGTATATCTTCTTTGGAGAAATGTCTTTTTAGATCTTCTGCCCATTTTTGGATTGGGTTGTTTGTTTTGATATTGAGCTGCATGAGCTGCTTGTAAATTTTGGAGATTAATCCTTTGTCTGTTGATTCATTTGCAAATATTTTCTCCCATTCTGAGGGTTGTCTTTTTGTCTTGTTTATGTTTTGCCTTGCTGTACAAAAGCTTTTAAGTTTCATTAGGTCCTATTTTTTTATTTTTGTTTTTATTTCCATTTCTGTAAGAGGTAGGTCAAAAAGGATCTTGCTGTGATTTATGTCATAGAGTGTTCTGCCTATGTTTTCCTCTAAGAGTTTTATAGTGTCTGGCCTTACATTTAGGTCTTAATGCATTTTGAGTTTATTTTTGTGTATGGTGTTAGGGAGTGTTCTAATTTCATTCTTTTACATGTAGCTGTCCAGTTTTCCCAGCACCACTTATTGAAGAGGCTGTCTTTTCTCCGTCGTATATTCTTACCTCCTTTATCAAAAATAAGGTGACCAGGGCTTCCCTGGTGGCGCAGTGGTTGGGAGTCCGCCTGCCGATGCAGGGGACACGGGTTCGTGCCCCATTCCGGGAAGATCCCACGTGCCGCCGAGCGGCTGGGACCGTGAGCCATGGCTGCTGAGCCTGGGCGTCTGGAGCCTGTGCTCCACAATGGGAGAGGCCACAACAGTGAGAGGCCCGCGTACCGCAAAAAAAAAAAAATAAGGTGACCATATGTGCATGGGTTTATCTCTGGCCTTTCTATCCTCTTCCATTGATCTATATTTCTGTTTTTGTGCCAGTACCACACTGTCTTGATTATTGTATCCCATATACTTTAAATCATCTCTAGTTTTCTTATGTAGAAACTTTGCTTTATTGTGCTTCACTTTATTGTTCTTCACAGATCTTGTATTTTATGCACATTGAAGGTTTATGGCAACCCTGCATCCAGCAAGTCTATCATGCCATTCTTCCAACAGCGTTTGCTTACTTTGTGTTTCTGTGTCACATTTTGGTAATTCTCACAATATTTCAAACTTTTTTGTTATTATTGTATTTGTTATGGTGATCTATGATCAGTGATCTTTGATGCTACTATTGAGAAAAGATTACCACTCACTGAGGTCTCAGATGATAGAATTTTTAGCCATAAACTATTTTAAATTAAGACACATACATTTTTTTAAGACATAATGCTATTGTACACCTAACAGACTAAAATATAATGTAAACATAGCTTTTGTATGTCCTGGGAAACCAAAAAAAAATCATGTGACTTGCTTTATTTTGATATTTGCTTTATTGCAGTGTTCTGGATCCAAACCCACAATATCTCTGAGGTCTGCCTACAATACCTAATATAATGTAAATGCTACGCAAATAGTTGTAAATACAATGTAAATGCTTTGTAAATAGTTGCCAGCATGGCAAATTCAAGTTTTGTTTTTTAGAACTTTCTGGAATTTTTTTTTCCCAAATATTTTTGACCCACAATTGGTTGAGTGTGTGGGTGCAGAACCTGCAGATACAGAGGGCCTGCTGTGTATTGATCTGTACCACCAACCTCGATATTTGAAATTCTCAACAACTGCTAATAAGAACTGACATTTATTAATGCCAGGCATTGTTCTGATTGAATTATCCTCAAGTGGGGTCACTGGCAATGTCTAGAGCCATTTTTGGTTGTCAAAATTGGGGTGAGAGGAGTGCTACTGACATCTAGTAGGTAGAGACCAGGGATGCTGCTAAACATCTCACAACACACAGGACGCCACCCTCCCCCAAGATAAAGAATTATCCAGCCCAAAATATCAATAGTGTCGAGGTTGAGAAGCCCTACTCCCAGCTCATCTTCCAACTCATTTTTCAAAATTTAGTTAAAATGCTACCTCCTCTGTGACATTTTCCCTGAGCCCTGCCAACCCTCAAAAGCCACCTTTCTTCTGGGATCTCATATGCCTTATGCCTTTCTCCATGTTTTCCAAACTTTGTTAATCAATCACAATCCACACTAGGCATTATATTTTATATTCTGACCCAGCACAAACAAGTTTCATAAATGTTCTTATGCCCCCTTGAGTTTCTGCCTCGATTATTCATAGAGTCTTACATACAGAGGGAGAGTCTTAGCGTTCTTAAGAACTATTGTCATTTTCACTCTTGTAATCCCTTAGCACTTGCCTAGTGAATTTTAGTGTTCAGTGAAAGTCTCTGGAAGTTGGGGTGGCGCTCCCAGATATACTTACATTCTGGTGGGAGAGCGGCTCTCAACTGCAAAAGGAATGGACACCCAGGTCCTAAGGAATGGCAGGCCCTGCTTCTTCTTTCTTCCGGTTAACCCACATAAGCCGACTCTCATAAGTCCAACCCTGACCCTGTTTATTCAAGGCAGAAGTGCATGAAGGAACCTTCAACCTTCACGTGTTCCTTCACCACAGCCACTGCCATGCCAGACTTTTTGGAATCTGAGGTCATGCTCCCCACCACCACCGCTTTCTCCCATCACCACTATGACCTAGACATAGCCCATCCACCTGGACTCCAGAAAGAATTTGATAATACAGTGCGCTCCTGCATCACAAAAAACAAAAACTAGAAATTACGTTTTCTTAAAATGTCCATATTCTTTGACTCAGTAATATTCTTTTTGTGATTCTACTCTAAAGAAAATATCAGAGATTCTGTCCAAAGGGTCACGTTCAAAGATTTTCACTGCAGCATTATTTGTTGAAGTGGGAAATTCGAACCAGTTAAAATGTCTCATAATAGGGATTTTAAATAGTAAATTATGGTACATCTATGCAATGGAATATTATGAGCTAATTTATAAAGGGTTTTTGAAGAATATTTGAAAACATTGGAAACTTCATATTATGTTAAGTGAAGAATCATGATCAAAGTTGTTTGGACAAAGGTACTTAGGGGTAAATCATATGGATGTCAGTAACTTACTTTGAAAAGCACCACAAAAATGATGTGGGTGGGTCGATAGAAGTATGGATGAATGAACAGAGGGAAGGAGGGAGGGAGGGATGGATGGATGGATGGACGGATGGAGGTAAAAAAGGAGGGAGGAGTAGGCAGAAAAAGGGAAGGAGGGGAAGAGGAAAGAAAGGATAAATGATAAATCAAGTTAAGTAAAATGTTAACTGCAGATCTGCATGGTTGGTCCATACATGTCCACTATACAATCTTTCCATTTTCTGTATGTTTACAATATTTTTACAATAAAAAGTTGAAAAACTATATGCAAACTATAATAATTTTGTAATATATGTAGATACTCATTTAGATAATACCAAAATAAAATAAACCCAAATAACAGTAGTAGTTATTTCTGGCAGCAGAATTATTGGTGACTTGGACTGTCTTTTTAACACTGTCTTCTTTTTTATTTCCCAATTTTTGAACAACAAGCCTGTATTACTTTGATAATCGGGGGGGAAAAGATATTTGAGGGAAAAAGATTATCAGAGAAGAATGTTCAATGCCCCTTATTCTCTTGTTTGGGATTTAAAAGCTGGGAACATCTCTGAAAATAATACATTGTAAAGAATAGAAGATCCCACTGAGGCTTCCTCCTGGGCTATGACCCTCTCAGGCAGTTAGAGGCAAAGAAAACTGGAACATTTTTCTGGAGCAGAGCCACGGGACCCGTCTGCAGCTTAGACTCGGGCAACGTGCTAATACGCTTTAGGCAAGTGGAACAATTTTCCCACAGGAGACACCCTGGGAAAGGGTCTGAGAGTCGAATGGGGTGACAGTTACGAGGGCTCCTTGAGTCTCTTTTGACCATAAACCCTGAGTCGAAGGCTATGAGTCCAAATATAAATCCTGTTATCTCTCTCTGTTCCTTCCAGACACAGAGCAGCATTTCTGGGAGCATCTTTCATCCTGGTCCAGGAAAAGAGACAGATGATCCTGTGTGGGAGAGGCCCTGTCCCCAAGATCCCAGGACCCCAGTCCAGCTCTGTCCTGGGAGCAGAGTCCTCCACCCAAACTTGCCCATTTTGAGCCACCACCCTGTTTCTGATCATACACCATTTTATAAGGCCAAAGTATAGGCAAGTCATTTTTTTAAGTTCAAAACTATGCTTAGAATTCACATAGTTACTGATAACGAGACCGTAAAGGAAATGAGGAATTTTTTAATGCAGACTTTTTGTCTGCATCACTCAAAATGTTCAGTGATTGTGATATTTGCCATTTCTTTTTAGGTGTTGGTTTTCCCTGTCAAAAGATTCTACTTATAAATGGACTCTGTGATTTATGTCACTCATTTACATTCCACATCATGTTTTCATATTCCATATTACTTTATTGGGAAGTGAAGTATTAACCAAGGCATCTTGGACTGGCAGAAAGAAAACATGATATCCTACAGTTCTTGGTGCTAAGACTGGTGGCAAAAACCATCATTCATTCATTCATTTTCAGCCAACACTTTTTGGATACCTACCATATGCTGAGCATTGTCTAGTCTAACTAGAGCAGTGGGGTAAAACACAGACCAAAAACTTGGCCCTCTTGGTTTTTATATCCTACAGTGGGGAGAAAGATAAATATCAAATGAATCAGTAAATATATGAGGGATAGAAGGTGTAATGGGTTGAATGATGGTCCCCCAAAAGATATGTCCACCTAATGCTGAATCTGGCCTCTGTACCCTGACACTGAATTAAATCTCAGAGACAGAGTTTTGGGTGAAGTAGAAAAGAATAGCTTTATTGCTTTGCCAGGCAAAGAGGACCACAGTGGGTTAACGCTCTCAAAACTGTGTGTCCTGACCTGGAGGGGGTAGTGAGGAGTTTTACAGTAAAGAAGGCGTGATCAGCTCGTGGAGGTTTTTCTGATTGGTTGATGGTGAAGTAAGTGGGCGTCAGCGTCATCAACCTTCTGGTTCCAGCTGGTCTGGGGTCTATGTGCTTGTGGGCAGCATACAGTTAACTTCTCCCACCTGCTGGGGGTTTTAGTATCTGCAAAAGAGCTCAAAGATATTGTTATGTGTATCCCTTGAAGGGGAACCAGGACCCTGCCCCAAGGCTGCACTATTGTTTCTTAAATGTTCCTCACTTGTCTCTGCCTCCCCTCCCTTTCTAATTAGCATCTATTTGAACCTGCCCTTTGGAACTCAGGGAAGGTCGTGGAGGCTAAATGAAGCTTATTTCCTATAATCCAGAAGTGGCAGACACAGAAAGGCTTTTGTGCCCAGGAGCCCCACAGGGTCCTGCATGGTTCCACACCTGGGACCTGGGAATGTGATGTTATTTGGAAACAGTCTTTGCAGGTGTAATTGAGCTGGAGCTGGAGATAAGATTACAGTAAGTCTCCTACATACGAACCCTCAAGTTGTGAATTTTCAAAGATGCGAACGTGCGTTCCATCAACGTCAGGCATGAGTGAAACTGCAGCTTGCCCTCCATCTCCATTGCTGACAATCCTCCAGCTCTACCATCTCCCACCTCCTCTCCCTCCTCCAGTCAATAACTCTTCTTGCCTGTTTGCTTGATGCCAGCCCCTATATGCCAACTCTTGTACCGTACTACTGTACTTTTCAAGGTTCTGTACTGTAAGATTAAAACGGTTTTCTTTATTTTTCGTGTTTGTTTTTTATGTATTATTTGTGTGAAAAGTATTATAAACCTATTACAGTACTGTACAGTACTATACAGCTGATTGTGTTAGTTGGGTACCTCGGCTAACTTTGTTGGACTTATGAACAAATTGGACTTACGAATGCGCTCTTGGAACAGAACTCATTCGTATGTAGGAGACTTACTGTATCCAGGATTAAAGTGGTGGCCTGAAATCCGATGATAAGTGTCCTTGTCAGAAAAGCAAAGGGGAGTACCCAGAGAAGAGACGACATTGTGAAGATGGAGGCAAAGATTAGAGTGATGCGTCTACAAGCCAAGGAAAGCCAAGGATTACAGGCAACTACCAGAATCTAGGAGAGGGGCATGGAATCTATTTTCCTACAGAGCTTCCACAAGGAGCCAACTCTGCCAACACCTTGATTTCAGACTTCTGAACTCCAGAACCAGTAGACAATACAATTCTGTTGTTTTAAGCCACCAAGCTTGTGGTCATTTGTTATAGCAGTCACAGGACACTAACACAGAAGTGATAAAAACTATGGATAAAAACAATAAACATTAAAAAGGGGACAGGAGGGACTTCCCTGGATGTCCAGTGGTTAAGACTTCGCCTTGCAGTGCATGGGGTACGAGTTCGATGCCTGGTGGGAGAATTAAGATCCCACATGGCTCGTGGCCAAAAAAAAAAACACAAAACAGAATAAATATTGTAACAAATTCAATAAAGACTTTAAAAAAGGGCCACATCAAAAAAATCTTTAAAAATAAATAAAAAATAAATTTAAAAAATAAAAAGGGGACCAGAACTTCTGGGGAGTGGTGATGTTAAAAAGAGGGAGTCGGGGAAGAAGTGTTTGAAAAGGTGAACATTTGAGCAAAAACTTGAAAAAAGTGAGGGATGAGCAATGTGGATGGTGGGTCAAGATCTTTCCAAGGAGAGGAGATGGGGAGGCCAAGGTAGCTGCAGAAGGGAGGAAGGAAGAGGGTCCTAGAGACGGGGTTGTGGTAGGACCGTGTGAGTCTTTGGTTTTTATTCTGAATAAGAGGAGCTGTTGAAGGATTCTGAGCAGATGGGGGGATACGATCTGGCTTTCACTTAAAAGGATGACCCTGACTATGTGGTGAGAACAGACTGTGAGAAACAAGAGTAGAGGAGGGGAGCCCAGTGGAGGAGATGGTGATGGGCAGAGGTGAGAGGTGAGTGGGTCTCAGACCAGGATGGGGAGAGGTGAGAGGTGCTTAGGTTCTGAAGATACTTTGAAGGGAGAGCAAATAGGATTTGCTAATTGATATTTCTGTCTTTCTTCAGTGTTTTAAGGAAGGATAAAGAGGAGAATGGACCTTCAAATATTCAACAAACTCCCGCTTGTTGAATTCTTTCTGCACTCACTCTTCAGAATGGAGATGCGGGAGTGTAATAGCAGGTGCCCACCCCACCCTCCCCTACTGACCAACTGACCAAACACATGCTCTCTCCAGGCTTCAATTTCACAGCTGGTGCTTCTGTGTCCCATAAGCTTTCCAAAAACTGAGAATATGTGTGTGTGTGTGTATATATATATACATACATACATATATACTTTAGGTACCTACATATCCCTACATATATATGTCAGGAATATACATATATGCATATATATAATTATATACTTATATATAATTTTGGAATCATTATACAACTAGCATGGAAAAATCTCCAAGGTATATATATATATATATATATATTTTTTTTTTGCGGTACATGGACCTCTCACCGTTGTGGCCTCTCCCGCTGCGGAGCACAGGCTCCGGACGTGCAGGCTCAGCGGCCATGGCTCACGGGCCCAGCCGTTCCACGGCACGTGGGATCTTCCCGGACCGGGGCATGAACCCGCGTCCCCTCCATCGGCAGGCGGACTCTCAACCACTGCGCCACCAGGGAGGCCCCAAGATATATTATTGACCGACGAAATGCAAATATTTATTGCATACTATCCCTTGTATTGGAGAGAAAATACACTATACATTTATATTAAGTTTGTACGTGAAGGAATTATCCCTGGAAGAATAAACAAGAAACACCAGGGAGGAGACCCAGATGGATGAGAGACGTGGAGGAAAGGAGACCTACTTTCCAGAGCATTCCCTATAAATCTTACACCATGCATGTATTACCCACACAGAGGAATACATTTTAATAGAAGAATAATCCCACAGATATTTCAGCAATTTGTTATGTGTGCCATGTGTTTCAGCTGGGATTCAATGTATTTGAAACAGTGTAGTAGAGAAACACTCTTCTATGGCAGTCGTAGGAACCGTATAGATATTTTACATTAATTGTATTTTAAATATTTTATTGTGAATGATTTTAAACATAAACAGAAGTAGGCAGAATAGTATAAATTAAGGGTTGGAAAATTCTGTAAAGGGCCAAATAGTATCTATTTCAGGCTTTGAGGGTCAGATAATCTCTGTAGCAACAACTCAACTCTACCATCACCATGCAAAATCAACCAGAGAAAATACATGAACAAGTGGGCATGGTTGTGTTCCAATAAAACTTTATTTACAAAAACAGGAAATGGGCTGGATTAGGCCCTCAGGCCAGAGTTTACTAATCCTTGATATAAACGACCCCAGGGACCCAGCCCCCAGCCCCACTACCATCAATTCATGGTCAGTGCTGCCCCATCAACTACCCCACAAATTATGTGGAAGAAAATCCCAGACATCATATCATTTCATCTTCAGTGTTTGCAAATATACTTCTAAGAGATGACTCATCTTTTAACATCACACGTAAATAGTCAACAATATCTTAATATTATCAAAATTCAGTCTCCATTCAAATTTCTTGTTGTCTAATAAATGTAACACATCTTAGCAGTTGTGTTTTTGAACAGATACAATTAAGTGAGGTCCACACATTGCTCCTAAGTCTCCGTTATATATTTTTTTACATTGATTCTATTTGTATGTCTTTTAGCTCGAGGTTGGATTTTCCCGAAAAAATTAAGTCCAACATGTAATATTAGATGCCCTGTGCTTCCTCTAAAATATTTTTGTTACAATCTGAGGAACAGCCACCAAGTGGATAGTAATGCCCAAATTACAGAATCATGAACTGAATAGCCAATCACCTGTTTACGATTAGTTAAACAAATCAAATGTCATCGCACAAAATCATCAACCGTTTGCCTTCAAGGCTGCAGGCATTTAAAAAAGAAAACTTCACCTGCCTGTGCAAGTCATCTCACTCCTAGGAATTCATCTTAATATAATATTCAGAGATACAGTCAAAGATGCCCGATGAAGGATTGCATGGCTGCACTGTTTAAAACAATACACTATTAAAAACAACCAAAGCCTCCAACCATAAAGAACTGATAGCATTTGTTACAATACTGGTTCAATATTGGTGGAATATTACATGATGGTTGAAAATCATGGTTTTTAATATTCCTGTGGTGGTAAGTCAATGTTCTGGACAAAATTTTAAACAACAAGAAGCAAAACCCAAAACTGCATACACATATGATTATATGAATCTCTGGATGGAAAGCAATAAAACGTCTCATTGTTATCTCTAGATGTGGAGTTATGTGGCTTTCACTTAAATATTTACTTTTTTGTAAACTTTCCAAATTTTCTTTAATGTGCATGCTCTACTTTTTAAATCAGAACAGCAAAAATATTATTAATGTTATAAAGATTTCCAGCTCTCCCTTTCCTTCTGGTCTCCTCTTGTATGTCTCTTTTTGTTCCTGCCCTTTCCAACCCTCCTTATTGCCTCCTTCCTCTGTCTGGTAAATTTATCAGGCATTACATCATCCCATTAATTTTGCTCAGGGCGGTAAAGGCTGCCATTCCTGGCCCTTTAGGTCAACAGCATCATGCCTTCACAAACCCAGCACGAATGGGCCTTAAGGGCAATAACTCTAAATTTCACCCCCCTCTGCAGAAATGGGCTGACACCACGTGCCCATTTTCTGCCATCCTCTCTCTTTTCTTGGAGCATGACAATCAGGAATTGAAAATCACGGCAAGGGTTCACAGTTGATTCTGTTGGAAAACCAGAATCAAAGTAAAAGTCCAGTATTTGGTGGTGGGCTGCATAAATCCATAATCCTACCATAGAAAAACAGAGACCAACAAGGAAGGAGCCTGACAGTGGAGGGGGCTCATGGTCAGCCACTTTCACCCTGGGCATCTGTTACCAGCTCCCCCGTCACTCCCCTGTGCTCCTTCTACTCGCCCATGTGGGTCTCCTCACAGTTCCTGGAACAAGCCAGGTGCTCTGTGGACTCAGGCTGCTCCTCTGCCTGGAGATGCTCCTCTCCCTCCCCTTCTCCAGAACCTTCCCCAGAAACCACCTTGTTCATGAGGTTTCCCGTCTAAAATGTCAACTTCCCCTGACACACACCCTCAACATGCATAGTGGGGAGGCGGAGGAAATCTCCCCTCTATTACTCTTTTTTTTTGTTTTTTCAACATCTTTATTGGAGTATAATTGCTTTACAATGTTGTATTAGTTTCTGCTGTATAACAAAGTGAATCAGCTGTACATATACATATATCCCCATATCGCCTCCCTCTTGCGTCTCCCTCCCACCCTCCCTATTCCACCCCTCTAGGTGCTCACAAAGCACCGAGCTGATCTCCCTGTGCTATGCGGCTGCTTCCCACCAGCTACCTATTTTACATTTGGTAGTGTATATATGTCCATGCCACTCTCTCACTTCGTCCCAGCTTACCCTTCCCACCCCGCCATGTCCTCAAGTCCATTCTGTACGTCTGTGTCTTTATTCCCGTCCTGCCCCTAGCTTCTTCATTTTTTATTATTATTTTTTTTAGATTCCATATATATGTGTTAGAAACCTCTATTACTCTTGACTTCTTGTGGCTGGACTAATAACAGAATTCACACAAGAGAGATTAACAGGAGAAATGAAACAAATTAAATTCATGAGCCCAGAGGTCTCATAGAAATGGGACCTAAAGAAGTGGCCAAGGCAGGCAGCTTTTATACTTTGTAGACAAAGAAACAACAGATTTGTGAAGAATTGACAAGACAAAGAAACTTAGGCTTTGGGTGATTAATTAGTAAAAAAAAGTCTAAACAGAGTCTGGGCTTGAGGTAGCAAATTTTTAAAGTAATAAGATTTGTTTATACAAGCTTCTCAGCCCGAATTCCCCATTTCTGGTGATAAAGTGTCCTTCTACTTCCAGATGCAGGGAGGGCACCTTTCACAGGGGAGATTTATTTCCTGCTTTCAGGGAGACAGAGAGGAGGGTCAGAGTGTCCCTCTTGCATCAGATGTTTCTTAAGTAACATTCATTCAAAGTAATCAACATGCCATTGAGGCATATTTGGGGGCAGCCTGCCTTGGACCCCAACACAGATATGCACTCTTCATATCCCCCTTCCTCCCTTTATATTTTCCCTTTAATGTTTATTGTGTGAAAAAATAACATATTTTAATTATTTGTTGTATTTATTATCCATCAGGGCACTTAGAAAGCAAGATGCTTGAGGACAGGAATTTTTCCACTGCTGTATGCCCAGTGCCTAGAACAATGCCTGGCACATAGTAGCCACTCAATAAATATCTTTGAATAGATTCATGAATAATATATTCTTAAGTGAAAAAATAAAAACCAGATTATGATACAATGCCAGATAATTCAGTCTCGTGTATGTATAGATACATGGAAGAGACTGAAATGATACACATGGAAGGCCGACACTGGGTAATGCTAGATGGTGGAATAATGGGTGATTGAGTGATTTTACTTTCTCTCATTATTCATCTGTAGTTCTTAAGTCTCCTACAATACATTAATGTAAACTGAGCAGGACCCTATAGGGCCTTCCCAGGGCAGCCTTACCCCACATCCTCTGCTTTAGGTCCTCTCTGAAGTATCTACATAACAGTAGCTAATGTACATTTCCTGAGTTGTTTTACAGATGTGAAACACCCCGTCCAGAATGGAAGATGTTTACTACTTGATGACCATGAGCTCACAGCCCCCAGGCCTCCTGGAGCCTGAGGACTGATAATGTTAACCCCCTGTGCCACTGCCCTGTTACCTCACCATCAACCAATCAGAGAATCGTGCAGGAGCTGGTCACATACCCTGTGACCCCCTTCCCTCACCTGGCCTTTAAAACTTCTTTGCTGAAACCCTTCAGGGAGTTCAGGGTATTTTGGACATGAGCCACCCATCTCCTTGCATGGTCCTGCAATAAATCTTGCTCTAAACTTTGATGTTTCGATTTGTTTGGCCTCAACATGCACCGAGCACACTAACTTGGGGTGTCTAACATGAACAAGGACTACTTTCATAGCAAAGTTATGGTTAGTTGTTTCTTCGATGTTGTAGTAAGAGAATCAGAGGCAGTTATTTTGGCCAGGTAGGCACAGGGAACTTCTTGGAGAAGATCCTCTCGGCGTCTTCTCTGAACTCCTAAGTGAGCAGGTTTCAGGTTCACAGGCACCTGATACCCCGGATGGAGGAGTAACAGGACCCTCATGGCCTGGCAAGTGCTGTCTCTTCCAATACCCTTCATCTGGCAGCTGGGGAGGAAGTGGGCAAATTCGTCAAGAGGATCATGAGTGTTTGGGAAAAGAAAGATGAAGAGTGACCCCTCCTCTGATGATGATAATGAATCTTTCAGAATCTCCCGAATGCACTGAGATTGTGAATTTCCAGAAACAGATACCAAGGCTGTACAGACGATACTCACCATGAGGGCTAGTGAAATAGTGACTTGGCCTCAACATCAAGCCCCGGGGAAGATGGCAAAAGACTGGTTTTAGTCCAGCAGTGGAAACAATTGCTGAGCTGAGGGCAAAATAGACGGGTGATGGGAGACCCTGCTGCAGGCAAAGCAAGACCCTCGGTTGTGAACAAAAGATGCACCAAGCTGGTGGGCTAGTTTCCAAATGGCTAATTCTTTCTTTGCTTATATTTGGAAACCCAAGTGCCCCCTTTAAATCCAGCAGCCTCCCCCTGGGGATCATGTATAATCTGGGGAGGGGTTAGATATCTCAAGAAAGAAGATACTGAATTTGTATGGAGTATGAGGTGTAATTTTAAAAGTAAGAGGGGGGAAGCTATATTTTACTCCAGTGTGGGGATGTAACTCAGTCCATACATTTTTATTAATAAATTAATAAATGAATGAAAATATCTAGTAGGTAAACAAATAAATAATAGATAAATATAATGGATCAATGAATAGGTTAGTAGACAAACAAGTAAATAAATAGGTTGTTTGGAAAGAGAGAGGAAGAAAGAAACATGCCCTTTGAGTCTCCGAAGCATTACAAGCAGGATTTTGATTAATGGGAGTTCTGCTTTCAGAATGTTATGCTTGAGTCCGCATCATGAAAAAAACAAGGTTTGCCTCCATCCCAGAGTGTGGAGACGGATCTCTATTGCAGTGCTGCTGCATCCCTCAGCATCCTTAATCTTCCCCTTCTGTGGAGGTTTATCATCCTTCTAGTTATTCTATTAGTCACTCTGCTATTAAGAGGGCAAGAGCCCTTTCATTTTTATGTTGCCGGATCATATCTTTCAGCTGGAAAACATCGTTAAAGAACAACAGTGTAAAACCAGGGATCCACCACCCTGTGGTTATGTCTCATGCGATGCTAATGGGAGGTCACTACTTCCAAATATGGCTGTGTTGAATGCCTTACGATAACTCTGGATAACTTCTAAGCAAGGATTTTAATTGCAATCCCAAACATGTTAAATGAAAGCACTGAACACGTTTATGGCCTTCTTAACGAAGCCAGCACAGGGTTATGTATAAACGCTTGTGCAGAAATAGAACAAAAATGGGGCACTTTGGGAAGAAGATGGTGAAAGGGGAGGAGCATGTATTAGCCACAGTTCTCAAGGGAAAGAGAATTGATAGGATATATAGATATAAAGAGATTTATTATAAGAAATTGGCTCATGTGATTATGGAGACTGACAAATCCCAAGATCTCCAGTTGGCAAGCTGGAGACCCAAGAAGAGCTGAAGTTACAAGTTCCAGCAGCGACACAGGACAAGCCAATGTATCAGTTCAAGTGTGAAAGGAGGAAAAAATTGATGTCCCATCTCAAAGGCAGTCAAGCAGGAGGACTTCCCTCTTACTCATAGAAGGGTCAGCCTTTTGTACTATTCAGGCCTTCCACTGATTTGATGAGGTCAACCCACATTAGGTAGTGCAATCTGCTTTACTCAGCTTACCAATTTAAATGTTAATCTCATCCAAAAACACACACACAGACATACCCAGAATAATGTTTGACCAAATGTCTGGGCAACCCCATGGCCCACTCAAGCCGACACAAAATTAACTATCACAGGGTGTTTAGTGAAGTTACCCAGGGAACTGGGTGATATCAATTACCTGGAGTCATGGGGAAAACAGAGTTCAGTTTAGACCTCAGCTGGAAAATTACTCTTCCTATCAATAGGAGAAATGTTAACTAGCTGTAAGTGTGAGGCACATAAAAAGATGGTCAACATTATTAGTCATAATCCACTCAAATGGCTAAAATAAAAAGGACTGAGCACACTAAGTGCTGGTGAGGATGCCAAGCAACTGAAGTTCAAGGAAATACAAAATGGAACAGGCAACTGGGAAAACAGGTTGGCAATTCCTATAAACATTCATTTCCTTGATGATTCAGCAATTCGACTTCTATTTCCATAAAAGTAAATAAAAACATATGTCCACAAAAATTCTTGTAAAAGAATGTTAATGGCAGTTTCATTCCTAATAGTTAAAAACTGGAAATAATCCAAATGTTCATCAACACAAGAATGGATAAATAAATCACAAAATATTCATATAATGGAACATTACTGAGCAATAAAAAGGAATGAACTTCTAACCCATGCAACAAGGATCAATCTCACAGAGAGCATACTGAGCAAAAGAAGTTCAAGAACATATGAAACTAATCTATGAAGACAGAAAGCAGAACAGTTGCCTTTGAAGAGAAGGGAGATTGACTGAAAATGGGTATGAAGTCTTTCTAGGATGATGAAACTGCTCAATATTTTGATAGGAGTTTGGATGATATAGCTGTAAACATATGCCAAACTCAAGAAAAAAAAAAAGTGTAAGTCCCAAGATTGGGATGAGACTAAGAGCTGTAGAAATGAGCCAGAGGAAAAACTGAAAACTTTCTTGGGCAAATATCGCAGGCACTTTGCAGAGTGAATTGGAGGGAAGCCAGGTCTCTGGGAATACGGCTACTAAAGTCCTTCTTATTAGAAATCAAAGTCTGACAAATCGCCAAAGCAGAGACTGAAAACGAATGTCCAGAAACAAACAAGCCCAAAGCACTATCACAGTACAGACCTGGAGGCCCAAGAACAGAGAGAGAAATGCAGATAGGGTCAGCAGAGCATGTTGGACACAAGACGGGCAAGCTCCAAACCAACAAGAGTAAACTCTACTCTCTTAGCCACATCCAACTAATTGTCTTGGTAATCGCTCTGTACTTCCTTTCATGATTATTGTAAATATTTGACCTGAACTAATTCTATAGCAAACTCTATTAAGTTCTCATTCTATGGGTGAATTCAGTCATTCTCAGCTAGCCTTAAGGTTCTCTTCACTAAATCTTGAGTCAAACAGAAATAAGAGTTAATAATCACTAAGGACTTACTAGATGACAGGCAATGTGCTAAATATTCACCCTGCATTATATTCATCTAATCTTGCTCTATTCGTGAAGTAAGTGTTGACCATAGAATTCCTATTTTACAGATGAAGAAACTGAGGCTCAACTGGGTAAAAACTTGCCTAAAGTTACTGAGCTAGGAAGGGAGAGGCAGGATTCAAACCCAGGCCACTGGAACTCAGAGGTGACTAACAAGAGTGCTCTATTGCCTCGTTCTAGGAATTTTTCAAACTGAATGGATGCTACCTAAGCATTGTAGAATCAGGGAGCCTCTTGGAATCCTTACAGTACGTGTGAATGTCCAGGAAACCTACGAAAAGTGGTGACCAGCCAAGGCTGAGAAAGATGTACATACTACCCAAAGGTCCACTAATTAATTCATTTGTTCAACAAACATTTAAGCATCTACTGTGTGCTAGGCATTGCTTGCCACTAGAAAAAAAAGAACAGAGAGCCAAAAACTATGCTACTACACTTGGCAACACCCTGCTCCAAAATGCACTCATAAGTAAGTCAGACAGAGGAAGACAAATATCATATATCACTTATATGTGGAATCTAAAATAATGATACAAATGACCTATATACAAAACAGAAACAGACTCACAGACTTTGAAAACAAACTTATGGTTACCAAATGGGAAAAGGGAGGGGATAAATTAGGTTTAACATATACACACTACTATAGATAATCAATAGATAATCAACAAGGACCTACTGTATAGTACAGGAAACTCTACTCAATATTTTGTAATAACCTAAATGGGAAAAGAATCGGAAAAAGAATATTATATGTACGTATGTATATACATATAACTGAATCAATTTGCTGTACACCTGAAACTAGCACAACATTGTAAATCTACTACTCCAACGTAAAATAAAAATTTAAAAATGCGCTCATAGACAACCAGGCAGAAAACTGTAACCTGATCGCCAATATCCCTTTAAGAAGTCTGGAAACTCAAAAATAGAGTCAGTGTAGCATCAACTAAAAGTCTGCAGAGTGGCAGCCACAGGCAATCTAGCATAAGGCTGAACATCTCATACCTACTCAAAGGCTGCTTCTGCTTCCTGAACAGTTTCATCAGCCCCTATGATTACTTTGTAATGTAGAAACTGATCATTAATCAATGTTGCCTAAGCAACACACTTAGAATAATAAATCAAGACAGTCTCCTCAACATCAAAGCTCTGGGAAATTGCTGGCATATTAGCATTGACCGATTGCTGAGACTTTACTCTCCTGGGCTGAAGGGGAATTCAGGATGGTTGACAACAGGATGCAAAAACAGATACTACAGGATGAGCAGAATTGATGAGACTGCACAAAGGGAATGCAGAATAAATGCCACAGGAATAGCAGTGTCACACACTGAAGCATAAAGAGCAGGTTTGAGTCCTGGCTATGCCGACACCAGCTGGATGTATCTCACTTGCCCTTTCCAGGCTCAGTTTCCTCACTTGTAAAGTGAGGTTAAATAGCTCCTGCAATGCCAAACTCATAAAGTTATTGCTAACTGGATGTGAAATTGTCATATAAACTGGTAAAGCATAAAAAGTGAGGTGTTTGGGTCTGGGGGTGCTCTTCTCTACTTAAAAAATTTGATCCAATTAAAAATTGTTAATATCAGAGCACCAGCCTTCTTAATGGTAACTGGATCTGATTGCTTTGTTTGCATCCAAGGTTTCTGCCTCTTTTAGCCTTTGCTTAAGCAGAGCAGGTGGAAAATAGCAGGAGGGATAACAAGAGGAAAGAAAGAAGGAAAACATGCTTTGCCTGCAGGCAGAGACCATACACAAGGAAACACATCTTCATCGTTCTCAGTAACAAAATAAGCTACTTCTCCACCCACAGGGAAGAACATCTGAGCAATGGCAATAAGGATGCAAGCTTTCTCCCCAGAATGTTCTCCAAGGGGCTTGAAGTACTGGTAAAAATTCCAATTTTTATATCAACAGTCAGTTGATTGACTGCACCAACAGACTTTCACAACTCACTTTTTCCATCTCTTGCCATGTCCCACTGCAGAGCCTGGAAATGTTAGTTACTTGACTTCCCAGACTCCCTTGCAGGGAGAGGTAGTCATGTGACATGATTCAGACTTAAGTGGAAAAGTACCAAGTAGATCTTCTGGAAAAGATTTTGTTTTTATAATCAAAAGGTAGAGGACTTTCCTCGTGGTGCGGTGGTTAAGACTCTGCCTGCCAATGCAGGGGACACAGGTTTGAGCCCTGGTCTGGGAAGATCCCACATGCCACAGGGCAACTAAGCCTGTGCACCACAACTACTGAGCCTGCGCTCTAGAGCCCAGGAGCCACAACTACTGAAGCTTGCACGTCTAGAGCCCGTGCTCTGCAATAAAGAGAAGCCACCGCAATGAGAAGGCTGCGTGCAGCAACAAAGATCCAATGCAGCCAAAAATAAACAAATAAATTTATTTTTTTTAAAAAAAGTATACAAGAAGTAGGCCTTGAATATTATATGGCTGGAGCTGGAGTCACCTTGCGATCATGAAGAAAAAGGCAAGAGAATTGCAAAGATATCAACTCTGACGTTATTGAGCCACTAAACCCTTGCCAGTAACCACTTCCCAGAGAGAGTATAATCTTGCTAATTGGCAAACTAAAAGTATACGGCTGAGTCTCATCTTTCCTTCCCCTTCCTATTCAAGTTCATAGTAATTTTAGAAAGAAATACAAATCTTTGTATTTGACTGATTGATTTTTCTATAATTTTTAAAAAGCAATTTAATTTAAACCCTGAGTAGGACTTTTTTCCTGTCCAACTCTCACCAAACGCCTTGGGGAGTGAAGGGATATTTATGTAGGATTGTTTGAAAGATAAGCAGACCATCATTTCTCCAAACTCAAAAGGCTCAAACTTGTCTTAGAAACTTCTCCATGAATAGAAAAGGATTCCACCATCAAAGATTGGGAAATGTTGCACATTTCAGTCATCCTTCGCTACATAACAAACAACCCCACGACCTCAATTCAACAAGAAACGTTCATCTTTCACTCATACATCTTAGACTGACTGTGTTTGGCTAATCTAGACAGAGCTCAGCTGGTCCACATTCAGGTCATCACCTCATGTGTCTCTTGTCCTAGGAGCAGTGACTCCCCAGCATATGTTCTTCTCATGGCAAGGATGGGAAACACCCAGGAGATGAGAAAATATACACAGCATCTCTGAATGCCTAAGGTTGGAAATTCACACTATCTCTTCCACTCACAATTTATGGGCCAAAACAAATTTCATGCCACACTCAACATCAGTGGGTGAGGAGTACGTCCCTTCTATCAAGAGTATATAAATATGTTATAAACTAGAATCTGATCAACTGACTTACTACTTATCTATTACTCTGCTAGAGTAATGAATTTTTTTCTACCCCACATTTTTTTTAATCCTTAGGATTCTTCCAATAGCAAAGGATAGAACTCCAACTCTAACCAACTTAAGTTAAAACAAAATCTGGTCTTTTGGCTCACTTATTGAAAATCTGAATAAGTGAGAAGGTCACTTCAGGAGCCAGAAGGTCAAGCTTCAGGAGCCAAATAAAGTCATCAATGCTTATTCTCTTCATCTCTTGGCTATTTTCCTCTATGTTGGCTTCATTCTCAAGTGATAATAATAGTAATAAAACAACTCTGGGAGATTGAATCATTGTTTATTATTCTTCATGCCCTCCCTGTATTAGAATTCTATACCCTTTGATATAACATGACTACCTCCATGATAGTGGGTGGAGTATATTTCCGCATCCTACTGTTAGTGACTTGGCGGTATGACCTTCTCTGTCCACTGGAATTGAACATAAGTGACAGTGTGTCAGTTTCTGAAAGAGGCCTCAAGAGAAATCAATTATTTTGCTCACTCTATCCCACATTTGCAACTCACCAAAAAAAGACCACGATCCAGGTAGCCACTGGTTCAGAGAGGACATGTTGCATGTGGAACAGACTGAGTCCCAAGTCTGTTTTCTTAACTATTAAAATCACAGTTACTCCTATGTTCCAGACTTCTTCTCAGTGGGCTGGAAGGGTACATGAACCATTTATAAACATCTCTGTATGCTGGTATTAGTCAGCTAGGACTGCCATAACAAAATACCGTAGACTGGATGACTTAAACAATACCAATTTATCTTCTTACAGTTCTGGAGGCTGGGAAGTCTAAGATCAAGGTGCCAGCCCATTCAATTCCTGGTAAGGGCTTTCCTCCTGGCTTGCAGACAGCCACCATTCCTCTGTGTCCTCACATGGTGGGGAGAGAGAGAGCTCTAGTAGACCTCCCTCTTCTTATAAGGCACCAGCACTCTCAACTCTTATGACCTTAATTTAACCTTAACTCCTCTTGGCCATATCTCCAAATACAGTCATATTAGAGGTTAAGACCTCAACGTATGAATTTGGAAGGGATGCAATTTGGTCCTTAGCAATCCCTAAGCTTTAAAATTTCAGCTTCTCAGGGGTCCCCCAGACCAGGAAATATCATCATCTGGTGTCAGATACTCTGCTAATTCAAGCCATGATCATTATATTGTTTATCATCACAAATTATGTGCTAGAGGTTGTAACATTCATCCATTCAAATTTCAAAGGCTTCACAAAGATCAAGATCTTTGAGGCTGGAGTGAGGGAAGCAAGGAGAAAGTAGTAGAAAAGGAGGATGGAAAGGAGACAGGAGGCAGACTGTGTAGGCTTAGTAGAGCATGGGAAGAACTTAAATTGGGGGATCGAAATTACGGGGCTATAGTCCTTGGACATATGCGTTTAAAAGAGAGGAGAGAGAAAGCTATGTGTATTGTATCCTATCGTCATAGTCAGTTCAGGCTACTACAACAAAAATCTCATATACTGGGTGGCTTAAACAACAAACGTTTATTCCTCACAGTTCTGGAGATTGGGAAGCTCAAGATCAAGCCACTGGCATATTCAGTGTCTGGTAAGAGCCTGCTTCCTAGTTCATAGACAGTTGTCTTCTCACCGTGTCCTCATGGGATGGAAAAGGGTGTGAGAGCTCTCTGGAGCCTCCTTTAAAGAACACAAATCCTATTCATGAGGACTCCATTCTCATGACCTAATCACCTCCCCAAATGCCAACTCCTAAACACATTGGAGGTTAGTATTTCAACATATAAGTTCTGAGGGGAACACAAATATTCAGTCTATAGCACCTATCATATGTCAGGAACTGCACTAGAACTGTATGCCCTCTATATGCTGCTCGTTGCATTTAAATATACATAATGTTTATTGAGTGACAAGCATAATCAGCAATTCTAGAAATCAAGACCTATTTTATATTCCAAATCAACAGTAAGGTGTGAGGGGAAGAGGTATGTAATTAAACCTCTCTGAGCTTTCCTTAGTTCAAGACAGAATAAATACATGATTACACATAGCGAACGTGGAAGACATATAAACAGCCCATTAAATTCAATCATACACATAATAACCTGTTTTCTATTCCACCTGGTAAGTTAAATATCCAACTTTTAATTTCCAAATGGTGTCTTATGTAATCATTGCAATTACCATCCTATTCAACTTCAGAGGTAATTTAAACTGTGGGTCACTTCTCCACCAAGAAATCTATTTGTAATATGAAATTCTGGCTTGGATTCCAAGGATAAATATTATCCTCCAAACAAATTCAAGTTGAAGGTAATTCACAAATAATAGCTTTAAAAGGAAATAAACAGTGTGGGCAAACAACGTGATTGAATAGCCAAGAAAATAAAAAGAATTAGCTGAAGAAATATAGGAATTCATAAAAGAGTTCAGAAAGATGGCTGGATACAAGATAAATATACAGAAATCAATACGTTTCCCACAAGCCAACAATGTAAGAAGGTTCCACTCCCAAAAGTATACATATGCGTCTAGGAATGATCTTTATGAGAAGGGTATATTTTTTATATGAAGAACCTACAAAACTACTGCTTAAACCCACAAAAAGTGAATAACTTGAATGAATATGCACAAAAAATAATATTAGTTTTATTTATAAATGTTTATGACATGTCAGACAGACTCAGGGATAAGTATTTATAGATATCACTTACCTCAAATGATTTTCTCAAACTCTGTAACATAGATTTTTTTCCCTATGATATATAGATGTAGAAACTGAAGCTTAGAAGAGTAATTTTCCCAAGATAAGCAAGTCAACATGAAATCTTTAGAATGTCAAATCTGATTGTGCAACTGACCTATTGAAAATCCTTCACTAGTTTTTGTCTGAAAATAGAACAAAATTTTGCAAAGATTTGCCTGAAGGTCCCTGCTACCTCTGCAGTATTATTTCAAGCCACTCTTTCCTCAAACTCTATGAATTGAAAATTAAACCCAGATGGTCCTGACCCATCTAAAATAGGAAGATCCAACATTGTTGAAGTAGGATATCTTCTCAAATTAGGTTATAGGGCAAATGCATTTCCAAGTTCAGCTGGCAAGGGAAAAAAATACGCAAGGTGAGAAAAGATTCTTCAAAAACAGAGAGGGGAAAGCTGTATTGTCTGTATTTTTATGAAGCTGAAAAAGATAACAAAACACAAAAGAAAATACAGACCATTCTCTTTCACTTGTGAATATCCACACAAAAATCTAAATAAAATACCAACCAACAGAATCCAACAGTACTCGTGTTCCATGACCAAGTGGGGTTTCTCCCAAGCAGGCAAGTATTCCTCAAAGTACACTCCTTACTAATATAATTCAGTATATGAATAGCGTAGAAGAGAAAAAAACAGAATATCATCTGCACAGAAAACAAAAAGGCATCGATAAGATTCAAAATCCATTCTTGTTTTTAAAAGAAAAACTTTAAAAGAAAATACTTCCTTAATATGATACAAAATATCCATTTCACTCCCCAAACTGGCATGATCCTTAATTGGCAAACATGGAGACTCTCCCACTAAAGTCTGCACAAGTCAACAATATCTATTGTGATGCAGATTCTCCGACTCTCACCACACCTTCTCCCCAGATCCATCCTCCACCCAGCTCCTCCCTGCTCTGCTTTCCAGGAGGCCAACATCTTTGGACTCCATCACCAGCCTCCCTTGGTTTCTGGTTGAGTTCTTCCACCAGTAGGAGATCGGGGGCAGGAGAACAGAGGGGTCAGGATCATGAGTCACCAGGCTGCCTTCCCATCTAGCTGTAGTAAGCAATGTTGTGTTCTTCTACCTAAGACACAGCTCTTGTGAAGTACCCTCCTCCCCTGCTTTGATGAAGTTTTGGTAACTGCTTTCTTCACTTGCTCCTTCATGTGTAGGGGACATGTGAGAGCCAGCCCACTGTTGCCAGCCTAGCCCTGGGGTACTTCACCATCTCTTGTTTTGTTTCTTTAGCTTTGCCCACATTTTGGAAACAGTCTTTTCATTAAACGCTCGTCAATCAGTCCTGTTGGGTCTTCCCTATTTTCTGCACTGACACTGACCCATACATCACTCTCACCACTATATTTGATGTAGGTCAGGAGGCAGTAGCTGATAACCTGGACAAAGGGAAAGAAGTTAAAATAAAAATTGTTAAGGTGCATCAAAGAAAAATTGTACCAGCCATACTAAACAGGCAAGCAAGACTATTCAAGACTATTGCAAGAGGGGAGAGAGATTAAACTCATCTCCAAAAACTACAGGGACAGCTGGGGATTTAAAGCAAGTGGGGTGGGGTGAGAGAATCATTGGAAAGAAAATTATTGGGAGGAGCTTAATAAGGTATCAAGGGTAGGGGGTGATTCTTGCTAAACTGGCTTAGCAGGATTCTTGCTGACCAGGGCTCAGCAGGGCAAAGACAGCAGACCAAGGACCACTGGCCAAGGGTGGTCATCCAAGGACAAGGTCTAGTCAACAAGAGGGAACAAGGGAGCTTGACTAGAGTTTGGTCAAGGAGGAAGTCCTTGTTAGCTGTTTTGAACTGAATGTCTGTGTCCCCCGAAATTCAAATGTTGAAATCCCAACCTCCAATGTGATGTTATTAGGAGTAGGAGGTGGGGTGTTTGCGATGTGATTAGGTCATGAAGGTAGAGCTCTCATAAACGGGATTAGCACCGTTATGAAAGAGACCTAGAGGGCTCCCTTGCCCCATGTGAGGACACAGTGAGGTGTCTTTGAACCGGGAAGTGGGCCCTCACCCAATACTGGATCTGCTGCATATTGATTTTGGACTTCCCAGCCTCTATAACTATAAGAAATATAGTTACTTATTTCAAATATAATATTTGTTGTTTAACCTATGGTATTTGTTAAGTCTGTGGTATTTTGTTATAGTAGCCCAAATGGACTAAGACATCAGGCGATATGATTTATATACCCTTAAAAACCCAAGTTTTCAAAATCAACTGAAAAAAATTACAAACAGGAGAATATAAGATGACTGGCTAAAAATACAACTTTAATAGACCAAAACCCATAGCCTTCTTATAAACCAGGGATTGACAAACCACAGTCCATGGTCTGGTCAAATCCTGCCTGCCACCAATGTTTGTCAAGAAAGTTTTATTGGAACACAGCCATACCCATTTGTTTACCTATGGTCTATGGCTCTTTTTGCACTACAATAGCAAAAGTAGTTGCAAAAGAGTCATTATGGGCCCCAAAGCTGAAAATATTTACCTTCTGATCCTTTATCGATGTTTAAAGGCCACTGCTATATACAAAGAACAATCTTAGTAGACTTTTAAAAAATCCCATCTAAAATAGCAAGCTACACATTGAGGACAGAGCTTAATTTCATAGCCAGGTTAACATGGCAAAAATCAGAGAAAATGTGTGCAAAATCCAGATTTGAAAACCAGACATAGCGAATATAAGGTACCTGAGAACGTGTAGACATTTTGATGAGGACTTTGGACTCCAAGCGGAGACAGAATGGTGGTTTGAGCTGACGTGCTCTGAATCCTAAGGAGGCCAGGGGGCCACAGCTAATGCTTGGGTAGCATAAATAATAGAAGCATGAAAACAAGTCTGATAGCAGAGACAAGGGCCCAGGAACAGAGTTAGCAAGGTACAGTGTTGTTTAGAACTGATTCACTGTCAGACGGAGAGGAAAATGCATTCCAGGCTGTGCCAAAGATGCAGTGGACTGGATTTGGCCCACCTGTATTAAATTATTCCTCTTAAAATAATTAGTGTGTTTTCTTTTCCCTGATTGGACCCTGATTGACACAGTGAGAATGAGCCTTAAAATTTGTCACATTCTAGTGAAGCGTTCTGAGAAGGGTTGATTTTCTCTCCCTCCATTCCAAGTCAGAACGATCAGAGCTAATGAGATTTAGCTCAGGGATGGTTCCTACTGCTACCTGAGAAAAGATATTCTTATCCACTGGACTCAAAACTAAAAGATAAGTTTTCATGGAGCTAATCATAGTCATTCTACCACCAAGAGAGGAGAGTCTACCTGAGAATGGAGCCTATACAGAGTTCATCTAACCTCTAGATCCAGCCATGCCTGAAGCCCACTGTTTAAATAAGAACTGATAAATTACCTTTTGTCTTAAGCAGTTTGACTTCCATTTCTGTTACTTGCATCTAATGGAGTTCTCAATGATACAGACACACATAAATAGATATGAAAACACAGGTGACTAAAACCTCTTAGATTACCATTATTTGTTCATTCATTTAACAAACACACATGAGGTGACTTAGTTTGTCAGACACTCTGCAGAGATAAAAGATACAGCCCCTGTCCTAAGCAATTAGTGGATCATTTTAGAAAAATACTGCTCAAGCCTTCCAACATGTTGCATTTTTACAACAAAGACAATTAATCAAGTCCTAGTGCTTAACTTTAAAAAATAAAGTATTTGAATCAAAGCTTGAATTCTTAGATACCCTACCTCAATAATAATTATAAATCTCAGTCCAAACTTAGGTGTTTAAGATATCAGAGCTTTATTTTATATAACTCTGCTTAATTTCTACTTCAAGCCTCATTTCTTTGGCCTGAAAATCTTAGGTGCTTCCCCACTGTCTCCCACAAGGTTGTGGTAAGGGTCTACTGGTTTTACATTGTGCCAATTCATCAAGGAGGATGTAGGACACACACAAAGTGATCCCCGTTGATCATTGATCTACATCAAGCACACAGGAAGTTCACTTTGCTTTGGCCCCCTGTCCCCTTCAGGTCTGTGACATGCACTGCTAGTTGCTCTCCAAATATCCACCTCCACTTCTTCCTTAGTAACAGAACTCTATTATAAAAGCTAACTTCCCAGTCTCCCTTTCAGCTAGATACAGCCATGTGACTAAGCTCTGTCTAGTGAGATATAAGTAGATATATTATATGTGACTTCTGGGACAGAGCTTTCAAAAGGAGTTGCTTTGCCTGGGAGAAGCACTATTTCAACCTTCCTTCTGCCAAGAAAGCTGATGTGATGGCTGGTGCTCTGGTAGCCATCTTGGAATGTGAGGTGACCTTGAGAATGGAGACCATGAAGTGAGGATGGAGGAACAAAGAGATAGAAGCCCCCAGTAACTCTGTGTCACTGGCACACAAGCTCTGGACTACTTGCCTCTGGATTTCTTTGTGTTTTTTAGACCACTTCTGCTTAAGTCACTCTATTAGGAGATGGTGGTCTCTGTTACTTGCAGCCATATATAATTCCTGTTTCAAAATCTACTAGCTCTCTCTGCTGCTCTGCCAGTTCAGAAACCCAGGAATCTTTACAAGGTCTCCTTTTCCAAGTCTGGGGAAAAGCCTCTGTGCTCAAACCCTATTCTCATTCATGGGTTTAAGATTTTGAAGTGTGAGGGAGGAAAAGGAGATGGGTCTGTCACAAACCCTGCCAGAGGCAAGAACACAGAGGGGCTCCTGCTTAATTGGGAGTGGTGGGAGAGAAATAACAGGAAACAAAAAGAAAACAGTGCATATCGCAGAAGTATGATCCAATGCACTATTATTGAGTAGGTTTTGCAAGCTATTCCACATCATCCCTCTGAAAACATTATTTTCCACTTTCAAAAAAAAAAAAACACCCAGCGACAACTTCTGCAAGATAGTACTTCTACAAACAGTTGTAAGTTTCCATCTAATAAACACTGCCAACTGAGAAATTCATAATATACAAAAGCAACCCTGAAGGCCATGAAATCAGATAGATTTGGAGTAATACCATAAGCCTGGTTGTGAAGAAAAATAGTTGTCAAGTTGATCTTTGAAGTAAAGAAAATAATGAAAGCAGTGAGCACGGTTTAAGAAAATTAAAATGGATTATCTTCCCCAAAATGGGATGATTAAATATGCTAACACACGCAGAATTCTCTTCTCTGCTCCCGAGGGCTGTGTGCATGATGATTTGCACTTTGTTTTAGAAAACCTGTGATTGTTTGGAAGTGTTTTAAATGATTAAGGGGCAGAGATGTGAAGGATAACAAATGAAGTAACTAAAGTTTCATATTTTATTGTGAATTCGGCCCAACTTGAAAGTCAAGCTGAGCTTCTAATCAAAATATGAAATAGGGAGAGAGCTTGAAAATAATATGAATCATTAATATGGGAGTACTTAAGGTAATAAATTCTTCAAGGGTTTCAAAAAACTTGCAGCACTTTTTCAGATAACACTAGGAGGTTGAGTAGTTTTATTTTTCTCTCCCTCAAGATCCTTTTTAAGAAATATTTTAAATAGGCCTAGGGTCAAGATCATCTAAAGGAAGGACAACGGTCCTGAGTTATTCCTTTATAAACTGTGCCAGAAAACAACATGTAATATAGGTAATTTGTTTTTAAGTGACTAACAATGGCGTGATAATGCCTTACCTGTGGCTTCACTAAATGCCAGGGCACTGGAAATTATTACACTGGCATAAAAGTTTACTTTGCCATCCGTCTCACTACTTAAATTCAGTAAATGAGTATACCTCTTTAGTGAGGCTGTATTGTCCATTGCCTTTAGTGGCTTAATTCTTAAATCGGTGGTTAACAATCTCCACATTTTGCTTTCAGCACAGTTCAGCTTTGTAGTAGCATTTTTTGGCAGTATGTGGGCCTCTCACTATTGTGGCCCCTCCCGCCGCGGAGCACAGGCTCCGGACGCGCAGGCCCAATGGCCATGGCTCATGGGCCCAGATGCTCCGCGGCACATGGGATCCTCCCGGACCGGGGCACGAACCCACGTCCCCTGCCTCGGCAGGCGGACTC
Source organism: Monodon monoceros (assembly GCF_005190385.1). NCBI lineage: Eukaryota > Metazoa > Chordata > Mammalia > Artiodactyla > Monodontidae > Monodon > Monodon monoceros. The sequence continues at coordinate 60,010,570 of NW_021703769.1, forward strand.
TCAACCACTGTGCCACCGGGGAAGACCTGTAGTAGCATTTTTTTTTAAAGCAAGAAAGGAAGAATAAATTTTGAATCAATAATATGGAAAGTTTCTCAAGAAGAAAGAAAAAAGTGTTAATATTTCCAAGAGAATGTATGAATTTCACATTATCTGTCAGTCTCCTCTTTTTATTTTCTTTTTTTTTTTAAAGAGATATCTTTCTATTGTTTTTATTTATTTATTTTTGGCTGCGTTGGGTCTTCGTTGCTGCACGTGGCTTTCTCTAGTTGCAGCAAGCGGTGCGCAGGCTTCTCATTGCGGTGGCTTCTCATGTTGCGGAGCACCGGCTCTAGGGCTCAGTAGTTGTGGCTCGCGGGCTCTAGAGTGCAGGCTCAGTAGTTGTGGCGCAGGGGCTTAGTTGCTCCCTGGCATGTGGGATCTTCCCGGACCAGGGCTCGAACCTGTGTCCCCTGCATTGGCAGGCGGATTCTTAACCACTGCGCCATCAGGGAAGCCCAGTCTCCTCTTTTTCAATAACTGCTTCCGTTCAATGTCTAGGGTAGGAATTCGTTATTAGCATTTTTCAGTTGAGGACACTAAGACGAACATACTCATGTGAAGTCACAGGGTCACTTGAGATGTGATAGAATAGGGCACAAACCAGTCTCTGCCAGGCTACAAACACCACTCCCATTCTACTACCCAGGGTAAGAAATACCCTTGACTATACTTCTTGTGCCTAGTTCGGAGATGCTCAAAAAGGGGGAGAGAAGAAAGCAGGGAAGGAAGAGAAGGGAAGACATATCAGAATCTGATCTCATTTCTACACTTCAGAGAGTGAAATGGAGATTTGACAAGTATCTAATTAATTTGATCTGGGTAAACAGCTCAAATGGGACTTGGCTTAATACAGAAGTTCTCAAAATGTGGTCCCCAGACCAGTATCATCATCATTATCATCACCTGAGAAACTTCAAGATATGCAAATTCTGACTTCACTCCAGAGCTACTGAATCTGAAACTCTGGGGGTGGGTCCCCGCAGTCTGAGTCTTAACAAGCCCTTCTGGTGATTCTAATGCAAGTTCAAGTCTGAGAAACAGACTTGGAACTGGCTTGGTAGAAATCTGGTGCTGCCTCTATAAGCTGTCTGAACTTGGACAAGCCATTTAACCTCTCTGAGGTTTAATTCCTTGATCTGTTAAAATAATGATAATGAGTACCCCTCAAGACTGTTAAGTATGTGAAAAACAAGGAAAGACTGAGAGACTGTCACAGACCAGAGGAGACTGGGGAACATGATGACCACGTGTAATGTAGTTAGAATCCTGGAGCAGAAAGAAGACTGCTAGAGGCTGAATATTTGTGTCCCCCCAAAATTCATATATTGAAATCCTAACGTCTCATATGATGGTATTAGGAGATGATACCTTCAGGGAGATGGTCAGGACATGAGCGTGGCGCCCACATGAATGGGATTAGTGCCCTTATATGAGACTCCAGAGAGCTCCTTTGTCCCTTCTAACATGTGAGGACACAGCAAGACGATGGCCATGTATGAAAAAGGACATGGGTTCTCACCAGACACTGAATCTGCTGGCATCTTGAACTCAGGCTTCCCAACTTCCAGAAATGTGAGAAATAAATTTCTTCTGTTTAAACCACCCAGTCTATGGGATTTTTTGTTATAGAAGCCAGGGTGGACTAAGACAAGGACATTAGTGGAAAAACTGATGAAATTCAAATCAAGCCTGGAACATGGTTAATGGTAACCTAACAATGTCCGTTGCTTAGTTCTGACATGACCCTGGTGAAATTGACAATGGGGAAAACTGGGTGAGGAGGATACTTGAAATCTCTGCACTACCTTTGCAACTCTTCTGTAAATCTAGTCTAAAATGAAAAGTTTATTTATGGGACTTCCCTGGTAGTCCAGTGGTTAAGACCCTGCGCTTCCACTGCAGGGGGCACAGGTTCAATCCCTGGTTGGGGAACTAAGATCCCACATGCTGCGTGGCACAGCCAAGAAAATAATAAGTTTAAAAATAAAGTTTATTTTAAAATTAGAGATAATGTTACCTAACTTTCACAGATACTGTGATGATTAAAGATAATACCATAAGGAAACTGCTGGGCACATAACAAATTCCCGATAAAGAATAGCTGTGGTTGCAGTGACTTCACCTTGGGCTGTAGATATATTTTCTCTCCCCAGCAGTGCCTTTCAACAAACATCAGTGTTGGAAAGAGCAGGCACAAGAGCTTTTCATTTCACCCTGAGATCCCTTCTCCCTCTTCCCCCTCCTGCCAAGCCCCCTCCCAAGAAGACAGTAGCAGACGCCTTCCCACACTGCTATGGCAACTTTTTAGTAGCTTGGACCAAGATTTATTGTCAACAGCCCAGTAAGTAACAGCTGTTTGCATTCCTTTCCCTCCATTGCCTCTTGAATGTCAAGTCTCTTAGCTGAGAGAGCATCCTTCATTTGGCTACGTTTGTTTTAAGAATTATTTTTTTGCGCAGAATTATCTCCTCAGCCACCCATCCTCCATTTCCAGTCTTCTTAGATCAGAGACAAATATGAAAGGAATGACAGATGATTTCCAAATATTACATAGTTCAAGTCAATTAATTTAGTGCACATTTGTTTGCCCATAATTGCTATTCTGGGAGACCCCTTGTATTTCCCTTTCCTACTGCCCTTTGGCCTCGTTTTGTAAATATGTACTAATCAGAATTGAATTTGTGTCATTTCACGTCCTTTTTGGAGCCCAGCTGGAGGAGATGCTACCCCCACATCATTCTAAACACACTCTTTCCTTTTAGAAGCGTGTTTTGAAGATCCCAACACTGTTCCTCAATTGTAATCTTTCCCAGGTGGACTAGCTGAATAAATTCAACACCCACATGGTGCACATTTGTCACTGAAAGATGACAGCAAAAGCACCATCACAGTGAAAAAACAGCAGCAGGAGAAAGGGAGAGAAAGAAAACCCGAGGGCATTTCCTTCCCCATCAGAATCAGAACAATGAGGCACCTTGAAGAATCCATGGTTGGGCTTGTTGCAGTGACAAAGTAGACAATAACCTGATTTATTTTTCCTCCTGCAGGTTTGTTTTGTTTTGTTTTGAATACATCTGTTTTGACTATGCCAGCATAAAGCAAAAATTTATGCCCAAAGTAAACACTGATTTATCACTGAGCCACATTAAATATGATCTCCTGTATATCTCTTTCCAGACATATTTCCCTCGCGGCTCCTGCCCCCGCCCACTGGGGTCTCTTTAAAGGGACTGAAAAAACGCCAAAACACAGCCAACGATGTCACTGTGGAATGGCCCAGCGCCTGTGTGTTGATGTGTCTACCTATCCAGCGTGAAGTTTCCAGCAAAGTCATCTCTGAACTAAGGGTTTAGACTCATAGGTTGGTGATGTTGGCATTTCCATCTCTGATGAAAAAGCACAGGATTTACAGGGCAAAATGTTCTGCTCTCAGAACTTCCTGCCACCTTCCTGCCAGAAGCTCAGCTCCCTGCTCTTGGGACCACATCACGCCTGTTTTCCCAACAACTGGCACAGAGTTAGGCATTGACTGGCATCTGTAAAAACAGCCCACGTGTATACTGAGAGCCAGATCCTAGCCATGGCTCCAACTGCTCTTCACGGAGTAACTCATCAAACCCTCCTACTATCCCTAAGAGACAGAGACTACTGTTATTCTCATTTTACGGAGGAGGAAACTGAAGCCCAGAGAGATTAAGTACGTCCCCAGAAACACACAGAGGAAGAAATCTTATTTAGTGGCTTCTAACCAAGGTGCTTATGAAGCCAATATTTCAGGGCCTAATATATAATAAAACACCCAGCTGGGACTTGATAAAGTGCATCGCTGGAGAAAGAAAAGAGAGGGAAAGAGTCCCAGTCCTGCAGCTGCTGTATAACCATGTGTAGAGCCATAAGTGCAGAGATTAATGGCGCCTCATAGCCATAAATACATTTTTTTTCTCTTTGATGAGTCCTAGGGGACAGGAATCTGGTTATAATTGGATGTGGTGCAATATTGCTTTTCATTTACAATTACAGTACTGAGAAAATTAAAAGGAATAGCATAAAGCTTGAGTGCAGTGGCGATTGAAAAGGATGCTCATCAAGGTGCCAGATTTGCAGCTCTTCCCACCCCACCCTCCCTTTCCTTCAAGCAGAAATTGAAACTACCTCCCTTGCTTTGGCGGACATTCAAGACAGGGCACATTTCATCAGCTTCTGCTTTGTGTTTTGCCCATCTCAAACAGATTATAACATAATTATCCAAGCTCAGGCATCAAGAGGAAAATGAAACTCTAATTTCTCCTTCCTTAGCTCTGCCATCTTCAGTTGTCCGCAGTGGAGTAAAACGGTCATTCGTCCAGATCTTTGTTTTTTTCTTTTTGGCCTCGCCTTGTGGCTTGTGGGATCTTATTTCCCCAACCAGAGATCGAACCCGCGTCCCCTGCAGTGGAAACGCAGAATTTTAACCACTGGACCGCCAGGGAAGTCCCGTCCCCAGATCTTTGTGTTTGTTTCCATGACATCCTCTCTGAATGCATTTACTCATGAGAGAGGCTGCTAAAGGAAACAAAATATTTAAAATACTTTGCACTTAATGTCCAGCGCATTATAGGTGCTTAATAAATGGAGTGCCTCCTTCACTCCTTCATTTTACCTTCGGATCACTCCCCTCCTTCTAACCCTGGCCTCACTCACACTCTTGCTGAGATGCTTTGGAATTGATCCGTGCCTCTAACCTAGCCATTATCAAAGCCCGAAGTGTTGTCCCCAGACCAGCCGCAGCAGCATCACTTGAGAACATGTTAGAAATTCAAAATCGCAGGCCCCAGCTCAGAGCTACTGCATCTCAAACTCTGAAGGTGAAGACTAGCCATCCGAGTTTTAACAAGCCCCCCGGGGGATTCTGAGGCGGGCTCCAGAGTGATAAGCACTATTCTAACCCCTTTCAATGTCTGATGGATCACCCATGTCAATTTCCATCACCACAAACCCTGAATTCACTGGAATTATTTTTGACAAACACGCAAGACCAGTTGCCAGAGTTTAGAAATCTGTTTGAGAAATTTCTCTTGCTACATATGGGTTGTGAGAGGATTTCACTTGAATACTAGATATAACTTATTGATGAATTACTCTAGCTCCACTCTGGGTCTTTTGTGTTTGTACATACTTACTCTCAGAGGGGTGCTGGTAAATGTTTAACAACTGGCTCTCTGGGGAGAGGATGCCCCGGTGGGTAGCATTTGCCAGTTTCTGTGGTGTAAACACTACAGTCACGACATCAACAGATGCAGAGCTGGGAAAAGCAAATACATTGGTTCTCGCAAGCTGGCACCAGCAGGTTGCAGCACCCCATGGCCTGCTTTCCACCTGGAACCAACATTTCTCGGGGTAGAGCATATGTCTTCAGCATCTTTGTCATTGCCCCCAAGGGCCCTGTTTGGGGAGGAGGGAATATTTATGCCTCAAGCCTTAAGAGAGTAGGACACTTGACTCTCTCCGCAACAATTCTGTCCCTTGTGTTCATGCCAACCCTATGGGAGGAGGACTTGCTGATTGGATGGTGACAGCTTGAGACAGCCTGCAGGCACATTTTACAAGTCAGTAAGATCCTGTGATAAAGGTAGGAACCAGCCAGACCCCTCCTCTTTCTCCTCTGTGCCCATGCACGATGGGCCCCTTCCCACTTCCTACATCTCTTTCCATGTTGTGAGACAAGAAGTCAAAACAGCACCTGGCTCCTTCTCCAGTGGCTGTTGGGGTCTGTGGACCCAGAGTGGCTCACACAGCAGACACTATGAATTCTAGAGATGGTCCAGGAAGCTTTCTCACCCAGAAAGAACTTTCTCACCCAGACACACATACAAGGGAAGTCCAGTCCTGAGGACAGAGGAAAGAAGGCATCGGGCACAGTATTTACCATTGATGCAACCTGCATTTCACATCTCTCTTGACTATCATCCTTGTATGGCGGGACAACCGTATCCACAAACCCTGAAGCCCTAACCCTTAGTTCATTGCTCTGAAAACAGCAGGTACTTAGTTCTTTATGGTATAAGAAGAGCCTGGGTTTGGTGTCAGGCAATCCTGAATTCAAATCCCGCTCTCCCATTTATGGGCCAATGGCTCATGAACAACCACTCAAGCTCTCTGAGCCTCAGTTTCCTTGTCTATAAAATGGTAATAGTAAGAGCTACCTCTCAGAAGGATTCAAACCAAAGGTGAAGATGTACATAGGCAGCTTGATTGGTGCCTGGTACATAGTAGGTGCTCAATAAATGAGACATGAGTCCTGTTTCATGGTGACTTGAGCCAAAAGGTTCAAGTTCAGCCTGTGTCTTAAGTTCAGCCCTTTAAGAGCTCTTCAGCCCCTAGAGACCCTGGATGTCTCCCCTGCCAACTCCTCCTCAGGACAGCCAACCCTGCAGAGGAAGCTGGGCCCCAAGATGATCAGGACAGTACCATGTGGTAGCTGCCATACAGATCTCTGCACCCCAAGCTAGGCCCACTCAGGCCAAGTTTTCCTCTACACAAAGTAATTTGTAGTCAGGGGGCCATTCTCTCTCTCACCTAGCAGACCTCCTTCAGGGAATTGGAGCCAAGTCCAAGTTCTCTTCCTCTCTGTTTAAGGGCCATGCAAATCATACGACGTGGCTGAGCTTTTGTTTCAGTGCACTTGACATTTAAAGGTATCCTTATGTAAAGATGGGTGGGCCCAGGAGCGTAGAAGGAACCAAATGGGTGATGTGGTTGATGCCCCAGCCTTAGTTCTGGCAACCCAGCTAAAGATAGATTCTGGTCCTTCTCACTTAATCTGCATACAAATCCCCTGGGGACTGTGTTAAAATGCAAATTCTGATACAGTATGTCAAGGGCAGGGCCTGAGATTCTGCATTTCTATCAAGCTTCCAAGTGAGTCCAGTGCTGCAGGTCCGTGGGCCACACTTTTAATAGTAAAATATTGGACAGTAGTGAGACTGCAGGCTGGGAGGCTGAGGAAATACTGGCCTGCAGGGTAGAAAGTTCCAATCTAACAACTTTAAAAACAAATGAGGTTTTCTAACATCTCATTGCAAGAGCAGCATTTAGGAAATGAGAAAAGTTTGGCTTCTTAATATAAAAACTGCAAGAAGATAAAGCAAAGCTTATCTGTGCTCTTATACTTCTATCTTTAAAAATTGTTGGTAGTATACAAATACCATCCCTTCCTTCTATGACTCCACGCTTTCATTTCCATGACAGGAATCCAGTCATAAATTATAGTTATTGTGATTTGGAATTTAATTGAGAATTTTCTTTTATGTTATAATTGTGCTTAGAAGGAAATGCAAAATCAATATATCATGCTCTTGTGTTTTATTGGCTAGGGTTTAAATACATTTGTTCATTTGACTACTCACTGATTGCATTTTTAAATATAATCTATCTCAGTGATATTTTTCTCTATTGCACACAAAATATTTTAAGGCCATAAAATTTTGTGATACATAGTAACTCCTCTTAGAAGCCAACGCATCAGCAATTTCTTTGAAAATTTTCTTGAAATTGACTCTTCAAAGATGCTATAATGGGGTTGTGTCTATGTGACATCCACAAACATCTAAAGCAAAACTGTTTCGTCTAGACTGAGCCAAGTCTTGGGATATTTACATACATTTGAAGACATAGAGGAAAAAGAATCCTGGCAAGTAATTGACTTTCACCTCACGTCCTGCTCACAACAAGGAAAAAAGGAGCTCAGACCAAATAATGCTTAATCAATTAAAGTAAAAGCCCGTATCTGACTTACAAGCATTACTGGACAGTCCTATTAACCCATAGCCCATAGTTTCCCACACCAGCCAGAAAACCTTCCAATTTCAGAGAGAATGGAATGAAAACATAACTAAATCATGTCTTTAAAGGAATGCTAGGACGAAGCAGGAATTAAAACATCCAAAGATAAATAGGAAGCCAGCAAAAGCCACAAAGCATCCAAACATCCTGATGAAATTATAGTTCACTTCAATCTAATTAGCGGCAGCCACCAATGGAATCCAGACCAGAGCTAGAAAGGGAGGCAAAACTACTGCAAGGCAGTTTTACATCAGAGGTGGTGATTCTGTCGAGTTTAAAGTAGCGCTTGGTAAATTCTGTTGTGATGAGTCCCAAATTTTAAAAGTGGAACTGATTATTTCAAGGATCAGGACTCCACTGGGGGAGCCCCCATATGTATCTGGTAATTATTACCATAATAATGCTGCAGAACAGATCCCACCCCAAAAAATATTTCAGTGGCTTACAAAAATAAGCATTTATTTTCATGTTCATGGGTCTTCAGATTGGGTGTGGTTTGGCTGATCTAGGCTGCAACTGGCTGGATGCCTCCAGGTTATAGGTTCCGTTCAGGTTTGTTACAGGGGTCCAAACTAGAGACAGTGGTTTCATGGTCACCAGGACGCAAGAGAACAAGTCTAATTTTGCAAGTACACTGCAAGTCTCTGCTCACTTCCCAAACTCTGAAATCCCATTGGTCAAAGCAAATGACACTGCTGAACCCAAAGTCAAGAAATGGGATCATGGAGTGAAGAACTGGGACCAATGATGTAACCTAGCACACTAGATACACCAGTGCTTTTCAATCTTGTATTCATTGTCACCTCCAGGCAGCCATTTAGAATTTCTTTTTCTGATCTCCCCCCCTGCCATGAAATGTTATGAGCACATAACATATATATATATATATATATATATATATATATATATATATATATATATGGGTGTTATGAGCACCCATATAACATATATCAGTTTGTGTACTATATCTGTGCCTCATATGTGGAAAGTAAGATTTGTTTACACACCCCACTCAAGAAGCAGGTTTTGCTCCCCTGGAGGCAAGAGCAGTCATGAGATGCACTTTATGAGAAGTAGAAGCAAGGTCCACTCATCCCTCTCCACCTGCTGTTGCAGTTTGAGTACATCTCCTCTGCTTTATGAGAAGAAACCTGGCCACAGTTTGGATACGTACAACGATTTCTCCCATTACATTTTTACTCCCAGTCAGCTGGCTGTATATCTCTTCTCAAAGTGCCCCCGTGGCCTGCTTCTCACTTTGGCGTGCACCATTTTTATTTAAACGAATCACCCTACTTTATGCACGAAAACCTCTCAAATGCAGTGTGAGTGTTATTACCAATTCATCCAAGTTCATATGGCCTCTCTAACAACACACAGATCCTACAGCTGCCACCAAGATCCTGGCTGCAACTGGAAATGTCATCTCCTATTAGGGTAATGACAGATTGCAGCTATCTTCAGAGCATACTACAAATGCCTATTATTGATATTACCAGCTTAATGTTAGAGTCTAATTCCCCTTAATAAATGCACTGCAGTTTTTCACATTAATTACAACAATGGTTAATGTGCCTACAAGCACATAACACTCCTAAATAGGAAAAGATCGTTCTGCATCCGTTAGGACTTGCATTCAGCAGCTAGCGACAAATCCCTAAAAGACAACAGTGGCTTAAACAAATTTGGGGTTTATTTTTCTCACACATTGAAGAAATTCAGAGGTAGACAGACTAAGGCTAGAAGTAGATGTACATTACGAAAGTAAGCTCCTGCTTTCTTTTTACACTGTTGTCCTTAGCATATGGCTTCCATCCTCAGTGTTGTGGAAAAATGGTCAAAAAATGGCTGCTAGAGCTCCAGATATCGCATCCATGTACCAGGCAGAAAAAAAAGGAGGAAAGGTGGAAGGGCAATGGGTGTGCTTTTCAATTCATTCAACTGAGTTAAATATTTTTAGGTGCAATTGATGTTATTTTTGTGTACTATCTAAAATCATCTCATGTACCTTGGGAGGAATGTGTTGCATACTTTGCCCACAAGTAGTTGGGTGCATAATGGTCACTCTCAAGTCTGTCTGCTTTGAAATACTTCTCTTTCCCTTATTGCAGTGTCCTTCATTCTCCCCAAGGCCACCAACACAAAGTGTGCAGATACAGTACTGTCGTCATTCTTTATTGAAGACCTGGGTCAGTTGCAGAAGGAAACTTTAATATAGGAAGGAAATGTTTAAAGTTCTCACTGCTAGAGCTTTCCTTTGAGTTGCAAAAGGAAGCCATCTAAAGACATGAACCCTTCACAAGTAGCAAAATCCTTCAGGTGTTATACTCCCTGCTTCTGATCTGGCTTGCCCAAACTCAGGTCTGCAATTCTCCCCCAAAACTTCTCCAAATCTCTGTTCAAATCTTTATCACCTTTCTAGAAAAGGAAGGAGAAGGACAGCCACTATCTTCTTCCAATTTTTGCTTCCTCTCTTCTCTATGGAAAGAACCTCAATTTTATTTCAGGGGCCAATGCAACCAGCAGGAGGAAGATTTCCAGTCCTCTCTTACCACCAGAGTTAGTGAAAATTATACAAGAATAACTTGTTGGGTGGAGTTTCCAGGAAGGCTTCTTAAAGAAGGCTGATTCATCTAGGAGTTGTACCTTTTTCTCTCCTCCCTTGTTTCCTACCTCCTGCCTGGAAAAGCTGATGTAATTGCAGGAGTTCCAGCAGCTATTTTGAACCATGAGTCACTTTGACTATGAAAGCTGACATTTTAGTAGAGAAAAAAAAAGTAAGGACTATAGGTCCTTGATGACCATGAAGCCACACGACCAGTTCTAAACTCCTACCTCTGCACTTCTTCTATATACAAGAAAAATAAACACCTACCTTATTTAAGCCACTGTTATTTTGGTTTTCTTTTACATGCAGTTGCTGAACCTTATCCTAACTGATAAAGCAATCTTTAGTGTAAAGATTTTATTATGAATATAAATGAATTCACTATCTCAGTGGTTCTCAAACTTTGGCATGCATCAGAATCACCAGGGGATTTGTTAAAACACAGAGTGCTGGGGCCCTTCCCCAGAGCTCCTGATTTGGTTATTCTGGGGTAAAGCCTGAGGATCTGCATTCCTAACAAGTCCCAGGTAGAGCTGATGCTGATGCTTTGGCTACCAGACTTTGAGAACCGCTACAATGGTTCATTCCTAATTTATGTGGACAATTTTCTTCTTCAAGACTGTGAAGAAAACAAGCCACTGGGGACTGAGTCATACTTGTTTTTCCCTTTCTGGCTTTTTGGGCCAAGAATTCTTTCCCCAGACATAGCAAACTGTACCTTTTGCCTGAATTTTTTTCTTTTTTGTCAGCCTGCCCCTCCATGTCTACCATTATCAGAATCCTTGCCAACTTGCTAACATGGACTTTGGGTGCTGGCAGAGATCCATGTAATTAATGTAAATCCACCATTTGTGAGCACTTTATCTTGTGCATTTTCTATTTTCCCTTGATCTTTAATGCCAGAGGTTTCACAGACAATAGCTCAAAATCGTGTTGCAAAAAAAAGGGGGGGTGGGGGGTTGTGTTTACAGCTTTTGGTTTTGCTGTTTTATTTTGCACTTGAAGAGAGATACATTTTTTACTCTAACATATTGTTTTGATTCATTATCTCTACAGCAGGTCAGGTCACCCCATCGCCCAACATGAATTTTTTCTTCAGGGTTCTTTCCAATCGACCCATACATTTTCCTCTTCTAGAGGATTCAAAGCAATGATAATATATCACTGAACAATTTGTTTACCACCCAGCACCCATTCTCCTGTATTTTTGTGATAACATACCGGTTTCCACTTAAAAACTACCTCCCCTCACTCTTAGCCTTCCCCTCACTGTAGAACATGTGACCCAAGTCATGACCTATCAGAGCCCATATTTTTCTTGTCATGGACTGAATTGTGTTCCCTGCCCCGCCCTTGCAAAAAAAATTCATATGTTGGAGTCCTAATCCCTAGGACCTCAGAATGTGACTAGATTTGGAGATGGGGGTCTTTAAAGAGACAATTAGTTTAAAATGAGTTCATAAGTGTGGGCCCTAATCCAATGTGACTGGTATCCTTATAAGAAGAAGAAAGTTGGGGGCTTCCCTGGTGGCGCAGTGGTTGAGAGTCTGCCTGCCGATGCACGGGACACGGGTTCGTGCCCCAGTCCGGGAAGATCCCACATGCCGCGGAACGGCTGGGCCTGTGAGCCATGGCCACTGAGCCTGCGCGTCTGGAGCCTGTGCTCCACAACGGGAGAGGCCACAACAGTGAGAGGCCCGCGTACTGCAAAAAAAAAAAAAAGAAGAAGAAAGTTGGACATAGACACATACAAAGGGATGACCATCTGAGGACACAGGGAGAAGACAACCCTTCACATGCCAAGGAGGGAAGCCTCAGAAGAAACCAACCCTGCTGACATCTTGTTCTTAGACTTCTAGTCCCCAGAATTTGAGAGAAGAAATTTCTGTAGTTTAATCTACCCAGCCTGTGTCTTTGTATGGCAGACCAAGCAAACTAATACACTCCTAGACCTGGGGTTGGCAAACTTTTTCTGTAAAGGGCTGGACAATAGATATTTCGGACTTTGTGGACAATATGGTCTCTGTTGCAACTACTCAGTTCTGCCGTTGAAGCATCAAAGCAGCCATAGGCAACACTCTAAATGAATAGATGTGGTTGTGTTCCAATAAAACTTTATTAACTTGGACTGTGATTTATTGCTTCCTGCTCTAGATGATTGGTTCAGGAGTAAGCATGTGACTGAGACCTGGCCAATCAGCATGGTTCCATTCCTCTAGCCAGAATGTTTCAGTGACCAATTAGGGTGACTCTTGGAATTTGCTCCAAGCTCATGGGAAAAAGACATTCTCTTTCCAATGGACTATAATTATGAGAATGTGAGGATGCAACAGTTGTTTTCAGAATAAAACCCTTCGTATGGATCCAAGGCATCCTAAACTTCAGGCACATACTTGCCATTTTTCAACTGTTTTTACCAGAGGCCAGAATTCAGTATGTACATACAAATGCCTAAAAAACAAATGAGTAGTAATCAACAAATTAATTTTTTAATATCCAAATTAATGGTCTTGGCTGCTTGCATGGATCTAGTTAGCTAGCAAACTGTCAATTGTACTGTTTGAAAACAGCCTGAAGTAACATATCATGCTGTATTTATCTTAAACCTTATGTAACAGGAGCTTTAAAAGAATAACAAGACACTGAGGGAAATGCAAAAGAGAAGTCATTTATTCAGGTTCTCTGAAAGTCCACGAACAAAGCAGCTTTACAAAACATCTGGTCAATAATAAAGGAAATTCAGGGCTGGCTGAATTTTTTTCCTCTAAGTTATGACATTTTAATTTAGATCATTAACAGGAGAATTCAACATAGTTTCCCAGTGTGGGTCAGATGGAAGAAAGTATTGGAGTTTTAAAAAATAAAAAATTGAAAGTCAGAAATTATTTTCTTTCCAGACTGATATTTATTTCTATGCAGTAATTATTAACAAAATCAGATGTGAGCTTGCTTGGGTCAAATAGGTCTTGGTGCTGTGCTGGTGCTGGGTAGAGCAGACCAAGTTATGCTGCAGTAAGAGGAAGTACCAACATCTCAAGGGTTTTACCCAAGTTTATTTCTTGCTCCTGCAAAGCTCTCTGTGTCTAGGCAGCTTTCCAGGGAAGCCACCCTCCATGGGGTAGCTGCTTCCATCTGTGGCACTTCCACTTCAACAGACATTTCACTACAGCGGGAGAAAGAAGATGGAGAATCACACAGTGGCTCTTAAATGCTTTCACCTAGGAGTGACAGATGATATTTATGCTTCCAGCCCCTTGGTCAGAATTAGTCACATGTTTATCAACCAGAGGAGGCTGGGAAATGTAGTCTTTTAGTTGCCCAGGAAGAGAAGGAGGATGGGAAATAGTGACTACCACAGTGGAATACCTTTGGTACGTGGAGGGAAGGCAATAGATTTCTTGAAAACCAATGAGGAGGAAGCAGAGAGGAATAAAGGATGCAGGCAAGTGGAGAGGAGACTATATGCGGTTGCTACTCAGTTCAGTTGTTCCTCAAAATGCACCTGTGCACCAGCCTGTCCATGACACTGACATAAGGAACATGTCACAGTAAAGCTAAATTGACAGTATGGTCCGTCATTATTGCTAGGTTGACAATAATGAATGGCTTTACATTTTTTTGGTTTTAAAATGTCTTTTCTTTTACGAAATGATGGTGATCATAGCTAGTAAGTGCTTATTTAATGTCGTAAGCTGGCAAAATTAAAAATTGGCACCTGCCCATAACTTTCCCCATTTTTTTAAAGTTACTGTGTCAGTCTGTAAAATGAGATTCTGGGAGCCACTGATCTAGTTAATGGTTTTGCCTAGAACTTGCTTTAGCTGCTTTTGAGCACCCACTCAGCGCTGTTTAGCATGTTTCCTCATTCATCCCCCACAACAACAAAGAGGAAGGTTTTATTATCCCAGATTTACAGATAAGGCCACAGCGACTGAGAAGAAACTGCTGCTGGTTATAATTTCTCAGCTGTCCCACTTTCCAACCCTATAATAAATTCTTTTTCCCATACTACTGTTTGTGGCTCTGCCTCTCTGATTGAGTCCTTGCTGATGCACACAGCCATCTTCATCCCAGGGTCTGCTTCTGGGGAATCTGACTGAAGGCAAAATGCTTGATAAATGATGGCTACATGACCTTCCAAGGTCACGTGGTTAATTAAGGCAATGCTGGACCTCAGTCCAGATCTACATGACTGAAGTCCATGTTCTGTCCCCAGAGCACACTGCCACTTTAGACACTGAGCTACCCAAAGCAGCAAATTAAGAGGAACTTCTAGGTCACATTCACCTAGATCATATTGGCAGAAATTCCTCCAGATATATAAGAATGATATTTAATATCTAAGCCCATTAATCAAGCACGCCCTGCCTGCACACTCTCACCAGAAGGAGTTACCATCGCAGACTCATGCACCACAGTGCCTGAGAGCAGAATCTGACTAATTCTCAGCACAGGTGCTCTTGTCGAATATTGATAGCTGGTCTGAAGACAAAATAAAGTATTTCTGGCTCTTCCTACACCAGCAGGTGTTTCTCACTCCTGGTGCCTGAAATGTATGTGCCTTCTAAGACTGTTTCTAAGTGTTAGAAACAAACAGCATTTGGAAAGCTGCATACATCATATGAAGTTGTTCTGCTTTTACAAGGGATTTGCTAAGTCTGATGTGTGAGCATAAATATTTGTATATTCATAAATTTTTGGTACTGATGCACCTAAAATTCACTGTTCCTGAGAAAGGCAGGAAGAGGCAGGACAACTATGAAAAAGCATGGCTTTTTTGAGAGTTCTCCAAGAAACAAATTTGTAAATATCCAAATTTCTTTATGTCATTAAAACCCAAAGTGTTATGAATTAAGATTAAAATATCAAACTTTCAGTAGGGTATGGGGAAGCCTCAAATAAAACTTTATTTTTCTAACTTAATAAAACATTACTACCAAAATGAGGTAATTTTTATACCAAATATTTTCCATCTATATAAATTTCTAATAATCCCTCTTATGTCTATACTTTCTTCTCAGTAGATGAGAATAAGTTCTAGAGATCATAAGTTATTTTAAAACTACTTTTATTCTGGGACTTCAAAAAACACACGGAATATACTTTCTTTTGAGTTCTCTGTAACTTGGGACCCATAATCCATTGCCATAAAATATCACAGATCTTATTATTCATAAGCAATATTATGGTGGAATAGTTAAATGATGCAAAGATTTGTTTCTTTAAAATTATGATTCACATTTGAGGCCTATAAAAAGGCACTGAAATGTAAGGAAAGATAATATTACCCTAAAGGCTCAGAGAAAAAGCATAACTTAAAAGTGATTTTCTAAAAGAAATGGAAAGAATTTTTTAAAATACTTGTCGGTAAATAGCAAGTAAGTTTACATTTATCCTTAGCTGATAGGTAGATAGATAGATAAGGAATCAACAATCCTCTATAAAACAAAAGTAGAGAGCCTCAAAAGAAAAAAAGCCATATGAAATTTAAAAAAAAGAACTCAAGGAAATCTAAACTCTAGTAGAAGAATTAAAATCCACACTGAAGATAACTTAAAGCATAAGGGACACTAGAAAACTGTGCTATAGAGAACAAATTTGGAAAATGCTAAAGAGTATAGAAAAAGAAAAAAAAGCAATGAAAATCCATATTTTTGAAAGATAGAAATACAAAAGCAATAACCATAGAACAAAATATCAGATATAAGACCAAACATGTTTATTGTAACAGTAAGTGGGTTAAATTTCTCTGTCAAATGGTTAGGAATTTCAAATAAGGTTTTAAAAACTAAAACTCTATTTTGCTTAAAAAAAAACTCTCTATTTTGCTTTTAAAAAAAAAATATATATATATATATATGTCTTGGAAAGGAAGAGTGAAGTAACTGAAGAAGACCTATCAGGAAAATGCAAACAAAAATGAAGCCATGGATGAGAGATAGAGTAGGTGAGAATTCAGCACGTAAGCACACGTGCTGAATGGACAGGTTGCATGGACAGGTTGTGCTAGAGGCATCCTGTACCGGCTCACAGAGCTGAGTGGACACACCTCTTCCTACCTCTACCTTTGGAGATCTGGTTTGCCGGCATACCACTGTATACACTTCTTTTCTTCAGTCTACTCCTTAACATTTCCCAGTTTTAAGGATACAACTTCTCCTTTTAGATCTTGGTTATGATCATTAAAGAACTTTCATTTATTGTGATGGTTAATATTTATGTGTCAACTTCACTTAACCTTGGGTACCCACACATTTGGACAAACATTATTCTGGGTGTTTCTGTGAGGTTGTTTTTGGACAAAATTAACATTTTAATCAATAGAGTAAAAAGATTGCCCTCCATAATGTAGGTGAGCCCTATCCAATCCACTGAAGGCTTGACTAGGAAACAAAGAACAACCTTCCCCCTAGTAAGAGGGAATTCTCCAGTAGACTGACTCTGGACTTCATTTGGACCATCGATTCTTCCAGATCTCCAGATCGCTTGCTTTCAAACTGGAACTGCACCATTCATTTTCCTGGATCTTCAGTCTGCTGGCCCACACTGCAGATTTGAACCTGGCCAGACTCCATAATCAGGTGAGCCAATTCATTATAATAAATAAATATATATATACACACCCATACACACACACATCCTATTAGTCCTGTTTCTCTGAAGAGCTCTGATTAATACATTTATACATTACATGCTTCACTTTAAAGGTTTTTAAAAAATATTTGTGTTGTAATATGGGCAATAATTATTTAGATTTAATGTAAGCATTAGTAATTTAATTATTTGCCACCAATTGTTTTATACCATGAATTCCACATATTTGGTTTCTTTAATTTGATTCATTTTTTGGTTGTCTGAAATATGATGGCAGGTAGTTATTTTCAGGAAGTGTATGTTAAGGGTATACATCTTGAGCGTGTCTGAGAATGTCTTTCTGTTGCATTCTCATATGAACAGCAGAGGAGGCAGGTATCAAGATCTTAATGCAATATCTCATCCTCTCCAAGTTCTGTGCAAGTTGCTCCATTGTCTTTGATCATTGGTTTGCAGATAAGGAAAATCTTAACCTTAACTTTTTTCCGTAATAAGTAGTGCTCTTCATGTTCTTTTTCTTCTCCTTAAAATGCAAACATTTCACTAGATTAGCCTATTTCATTGATTAAAGATGAAATTTTTTGCATTTTTATACCCTCTGGAATCAAGATACACCTTACAGTTTCTGTCTACCATATGGCAGTAGTGTCATCATTCTGCAAACCCTTCTATCGACACCTCTGAAAAATATCAAGCATGAAACCCTCTTAAACTCAATACTGTATGGGTTATACTCTTTGTTAGTCTATTTTCATTAGTCTATTTTTGCCCATGCTTAGTAAGCCATAAATTTAATACCTAAATCTTTATTCAGCTAAAAATCAAAGTATCTTCTATTATTTATTTAAAATATTCCTTCTCTATTTACTGTTTGTTCCTTCTGAAATTCTTCTCATTCTTCTCCCTCTGTCCTACATTTCCTTTATCTTTTCTTAAGTCAATGTCCATGTCTTTATCTTCTTCTTCTGAGTTTTGGGAGAAATTTTAGAGCATGTCTCCCCCTTCACTGATTCCATTTTCTGCAATAGACAACCTATATATATATGATTGTATCATCACAGATTTTAATTTATCCACTGTGTATGTTTTCTCCATACAATCCTTCCCAATCTCCACCTCTTTCCTCTTTAAGATCACCCGCAAATATAATGTTTACAATGCAATGCTCCAAAGAATTGTGTTAAAACATAATTTAGAAAACTTCTAAACATTGATTTTTCTCCCATTTCTTGCAGCACCTCTAGCTCACCAGGCAATTTTTGTTCTGATTGTTAAGTTTGATCCCCCTCTTTTGAAATCAGATTTTCTTTCATATACCAGTTGGGTTTTTCTTATGTGCTTGCACATCTGTGGTGATGAGCAGCGATGTCAAAGCCATTGTGTCCGGTGTCAGTGGTGTGTCTGTCCGGCTCAGAGTTTGAGTAAAACATGGTTCACCTCCTCCACATTCAACTTTAGGCAGCCTTTCCCCCACTCTTTCCTTCTCCTCATCCTGTAAGCGAAATTCCTCCCAGAGAATGGAACTGGCCAATGTGGCTTTATTAAAGAGAAAGCCAGTTCATCTGGCCCTCTCCACCCTGTCCCTAACATCTATCCCTCTTCCTCCTGGTAACCAGGGTTTTCCCCTCTCGCCTCCAACAAGCCACCTCTCCAGGGTCCAGTCAACAGATCTGACTTGAGTCGTCACATGTATTTCTTTCTGAAGAATTTGCTATATAACTGCACAGCCATTCTCTAAACCCTCATCAGTCATTATTCCTACCAAGGCAAAGTACACCCCAGGGGGACATTTTATATTTCCTAAAATGATGTGAGATAATTAAGATGCTATTAACTAGTCTTGAATCATTTTGGAGTCTTTTAAATTCTTTACCTAACGAGATTAGGGACTCACACTAATATTATGGGAAGGTAATTTATTTCCTTCATCAAAATAAACAAGCAATTGCTCACATCCCAAAAGATGGTAAACACTATCTATATTTGTGGAGTTATATTTGGGAATAGGATATGAAAAGATGAGAAAGCCTGCATAACTTATTGTTGATTTCATCAAGGTGGAAATCTGTATTTACACAAGTCAATTAGAACAAAAATAATAAAGCATACTAATCATTATATGCACACAGATCAAGAATAAGTTTTTGGGGGCTTCCCTGGTGGCGCAGTGGTTGGGAGTCTGCCTGCCGATGCAGGAGACGCGGGTTCGTGCCCGGGTGCGGGAAGATCCCACATGCCGCGGAGTGGCTGGGCCCATGAGCCATGGCTGCTGAGCCTGCGCGTCCGGAGCCTGTGCTCCGCAACGGGAGAGGCCACAGCAGTGAGAGGCCCGCGTACCGCAAAAAAAAAAAAAAAAAGAATAAGTTTTTGCAGCTATATTCACACATGGTGTATGTGCTACATATTGACAAAGCTCAAACTCATTGATCTACAGTATATATTATATAGATATTATATATTGATCTATATAGATCTGTAATATATATTATACACAATCTATATTACATATAGATCAATACAATATATATACCTACATACACATATAATCTAAAATGCATCTATATTTAAACTGAATTGAATCCATAAGTCTATTTTTCAGTTCCTTCCCTTGGATTTAATGCTTACTCAAAATAAATTCACCCAAAAAGTTAATATTCAATTTCTATTTATTTGCAATCTTCTTTCTTGGAACCATAGTAATTTTTCTGGAGGAAGAAACAAGGAAAAGTTTCATCTAAATATAATTTCTTTATTTAATTTTAATAATATATTTTAATATACAACTGGTGTTAGGAATAAAATGTGTGGTGAATAAAATGATTGGGGGAGAAATGTGTATTTTCTCAGAGTGCTAACAATTTGATATGAAATATAGCTCTTTGAAGCTTCAGCTCACACTAACAAAACTACCTCCATACTGTCTTTTGACATCTATGGTTACCAAGTTGCTCTGTTCTTGCAGGTATACACTTCATTCAAAAATATCTTTTCCCTAATATTTACTGAGCTCTGTCTATGCAGCAGATTAACTCAGTTAATCCTCAAAACATTTCCATGAGTTAACTTTCATTTCTGTATACCCATTTCACAGGTGAAAAGTCTGAGGATCAAGAAATTTGCCACAGCCATATAATTAGTAAGATGCAGAAGCAGGACTCAAAGATACAGCTCTCTGGTTCCAGGACCTGTGCTTTTGTGAGTACATTGGGCTGAACCTCCTGGAATGAGGCTTCTTTTTGGCTACTTTGGTTACACAGATACACTGTTATAGACTTTCCAAAAGTGCTGTTATCCAATTAGCTAAAATGCCTATGGAAATCAAGAACGGATTCTTACTAGGAAATCTAAATTTCAATGTTTTTCAATAAATCAAGGAAAAAAATTATATGATCATATCCATAGACGCTTAAGAATATTTGATAAAATCCAACGTCCATTCCAGAATTTAAATAAACTACTAAAAAGGAGAAATAACATATACGAAAACTACCCCAGACCAGAAGAAACATCTTAAAATGGAAACAAACAGTTCCACTAAAGCCAAAGGCAAGGCATGACCATTATTAAACTTTGTTCTGCAGAAACCTCCCAGCCAAGTCCCAGAGCTCTGGAAACCAGACTCATGTGTCCCCAGGTAGAAACCTGGTGGATTCTTCTCCCAAAAAACACTTCTCAAGAGGAAAGACCTAGAGAAGGTGAAGTACGGAGATCCCTCAATGAAACCAATTAGTCCGCCAGCCCCACTCACACACACAGAGCTTCCAGTCATCCCTTTGGTGCCCCACTCTTTAATATTAACAGCGAGCCAGTGATCACCAAGCATGTGATGACAGCCTCTAACAGACAGGATGGAAGTAGGAAAAGGAACTTCTAGGAGACAGAGACTGGCTGTCACATCTCTTTACAGACCATGAAAAGGCCATTTACACACTTTTGCCGCATCCTAGCAGCTGGGGATATGGACAGACATCTCCATTTTGGGCTTTGGATGTGAAACAAGTGATACAAAGAAACAGGGACAGAGGAGAATGTGTCCACCATCCAGTGGTGGCCACAGTGGCTCATACTCCTCCTGGGGAATAGCTCTACCTATGGTCTTGGTCCCTAATTTCCCTGGTTTCTGTTCTTAGTAACCTGATTCTCTAGCCTTCCTGGCAATTCTGTGAACCACAGAATAGCTTTCAACAAAAAGCTTTCTGCTTTTTAATAAACCAGAATCAATTTCAATTGCTCACCCTCAAGCACCTATCTTACACTGATCTCCAAATTATATTGTTAGGTGAAAAGCAATATGATAAGTATAATATCATTCAAATAAAAGCAAAAGCTGTCTACAAAAAATAGTTATGGTTACTTTTTCTCTTCTTCCTTTTACTGTTCTGTATTTTCCCATTTTTGTGCACTAAACATACGTATAATAATGTTAAAATGTGCTTAATAATTGGTAAATGCATTTCCTGTCTGTCACAAGTCAGATTCTCCAGGGAGTAGACTTTGAGAAAAAGATTTCCATACAGGAAATTCATTGGGGTGTTCTCAACACCTATAAGGAAGTAAAGAAAGCAAGACTGATCAAAAGGAGAGGTTGAATTGTGATGCAGTCACAACAAAGGCCTCAGCTGATCCTATAAGGTGTTCTGGAGCTGGGTTGGCCTGAATTGGGGAAAGAGAACTTCCGACCCCTGCATCAACCAATCCTTAGTTGTGGCCACCCCTGTAAAGAGCCAGGGAGTAATCTTGAGCAAAGCACCTCTTTTTAGCTGAAGGCAATTCTTAGAAAGGAACTCAGCCAAGAACTTACAACTGCCAGTATTCCCAGCAGCTGAGAGAATGAATGTTTCAGTACTGGAAGGGAGTGATCTGGTCAGCACATTAAAGTATCCACTACAGTCTACCCCTTGTCAGATCCATGTGTTTCACATAATTAAGTCTGTGAGCAGCTTCTCCAGGATTCTGTTGGGTCTCTTTTCCTGGGGCAAATTTCCACAGGATAATTAATGTGATGAACTATGGCCCCCATCACTAAAGCAGGTCCCAGTGCCAAAACTGCTTCTTTTTATGCCCCCTCCTCCAACCAGCCATTCTAGATTCCCCTCACCCATGGCTAGCACTTCTGCAGGTCAAGGTGGCTTATCTGGTGGAGCAATCTAGACCCTCTTTTTTTTTTTTTTTTACATCTTTATTGGAGTATAATTGCTTTACAATGGTGTGTTAATTTCTGCTTTACAACAAAGTGAATCAGTCATACATATACATATGTTCCCATATCTCCTCCCTCTTGCGTCTCCCTCCCTCCCATCCTCCCTATCCCACCCCTCCAGGCGGTCACAAAGCACGGAGCTGATCTCCCTGTGCTATGCAGCTGCTTTAGACCCTCTTATCTGAGGAGTCTGAGCACCTGGTCACATGTGTTTCTCAGGCCAACCAAAATTGCCATCAAAATTGGGCCAATGAGTATCAAAAGACACCCAAGGATTTCTTCAGTGAGAAATACACTTCTGTTGTTTATAAGCTACCCAATCTGTGGTATCTTGTTATAGCAGCCCAAACAGGCTACAACACATAGATAACATACCACCGCCTCCAAAGTACTTGCCACTTCTTGCCCATTTGGTATGTCAATGATGTCATCAGTAGAGTGAGCCAATAGGATGTTCTATGGGATGTCTAGATGACCAAGGACCTTTGGGACTATATTTTGACAAAGGGAAGGAAAGTTAATAAGACTGGGGCAAGAAAATAAATGTATACTGTTGTCCATCCTAAGTAAATGCAAACTGTTTCTGGTCCTCCTTTCTGATAGGGGTGAAAATCAGCACATTTCTTCCATCAGTAGTCACATGCCATGTACCTGAGGACATATTGATCTCCTCCAGCAAAAGATACCATATCTGGCACAGCAGCTATGTTCCAGTTACCTACTTGTAACAAACCATTCAATGCCTTAAAACAATAACAAGCATTTATTTTGCTCTAATTCTGGAGATCAGCTCAGCTCAGGTGGGCAGTTCTCAATCAGGGTCTCTCATGTGGTTACAGTTAGTCAGTGCCTGGGGTCAGGGTCATCACAAAGCCTTTTTCACTCATATGTCTGGTCCCTGGGCTGGGATGACTCAAATAGCTACAGGTTGAAACATCCAAGGTTGCTCAGGCAAGTCTCAATCTCTCTCTCTCTCTCTCTCTCTCTCTCTCTCTCTCTCTCTCTCTCTCTCTCTCTCTCTCTCTCTCTCTCCTCTCTTCTCTCTTCTCTCTCTCTCTCTCTCTTCCCCTCTCCTCCCTCTCTCTCACCCATATCTCGAAGTAGTGTTTTGACACGGTAGACTCAGGGTAGCCAGACTGGTTACATGGCAACTGAAGGCTCCCAGAGTGAGTGTCCCAAAAGAAACCAACATGGCCTTTACTAAACTAACCTTGGAAGTCATGCAGCAGAATCACTTCTGCCACATTTTAATCATCAGGATAGTCACAAAGCCCCCTCTAGATTCAAGGACAGGGGATCTGAACAGCACCTCTTGAGGGAAGAGTGTCAAAGAATTTGCAGGTAGGTTTCAAAAGCATCCCATGCTGCAACTGGGGCCACTACTTTGCTGAGTTTGCAGTATCCACTCTCGCCTACCAGGATTCATCTGACTTTTGTAGGGGACAGACCAGTGAATTAAATGAAGGTATGATGGGGATTGCTACCCCCTGCAATATTGTTTTTTATATACTATTCTGGCTGAAGTGGGAGAGAAGGGTCATTTTAGACACTTGCAGTTGGCCTGCTCCCACTATGGTAGTTTTTACTCCACAGGCCAGGGAAGCAATGCTGGGCTCTCGCAAACACCTAATATATCCATTCCAATCATATCTGGCTAGCCCCAGGAAGGAGAAGGGATGAGGCAGCTTTCTTCAGCTGAGAGCAAGACTTAGAGACTCAGATGAGAACTGTTGGCCTCCAACATTTCCAGCAGATGAGGAAATAAATATTTCTGCTTTGAATGGAGTATGAGGAAGCACACCACAGCATCCACTGCACTGACTATAGTGTATGATAAAATTTGATATGGTTAAAAAATTCAAGGATTTATCTGGAAGTGACATAGGAGAGAAAAGAGAAAGAATGCCATTTATTCTTTTTTCAAGATTGGGTAAAGAATCAACCTTTTGATTTATTAGTCCTAAAGAATAATCTCCATGAATAAGCTATTCACAATCTCATTTCTCCCACCAAAATGATACACAAACTATCATACTATTTCTTCCTTTCTGTTATTCCAAGCACTTGTCTTGACTTCTAAACATCATTCTCACTCCAAATGTCAATGCTGTATATCATATCTCTCTGTGGAGGCAAAACTAGGCCTGATTAGATTTATGTTAAATAACAATCAATTCTACTTTTGAAATGAGCCAGCTTTGAATTCCCTAAACCTATTTTTTATTGGGAAAGTACCTTCACCCGATGGCATTTCTTAGAAAAATATAAGAAGCAAACTCCAAATCAAGCATCTCAGAGGTCAAGAAAGGACCAGGCCATGAAGAAATGACAAAATGGGATTTTTTTTCAAATGGCTATAATTTAGATTCATTTATTTACTAAATTAATGCTTTTAACCCCAAAATTTAGTTCAATGTATAATAACTGTTTTAGCTTTTATTGAATTACATTTTTATTTGTTAATTTTATTTATTTTTTAATACTTTTTTAAACTATATGATTCAAAATAGCAAAAAGAATTAAAAGATAAACAATGAAAAACAAAAATCTCCCTCTCATCCTGAATCCAATCTGTCCAATTTCCTTCAACAGAAAACCAACTATCTTAGTTTCTTATATCCTGCCAGATTTTTTTATGTATATTCAAGCATAAATCTATATTCACAAAAATTATCTTACACAAAAGGTAGCATATTTTATACATTGTTCTGCACCTTGCTTTTTTCACTCAACAAAATCAATTGTTTTTGATTAATAAAAAACCACAGTGTTTGGGGGGGATTTTTTACAGTAAAATATTATTATTTGGGATTTTTGGATAATCATAGTATTATTGCAAGTATGCTTAAAATGATAGCTATGTATTACTTATAAATTACAAAATTAAGTCTGTATACAGGCCCCACCCCAATGACAAGGTCCTACAATAAAATTACATGATTTATTTCTTTTTAATATTAAGTCAAAAGTCACTACAGGCAATGTGGTCCAATAATCAGACCCAAATTTAATGTCTTCTTCTATCATCCCTGCCCTCTTCTACAAGACGGCAGGTAGAACCACATTTGGAGAAAACATCAGAAGTCTACATTTAAGACCCTTGTGAATAGGTCCCCAGGGAAATGGCCCCTCCCATCACTAGCCCAACTTTCCCCCACAAGACTAACTCCAAATCAGGCAAATGGATTACAACAGCAGAGTCATCAGTGCCTACTAACAAAGCCAGATAACTCTTAGAACATTGTCATTTGCAAGGTCAAACCTCTTTGCCAGAGCCAGTTCCAAGGCATGTACAGTCACACAGGCTCAGGAAGGCCCCATGCTTGGTAGAATGCTCTGCGGTCACCACCTTGAAATTCTCAATTTTTTAACAAGATGCCCTGAATTTTTATTTTGCACCGCCCTCTGCCTCTTCTCAGAATGCATTCTAAGACAGAGGGTGCAGTAAGGGAAAAAGAATGTCTCCAAAAATAAGGAAAAACACACTCTACAAAACTTGCGGGATTTAAGTATTATTTTCCCCGTGGGGTTCCTCCTAAATCCCTACAAAAGGTTAACTGCTAACCCATAGGAACCACTATCATTTTCACAAAAGGCTACTTTTTGCACAGGGGGCAGGTAATTGCTTTTTGTGTTCCACATCATTCTTACTTTTTTTTTTCCTTTTCTGTTAATGATGAATGGCTTGTCAAAGCAGCAATAATATTTTTATTTTAATTACCATCCATCTAAAGTCCTTATTTCCAAGAGAAAAGATTAGTTTAATGATTAAACTCCCTCTGCTTCTATGAGTAAAAATTAGTCAACCAAATACTGTCTTCTTTTAGTGGACTTAACAATACAGCATTAGTACACAGGTGATTTCATTTTCAGACAATTGATATGTGTGATACACACCAATGGATCTCCCACGGACCTTAGGTCGTGAGCAGAACTCTACAGGTTTTGCAACTGCTTCCCCAGTCCTGTGTGTACCAACCATTGCCCACAGACAGAATCAGTAATAGAGGTCCTATACTAAAGTTTCTCAAATGTTTGTAGACGCTGTTAGAATTAATAAGTCAAAAATCTATATGAAATAATGTCATATGAAAGTATTGCTGAATTCATAGTAACTTTTTAAATGCATTGTCCCAACCAACAGACATAAAAAATCCGACTGCCTTCCTGAAGGATCCATCCAAGAGTATTCTGAGTTTATGTTAAAGGGATGCTTAAGCGTGGAAAGGATGGGGACCATCTGAGCCCCGTGTTCAAATCTAAACAACTCAGGATGGCATTCAAGGCCTTCCAGTGTCAAGCATCTAAGGAGGCAGTAGGTGTGAAGAACACAGGTTTAGAAGTTAGGTGGACTGTGTTCCATGCTCCACGATTAGCTGGGTAGCCTTGGACAAGCTAGTTAACTTCTATGTCTTCTTCTCCTCACCTGTAAAATAAGGTGAACATAGCAGTACCTACCTTGTTATCTCAGTGGACACCACCCCAGGACACCTTGATCTCAAAGGAGGGGGATCGTGGTGGTGGAGGGAGCCCCCACTCCCATCTAAGGGGAGGAAGGAGCAGAACAGAGTGAGTTGGGGCTGGGACGGTGCTTAGTGATATGCCCTGCACAGGCATGTAATAGTCTGACCATAGTGTCTGCACGTAGCAAGCCTACAATAAGTATCACTTAGTTATTTTCACAATGGTTAAGTCACTTGCCTGCCTTCTCTAGCTGACTGGCCATCCTAACCTGTGTGATGATTAAAAGCACCTTCTAGAGCAGTGCTTCTCAATCTTTTTGTTCATTACCTTTTAAGACATTACTTTTCCTAATGGACTTCTCCATGATATTTTAACACCACAGATATATTGTAATTCTATTTATGAGGATTCATTTCATGAGCCAGCTTGGCTGAGCCATGGACAGGATGCTGGGATTGCAAACCCCACCCCTGCCATATAGACTGAGTGGTGAGGGGAAGGCTGTAGGCTCTGGGTGGGAGGTTCCTGTGACTCATGGCCTCGTGGGCCTTTTCCTTTAGTCCTGTCCTTCCAGTCAGTGGGCTGGACATCTTTTCTGAGAGCCAGTTCCAGGATTTCCCTAGAAACCTCCTTGATTGCCCCTCATTCCCCACACCCCCAGTCAGTCTTCCCTCAAGTTCTGAGCCAACACCCTCATCATTCCTCCATGTAAATATCTTCTTTTCCTCTCACAATCATCCTTAAGGTGTTTTAAAGCCAGAACCCGAAAGATTAGCAACCACAAGCTACTTTCCCCTTATTGAAGGGCAGGGAGGAGCCTCAGAATGTTTGGTTTCCATCCTTAGAGTACATGTGCCTCAGGTCCTAGAATGGGTTGGATCACTTAAAGCAGCTGTCATTAAGTTTCTGATTTTAAATTGGTTGAATATTCATACCCTGTTATATTCTTTGGCTCGCTTAATCTCTACAACAACCCCATGAGGTAGGTTGTATTATCAGCCCCATTTTACTTTATTTATTTATTTTTTGTATAGTTGATTTACAATGATTACAATGTTATGTTAGTTGCTGGTATACAACAAAGTGATTCAGATATAGATATAGATATTCTTTTTCAGATTATTTTCCATTATGGTTTATTACAGGATATTGAATATATTGGGTTGACCAAAAAGTTCGTTTTCGTAACATCTTATGGAAAATCCCAAGCGAACTTTTTGGCCAACCCAATAGTTCCCCATGCTATACAGTAGGGCCTTGTTGCTTATCTATTTTATATATAGTGGTTTGTATCTGCTAATCCCAAACTCCTAATTTATCCCTTACCCCCTTTCCCCTTTGGTAACCATGTTTATTTTCTATGTCTGTGAGTCTGTTTCTGTCTTGTAAATAAGTTCATTTGTGTCATATTTTAGATTCCACATATAAGTACTATCATATGGTATTTATCTTTCTCTGTCTGAGTTACTTCACTTAGTATAATAATCTCTAGGTCCATCATGTTGCTGCAAATAGCATTATTTCATTCTTTTTTACATCAGCCCCATTTTAAAGATGAGGCAACTCAGGCACAGAGAGGTTAAATAACTTACATAGTTCACACAGCTGGTAGGTAGCTGTGCTGGTTTTCAAGCCCAGGTCTTTCTGATACAGACCAGGGTTCTTGGCCTTCCCCAATCAATAGAAATTGACCAGAGGCCCGACAAGAAATTCAGGCAAGGCTTTACTGGGGCCCCTGCTGCAGCAGGGGGCAGTGAGAACAAGCAACGGGTTCCCTTGCTTGCTACTCCCCAAGGGGGTGGGGGGGAGCTGGATCCTTACATGGGGTGAGGGTGGGGGTGTGTCCAGGGACTGGGCAGGAGGGCTGGCTTAGGTGTTTTGCCCACCCCTCTGGTGATGCTGAGTGCAGGGGGCATGCTCAGTACCCTACTTTTGCTCCCAACACACTGTTTTTGCTCCAGGCTCTTCAGAAGTGGCAGTTGGGTTTTTTGGTCTCTTTGTATCATTTGTTCAGAATTTGCCCTAACTGTGCATACATGCAGTTATTTTTAGTCCCATATAGTTTCTTTGTATTTTGTTGCTGGAGGAGAGGTATGTCCAGGTGCAAGCATTGCAACACTGCAGCAAAGGGACCTGGGACCAGGTCCCAGGCCTGTCTCATTTCTGACTTACAGCCTGAATGCTTAGACGACACAAGTAAGCTCTAAGAGGCCCAGTGGTGATCTGGCCCTAGCAGAGGAGCTAAATCTAGGAAAAGTTCCCTTTATCTTTTCCCCAGCTTCTAGATTTAGTAGGCATTCCCCATATGTATGTGAAAGACTGAGGTTGCTAAGAGAAATTACAGTGGCCTACCTACAGCAGTCAAGCTAGGGTTAACTGAGGTGTGTTAGTTTCTACCTCTGGTCAGGAGGAAAATAATGCTTAATCTCACTCCCAGCCCAATGCCAAAGACCAATGGACTGCTGCCTGAGCTGTGTCCTTGTGGGCAAAACTGAAACTTGCGAAGTGATCTGGAGGGGAGATGGCTCTGATGATCAGAACAATCTAAAAATAAGGAAATGTTTGAAGAATTGTTGTGACAGTGACATAGGGGAAAAAAAAGAATCCTTTACCTTAAGTGGAAAACTTTTGCCCACGGACAAAACTACAATGTCTAGATACCTGTTAGAATTTACAAAAGTCTGTTTCCCCAGATACCAACTTTTGACGTTGTGGGCCAGCACACACATATTAAATCTAGAATTCACGAGGTAATACTATGCAGTGCTGATGACGTATTTATTTAGTACCTGGGAAGTTTTTTCTTTTGTTTTCATTATAAAAGCAATATAAGTTCATGGTAAGAAAGTCAAACAGAACAGAAGGGAGTAAACTGAAATGTAAAGGTCTCACCCTACACAAACCACCCATTTCAACTCCCCAGAAGTAATTCCTTTTGTTAAGAGCTTTTCTATGCAATCATAAGGAAATAATATCTGTTGGCTGGTTTTTTAAACAAATGGGACCATCCTATACATCATTGTTTAGAAATTACTTTTTTAGTATGTAATAGCATGGATTGGGTATCTTGTCACCTACAGCTTATAATTGTTGTATGATATCCCACTTATGGGATGCAGGAAGAAGTTTTGACTAGTCTCCTAGTATTGGAAATTCAGGAGAAATGCCTGAGAAATAATGATAGTTCACAAAATTATATGATGAATAAACACCTTCATACACAAGTTCCCCATTAGAATATAAGTTCTATGGTGGCACAGATTTTACCTGTTTTGTTTACTGACACATAGTGGGTGCCAAATAAACATTTGTGGGGTAAATATCATGTGTATATGGATCTATACAGATATTTTTTTAATTTCTATATATATTGACCAAGCACCCTCCAATATTATTGTTTCATTATATACTCCCATGTGCTTTGTTTTATTTTGCTTTGTTTTGTTTTGTTTTCACCAGCTGGGGACTTCATCTTTAGAGCTCAGTGTAGTAGTAATAGTGAATGTTTGTGTATTAGTTTCCTGTTGCTGCCATAACAAATTACCACAAATGTCGTGGCTTAAAACAGTTCATTATCTTCCAGTTCTGGGGGTCAGAAGTCCAAAATGGGTTGGCAGGGATGTGTTCCTTCTGGAGGCTTTACAGGAGACTTCATTTCCTTGCCTTTTTCAGCTACTAAAGGCTGCATTCTTTGGTTTGTGGCCTCTTCCACACCATTCCAACCTCTGCTTCTTGTCACATCTCCTTCTCTGACTCTGACCCTCTTGTCTCTCTTCTTCCCTTATATGGACTGTTGTAATTACATTGGGCCCACCTTGATAATCCAAGGTAATCTCTCCATCTTGAAATCTCTAACTTAATCACATCTGCAAAGTCCCATTTGCCACATAAGGTAATATATTCACAGGTTCCAGGGATTAGGACATGGACATCGTTGGAGAGCCATTACTTTGCATATCACAGCTGCGGAATCATGTTTGAATTTCAGCGTTGTCACTTCAACATGCATACCCTACATATGTTGAGTCCCTACTTATCATGTCCTGAACTAAATCTAAGAAATACACTAACTAGCTCAGTGGTCTTGCCCAAGTCACATAACCTCCCTGAGCCTCCAATT
The DNA here is from genome assembly GCF_005190385.1 of Monodon monoceros. Lineage (NCBI taxonomy): Eukaryota > Metazoa > Chordata > Mammalia > Artiodactyla > Monodontidae > Monodon > Monodon monoceros. The sequence goes on from NW_021703769.1 coordinate 60,041,419, forward strand.
CTCAGTTGCAAAAGTGGAGGGATTCATATCTGTCTCATAGGAACTGCTGTATGGAGAATGTCTCCAGTCTTTTCCATTTGACCAGCATTTAGGAACTACTATATACTGTTTTAATCTTGAAAAAATGTGAATGTAAAACACTGGATTAAGCAGTAAGAGGCAGAGAAACAGATCTTCTTGTAAACTTCTGATGTGAATGTAAATTGGTACAGGCTTTCTAGAGGGCAATGTGGTACTATGAATATAATGAAAAGGCTTATATATGTTTGTTCTCTTTATCCTAGTAAGTATCCACTTCTAAAGTGCATCTTAGGGGCATGGTTGAATTTATGTCCAAAGATACTCAGTGAAATATTACTTACAATATGACAGGGGGAACAGAAACAGACTAAATGTCCACTAATAAGGAGCTGGGTAAATAAGTATGGTACATCCTCATTGCAGAAATCTCATCAGCCATATAAAAGGATTTTGTAAAAGAACATTAAATACCATGTTCAGAGGCTTGTCAAATGATAGTGACAAACCCGGGATTTAAGTCAGGGTTACTTATTACATCAGCAAAAGAATTCTGTGTGGTGAGAGAGCTTTTATATACCAAAAAAAAAAAAGACTAAAAGTGTAGATATCATGATGTTACAGTGGTTATTTCTGGGTAATGGAATAAGAAGTGGTTTTTATTTTTGCTTACTTATAAAGTATTTTTAATTTTCTAACAATGAAGATTGGGGAAAAGGGACGTCGACACAGAACAATTCCTCTAGTGAAATTAACAGGCGTTTCTAGGTATAGAACCAATACTACCGAAGGTGTCCCCCTAGTGGAAGACGGGACGCGGCGGCCGCTGGAACACCTGATTGCGACTTTTCACATAGCTAATTGTATTCAAGACTTTCCGAGAGAAACAAGAGCCTAAAGTTAGCAAGCTATGCTGCTTATTCAAAATTTTTTTAAAAAGAGGGGCCCATTGCAAAAGAAAGGAGCAAACCTCACCCTGGGAAGCAGGTGCTACCAATTCTAGGCGCAATCCTTAGATTGACAATTAACTTTTTCAATTGTCAAGGTCGGGGAACTAAGCTCCTTGGGTTTAATTCTCCTCTCTCGCTTGGTGGTAGCTTATGTTCTAGGTCCAGGTCTAGGTCTAGGTCTAGGCCGCCTTACTCCCAAATCAAAGGTACAGACAAGGTGAAATAACTGAAGACTGGGGCGCAGCCTGAAGCCTGAAAAGAGACACCTGTTGGGAGCGCTAGCACCTCCCCGCGACTCAACGAATCTTCGGTTCCTCTCGGCTCCTCTCGGCTCCTCTTCGGCTGAGTTCGGCCTCGCTCGTCTTCTAGGGCTCGGCTCTCTTCGGCTGCGTTCGGCCGGCTCGCGTCCTCTCGGGCTCGGCTCTCTTCGGCCGCGCTCTGTTCGCTCTCGTCTCGGACTCGGCTCTCTTCGGCTACGTTCGGCCGCGGCGCCGAAGGGCGCCCATGGAACCGGGTTTGCCGGCTCGAGAGACAGCTATGGCGCCGCTGCTGGAGTATGAACGGCAGCTGGTGCTGGAACTACTGGACGCGGACGGGCTGGTGGTGTGCGCCCGTGGACTCGGCGCGGACCGGCTCCTCTACCACTTCCTCCGGTTGCACTGCCACCCGGCGTGCCTGGTGCTGGTGCTCAACACGCAGCCAGCCGAGGAGGTGCGGCCGCCCGCGCTGGGGGAGGGGACCCCGGGAACGCTGGGGGCCTTCGGAGCAGACGCAGGCCTCGGCGCGGAGGCCAGCCTTCTGAGGGCGATGCGGGTCCCTGACGCGGGCGGGAAGGCGTTGAATAGGGGTCCCTGAGACAGATGCAGGCCCCTGACGCGGGTGCGGGGACGCTGAGACGGTGGGCGGGGTCGCAGGACCCTGACACGGGTTCGAGGACCTGAAAGGGTTGGAGGGTCTCTGAGAGGAGTAGGGGAGTCATTTGAGAAGCGTGGAGGTGGGAAGGATTGGAGGTCTCTGAAGAGGGTGGGGAGTTGTCTGGTGGAGGATGTGGAAGGGAATAACGAGGCAGTCCTGAAGTTGTGTATTAAGGGACTTGCTGGAGGTAGAGGAGTGAGGTCTCTAAAAGGGAACAGTGATGGGGATGGAGGAATCTCTGAAGGGAATGGGGAGACGTGAAAGGAGACGCTGAGGTTGGGGAGAACCCTGTAGGGAAGAGGAGGGACTGGGGGTTCACCCAGGCTGTGGGAAGAGGGGCATAGGGTCAGAAGGGAAGGGAGCTGGAAGCTGAGGGTATTGGGGAAGGGTACCTGGGTTAGGGAGAGTAGAGAACACTGAGGAAGACAGAAGGGGGATACACCTTTGCTGAGGGGCGACACAGCTTGATCTGACAACTCTGATGAGCCCTTAGATATCTAGAGCAGATGGCCAGAAGGAAAATGCCAGCTGAGAAGAGTGACCACACACTCCCTGACTGATCCACCTAGGTATCCCTAGTGCTTGACTAGCGCTTAGCACAACATGGGGCCCCCCCAGGAAAGGTGGTATCAAACTTAAAGGACCAAGGGTCCCATTGACATGATGAAATCCCCTCTAGGGTGGACCAGGACAGAATAGTCTAAAACACCACCTGGGGAAAGGATTCCCTTGTTATCTTCTCACATGGTATTTACACCTGCTTGCAGAGTTGCCTCTGGTGGGCAGTATTTTCTAGGTAGCAGAAGTCTTTTAACTCAGGATTTTAAAAGTCTTTTGTTGTCGTTAAACTGCTAATAACATCTCAAGTGCAGTGAGTCCTTAGTGCAAACCCCAAAACAAAAACAAAACCCTAGATAAATGTCGATTGTTTGGTTGATCAGCGTAAAGTAATTTAGTTTGTATGTTCATTAAGTTCATGATCTCTGAAAAAGGCAGCATATCATTTTAAATACAAATACTGGTAACCTAATAAAAACTGCCCTCTATTAAACGGTCTACTAATCAAGTCTGATTTAATTTAGGAATATTTTATCAATCAGCTGAAGTTAGAAGGAGTTGAACATCTCCCTCGCCGAGTAACAAATGAAATCACAAGTAGCAATCGCTATGAGGTGTACACACAAGGCGGTGTGATATTTGCAACAAGTCGAATACTTGTGGTTGATTTCTTGACTGATAGAATACCTTCAGATTTAATTACCGGTAAGAATTTGAAGCCTTATTGTTATTTGTATATACGTTTGCACTTTCTTTTTTTTCTGTATGTATCTGTTCCCTCTGCTAAACTCTAAACTAGAACCTTCTTGTGAACAGCATTGGATGTTTTTGTTCAACATTGTGCTTCCAGGTGTTAACACAATACCTGACACATTTTGGATGCTTAGTAAATATTTATGGCCTGAATAAGAAACTAAATGTAAGATTGACGTTTCCTTGTTTTCTAAGCTCATATTCAGTCAATACTTAGTAATTGACAGGCATTTGCTTTTAGAAACTACTCAGATTTGAAGTGTTTATAAATATTCTTTATATATTTCCTAAAAGAGTTTGGTTTTCCTCTTTAAAGAATATTTTTTCCCATGATTTGAAATTTTCAAAACAATTTTTTTCAGTATAGTTAGCATACAATATTATATTGGTTTCAGGTGTATAGTAATTCAGTATTTTTATAGATTATGCTCCATACAAATTTATTATAAATATTGACTATATTCCCTGTGCTGTACATTACATCCTTAACTTGTTTATTTTATACCTAATAGTTTGTACCTCTTACTCCCCTTCACCTTTTTTGCCTCTCGCCCCATCCCTCTCCTCACTGGTAACCGCTAGTTTGTTGTCTGTTTCTGTTTTGTTGTATTTCTTCCATTGTTTTATTTTTTAGATTCCACATAAAAGTGAAAACACAGTATTTGTCTTTCTCTGTCTGACTACTTCATTTAGCAAAATACCCTCCAGGTCCATCCATGTTGTGGCACATGGCAAAATTTCATTCTCTTTTTATGGCTGAGTGATGTTCCATTGTATATATATTCCACATCTTCTTTATCCATTCATCTATCCATGGACACTTTAGTTGCTTCCATATCTTGGCTGTTGTAAATAATGCTTCTGTGAACATTGGGGTGCATATATCTTTTTAAGTTAATGTTTTTGTTTTCTTCAAATAAATACCCAGGAGTGGAATGGCTGAATCATATGGTACTTCTCCTTTTAGTTTTCTGAGGAACCTCCATACTGTTTTCCATAGTGGCTGCACCAATTTACATTCCCACCAAGAGTACACGAGGGTTCCTTTTTCTCCACACCCTCAAAAAACACTTGTTATCTCTTGTCTTTTTCACGATAGACATTCTGAGAGGTGTGAGGTGATATCTCATTGTCCGTGTCTGTTGGCCATCTGTGTGTATTCTTTGGAAAAATGCCTATTCAGATCCTCTGCCCATGTTTTAATCAGGTTCTTTGGTTTTTTGATGTTGAGTTGTATGAGTCTTTGGTATATTTTAGATATTAATCTCTTATTGAACATATTGTTTGCAAATATCTTCTCCCATTCAGTAGGTTGCTATTTCGTTTTGTTGGTTGGTTTCCTTTGCTGTGCAAAAGCTTTTTAGTTTGATTATTTTTGTTTTTGTTTCCCTTGCCTAAGGAGACAGATCCAAAAATTATTGCTAAGACAGATGTCAGAGAGCATACTGCCTATGTTTTCTCCTAGGAGTTTTATGGTTTCAGGTCTTACAGTTAGGTCTCTAATCCATTTTGACTTTATTTTTGTATATGGTGTGAGAAAAATGTTTTAATTTCTTTCTTTTACATGTAGTTGTCCAGATTTCCCAACACCAGTTATTGAAGAGACTGTCTTTTCCCCATTGTATATTCTTGACTACTCTGTTGTAGATTAATTGATCATGTGCATGAGTTTATTTGGGAGCTTTCTATTCTGTTCCATTGATCTCTGTGTCTGGTTTTGGGGCAGTACATGCTGTTTTGATTACTGTAACTTTGTAGTATAGTCGCAAGTCAGGGAACATGATACCTTCAGTGTTGTTCTTTTTTCTCAAGATTGCTTTGAATATTTAGAGTCTTTTGTGATTCCAATCAAATTTTAGGATTATTTGTTCTAGTTCTAGGAAAAATGTCATAGGTATTTTGATGAGGATTGCATTAAATCTGTAGATTGCTTTGGGTAATATGGACATTTTAACAATATTCTTCCAATTGATGAACAAAGGATATATTTCCGTTTATTTGTATTGTCTTCAATTTCTTTGATCAACGTCTTATAGTTTTCAGAGTACAGATCTTTCACCTCCTTATTAAATTTATAAATAGTTTAATTAATTTAATTTAATACCTAAATTTATTCTTAGGTATTTTATTCTTTTTCATTCAGTTGTAAATGGGATTGTTTCATGATTTCTGTTTCTGATACCTCATTCTTAGTGTATAGAAATACAACAGATTTCTATATTAATCTTATATTCTACAACTTTACTGAGTTTACTGAATTTATATATTCTAATCATTTTTTGGCGGAGTCTTAAGGGTTTTCTATATATAGTATGTCATCTGCAAATAGTGAGTTTTACTTCTTCACTTCCAATTTGGATGCCTTTTATTTCTTTTTCTTGTCTGATTACTGAGCCTAGGCCTTTCAATATTATGTTAAATAGAAGTGGTGGGAATGGACATCCTTGTCGTGTCCCTGATCTTAGAGGAAAAGATTTTAGCTTTCACCATTGAGTGTAACATTAGCTGTGGGTTTGTCATAAATGGCTTTTATTATGTTGAGATATGCTCCCTCTATACCAACTTTGTTGAGAGTTTTTATCATGAATGGATGTTGAATTTTGTGAAATGCTTTTTCTGTATCTGTTGAAATGATTTTGTGATTTATAGCCTTCATTTTGTTAACGGTTCAATATCCACAAATCAAGGTTCAGTATTGAACTATCCTTGCATCCCTGGAATAAATCCCACTTGGTCATGATGTATGATCCTTTTATATATTGTTGAATTCAGTTTGCTAATATTTTGTTGAGGATTTTACATCTATGTTCATCAGGGATATTGGCCCTTAATTTTCTTTTTTTTGTAGTATCTTTGTCTGGTTTTGGTATCAGGATAATGCTGGGCTCATAGAATGAGTTGGGAAGTGTTCTATCCTCTTCAATTTTTTGGATAGTTTGAGAAGGATAGGTATTAACTCTCCTAAAGTGTTTGGTGGAATTCTCCTGTGAAGTCATCTGGTCCTAGACTTTTCTTTGTTGGGACTTTTTGTTAGTGATTCAATTTATTACTAGCAATTGGTCTCTTTAGATATTTTATTTCTTCCTGATTCAGTATTAGAAGATTGTGTGTTTATAGGGGCTTATCCATTTCTTATAAGTTGTCCAATTTGTTGGCATATAACTCTTAGTATATTCTCTTATGATTATTTGTATTTCTGTGATATCAGTTGTAAGTTTGTCTCTTTCAATTCTGATTTATTTATTTGGGCCCTTCCTCTTTTTTTCTTGATGAGTCTGGCTAAAGGATCAATTCCTTTAAATAGAAAATTAGGTTGTTTGAGTGTTTTCTTGTTTCTTGAGGTAGGCCTGTATCACTATATACTTCCCTCTTAGAACTGCTTTTACTGCATCAGATAGATTCTGGAAAGTTGTTTCTGTTTTCATTCCTCTCAATGTATTTTTTAATTTCCTATTTGATTTATTTGTTGACCCATTGGCTTTTTAGTAGCATCTTATTTAGTCTTCATGTGTTTGTATTTTTCTTCCCAAAATTGATTTGTAATTTCATACTGTTGTGATTGGAAAATATCCTTGATATAATTGCGGTCTTCTTAAATTTACTTAAGGACTTAAGTCTTTCTAGTGTATTTTTCATTTTAGTTATTGTATTCTTCAGTTCTGATTGGTTTTTTTTTATATTTTTCTAGTTCTTTGTTGAAGCTCTCACTATATTCCTCTATTTTCCCAAGTTCAGTGAGCATTTTTATGACTCTTGCTTTAAACTCTTTATCATGTAACTTACTTATGTCTGTTCATTAGGGTTTTTTCTCAGAATTTTATTTCGTTCTTTTGTTTGGAACATATTCTTCTGTCTTCTCATTTTATTTAACTTTCTCTGTTTGTCCCTATGAAGTTAGGCAAAACAGTTACCTATCCCAGTCTTGAATCCATGTCCCTGTGGACACAGGGAGTGTCCCTGTGCAGTCTGCGTGTGCCCAGTGGTTTTGGTGGGAGAGCTGAATCTGAAGAGGGCACAGGCCGCGTCTTCTCCCAGGGTCCACTGGCAGAGCTTCCTTGGTGGGGGATAGGGCTGGAGCAAGAGCTCAGTACAGGCTGGGGCGGTCAGGCAGGGCCGCCAGAGCACCAGGCAGTTTTCAGTCTGCTGCCTCTGCTGAGACTGGGAGCAAACAAGTCTGTGCTTACTCACTCTCTTCAAGAGTGGAGTCTTGGTTTCCTACAGCCCACTGGTTAGCCCCACTGGTTTCCAAACCAGCCAAGGGAGCCTGTCTTCCCAGTGCTGGACCCCAGGCTGGAGTATCGATGTGGGGCTCAAACCCCTCACTCTTTAGGGAGGACCCCTGAGCTTCTGACATCCCCCTCCTTTGCTGGGTCGCCCACCAGGGACGTGGGTCCCAACTAGATCTCTTTTCCTCCCCTCATGGGGTTCTTTCTTCACAGCCTTTGTTGTAAAAGAGCCGTTCTACTAGTCTTCAGGTCGTTCTCGGAGAGAGTTGCTCCGTATGTGGTTGTAGTTTTGATGTGCTTGTGGGGGGTGGTGAGCTCGGGGTCTTCCTGCTCCACCATCTTGATCCCCCCTCTCTCCCATGATTGAAATTAAACCAATTAGTTGCTTAATTATTTTGAGAAGGATGATTTAATTTTAGCCAGAATTAATATAGAAAAGGAGTCATATTTCATTATTATTTGTCCTTTTGGAAACCTTTTCTGATTTCCCCATGCTTCTCCCCAGTCAGAGCACTTCAGAACACCACACTGTATCTGCCTATTTATTTGTCTGTCTCACTCATGAGATGACAAGCTTCCTAAGAGTAAGGCACAACTTGTTCATCCCAGGGCAAGTAACTGGTACATAGTAGGTACCAAACACATATATATTGGGTGAGTGATGCATGTATGTACGACAATTTTTAATGAACTTTCGAAGGGCAGAGAGGTTGTGGAATTCATAATTGTCCTTCCTACCATATCTATCACATTGCCCTGAACCTAGAAGACTCTCAAGAAATATTTAATGCATAAATGTATGAATGAGTGTTTTATATGGTTCGTGGTGAACTGATTATTGGAAAGTTTTGTTATACTTTTGTATTTCTCATCGTTATAAGCACTGGCAGGGCAGTACAGCTGAGGTCAGACTCACTTGACTTTGAAGGGTAATGCCACTGCTTACAAGCAAGCTACTGTACTTAATTTTCACAAGCCTCAGTTTCTCGTTGCTTAAATTGAGAAAATAGTGCCTTGTGAAGTTATCAAGGATTAAATGAGGTAAAATAAATAATTGCTTAGCATACTGCCTGGTACATAGTAAATCATAAATAATAGCAAAAAATTGGCTCTTTATAGCCAGAAATCTTGATACATTGTAAAGTCTTTTACTGTTTGCTGCTTTCTTATAGATTTAGCTTTATGTTTCCTTATTTTTTCAGTTGATAAAATGAAAAAAAATGTATTGAAATGACCACTAGATGTCAGTATCACTCTGTGTCTCCCAGTAACACTTCAACCTAATTAGGCAGAGAGCAATCTGAATCAAAGAAATATCCAAAGTATAGTTTATAGGTAGTTCCTAATTAAAAAGTGCAAAATGCCATTCCTGTGTCTGATCAAGTCCCAGCCAGTAAGCTGGAGTTGTTACTGCTGCTTCGCTGAATGGAATGTAAATGAGTGGCAGAATTGAATTTCTTCAAATGCTACACCCACTGGGATCATCCTCTACCCCCTCAACCCCCCAGCCCCTGTAGGAACTTTCACCATAGCTCTTACGGACCAGAGTGTCCCAGAAGCATGTAACCCCCTAGAAAATCTTGAATGTACCAGCCCTAACTTGTTCCCCTGTCACTACCCAATGTCACCACCTTACCCCACCCTAGACGTCCCTGCCAGCACAACTCCTCAATAGTGGGAGAACTGTGAAAATATCTCCCCAGATTGTACTTTCAAAAGAATGGGGCAGGAGGATGCTTTCATTGTTAAAACAGATCCTGACATCTCTAAATAGAACTCAGAACACGCTTTCTGTGGGAAACTTTAAAAAAAAAGTTACATGTTAGATTTGTGTACCCAGTGCATAATTCAGCTTTATATTCATTCAACATTATTAACATTAAATGTTGGTAAACATTTCGTTTACTAACCGTCCCTTATTTGGCAGGAATGAGATAGGTGCTGAAGACAGAAAGATGACAGGACGGTAGGGTGCTCTCCTGAGTTAGGCAGCTTCTGGGTTTGAGCTCACCTTCACCAGCTACCAGCTGTGTGACCTTGGGCAAGTTTCTTCATTTCTGTATGACTCGGTTTTCGCATCTGTAAATTGGAGACAGTAATAGTACCTTCCTCCTAGGATTATTGTGAGGATGAACTGAGATAATGTATGTAAAATTCTTAGCATCACGCATGGCACATAGTAAACATTCTCTGATTACTACTTATGATGTTCTTGGTCCTCAAGCAATTTAGTGGAGGAGACAGGTGTAAAGAAGTAATTACAGTGTAGCATGAGATACAGAGTGTTGTGGGAGCATAAAAATGTGGGACTAGAATTGCCCCAGAAGCCTAACCTGCTTGTATTTTTTTAAAGGGGGTGGTGTGGTCCTCGGATGATGTCACTTAACAGGAAGGACATGGCTTTGTTCTCAGACACTTGTGATTTGGAACCTTTGGTCTGCCATTTACTTGCAAAGTGACCTTGGTCAAGTTGCTTCCCTTTCCTGGTCTCATAGTAATACCTACCCCATGGAGTTATTGTGAGGATTCAATGAAATAAAAGTCTATAAAAGTACCTAACCCCAGTGCCCGGGATAGAATATTAGTTCTCGTCTCCTCCTTCTTCTAGATTCCAAAAGAAATGACAACCTTTTGGAGCACACCATTTTCTTAACTTGAGATTCACCTTTTCTTTAGAAGTCCATTTTTATTATTTCTAACTTTGTCATATTTCAGTCCAGGAACTCTGGCCCAATAGAGTACTTGGAAAAACCTACCTGCTAGGTACGGAATATTTTTTGAGCAGTAGATTAGTTATGTACACGTACTGGTGTTATTGAAAATCTTTTGTCTACAAAGTCCTAAATAGCACTGTTAATTTTTACCATATTTGAAAAACAATTTTGCTTAGCTAGAATAAATTTTAGCTCCATCCACCTCAATCTAAAATTTAAACACCAAAATAGTAGAATCTGAATTGAGTCTATTGAACTACTAGGAGTCTTGGGTTACTATTGGTGTCATTTTCCAGATCCTAGGAGCGATGAGCATGGGAGCAAAAACATGCAAGTGCATTTATAGCAAATATATATGGTAACTGGCTTGGTTTAGGTCTAAAAGACTGAGAGTTGTCATAGAATAATTGAGTTTTTGATCCAGAAATGACATCTGTGCACTCTTATGTCATCTCATGTCTCTCCCTAACTTTCCATGAATCCCACTGCACCACAATGGCATGTGTATATCATACATACGTATGAGAGATCGTCTGGTCCAGTACTCTAATTTTATAATTAAGGAAACATGTATGATTGTCCTTGTTTTTGTGATTCAGGGGTGTCATTATCACATCCACCCCACAAAACAGATGTTGAAGCATATTCATTAAAGATTTTTATTTCAGATGGACTAATTTACCTTTCAATTGAGTATACTCTGATTCTGAAAGTTGAATTCTTCTAATAAGTGATGGAGATGTTGCCCAAACTTCTGAAAGGCAGCTATTTTGCATAGTTCACATCTGATTCATATATTAAAAGAATGAGTGACCTGCTTCGCTTTCAGAAATTCTTCCTCCACCAGGCCAGACATGCCCCACCCCAGGCCTTTGCTGTTATTCCCTTGCCCGGAACTCCCTTGGCCCACATGGTCACAAGGCTCACCTCCTCGTCTCCATCCAGGCTTTACTCACTTAAGACCTCAGTGAGGTCACCCTCTCTAAAATTGCAAACCCTAAAAAATACAACAAACTAGTGAATATAACAAAAAAGAAGCAGACCCACAGATACAGAGAACAAATGAGTGGTTACCAGTGGGGAGAGCGAAGGGGAGGGGCCAGATAGGGGTAGGGAAGTAAGAGGTACAAACTATTATAAGCCACAAGGCTATATTGTACAACACGGGGAGTATAGCCAATATTTTATAACTATAAATGAAGTATAACCTTTAAAAATTGTGAATCACTCTATCGTACATCTGTAACATTGTACGTCAACTGTACTTCAATTTTTTAAAAGATTAAATAAGAAAATTGCAAACTGCCACCCCTCACACATACTCCCTCTCTTATTCCTCTGATCGTTTTTTCTCCTCAGCACTTACCCCTTCTAACCTACTAAATATTTTACTTATTTGTATTGTTTATTGTAAATGCCACAGGACAGTTTTATGTGTTTTGTTCATGTCTGTATCCCCAACCTCGAACAGAGCTTGCCCATGCTCAAGTAGGCATTCAAGAAAACTGTGATGAATCAATGGAAGCGAGCATGAAAATGACATGTCTTTTCTGTACTTTAAATTTTGATTCCCGCCCTCCTCCCCACCCACCCCCTGCCCAGGCATCTTGGTGTACAGAGCTCACAGAATAATCGAGTCTTGTCAAGAAGCATTCATCTTGCGCCTCTTCCGACAGAAAAACAAACATGGTTTTATTAAAGCTTTCACAGACAACGCTATTGCCTTTGACACCGGCTTTTGTCATGTGGAGAGAGTGATGAGAAATCTTTTCGTAAGGAAGCTGTATCTGTGGCCAAGGTAAATAGCATTATGTGACCAGTTTCTGTGAGAGAACCTGCCGTAATTTAATTTTGCACTATAATGTAAAATTTACTGTCATTGCACTTGATACATGCTAGTCAGGTTCATAACAAGTACATCCAAATATAAATAAATGGTCACCACATTTGTGATTCTTTTAACAGGAGAGAGAGGTTTGATAGTTATTTTTCTGGTAGCCCAGGGCTATCACTTTCTTGTACATTTAGTGAAACCGCGCAGGGATCTAGAGGCTCACATACACAACAGCTTTAGGTGAACTGCAGATTTACTGGTTAAGATTCCAACTTCCACTTTGAGGGAAATAAAGCACCAAGATTTTGAAAAATCTATGTAAATTTCCAGGAAAAACATAAGGTATCAATTTTCAAAACATTTTGCAACCTATGCTAATATGTATCTTGGTTATACTGTATGGTATTTGAGAGTAGTTATTGGCAGTCTTTTTCCTTTTTTGATTATACCTTACTTCAGGGATTGACATACTTTTCCTGTAAAGGGCCAGAGAGTAAATATTTTAGGCTTTGCAGGACACGCACCTGTCACAGTTATTCAACTGTGCCGTGACAGTGTGAAAGCAGCCATAGACAATACATAAACAATGGGCGTGGCTACGTGCCAATAAGACTATTTGTAAAAACGGGCACTGGGTTTAGCGCAGACGATAATTTGCTGATCCCTGCCTTATTTGAGTAATACTTCCATTCATAGAGGTTGAAAGTATTCCTGAAAACACTGTCATTTGGCTTTCCATTTTGTTTCTTAATTGCAGTTACAAAAAGCTATTAGAGTATTAAACTGAGACCAGAAACACATAGCTCCTGCAACTCTAGAAAATATTTGAAAAATGTTTGTCTCTTTAGGTTCCATGTAGCAGTAAACTCATTCTTAGAACAGCATAAACCCGAAGTCGTAGAAATTCACGTTTCTATGACACCTGCCATGCTTGCTATACAGACTGCTATTCTGGACATTCTCAATGCATGTCTAAAGGAACTGAAATGCCATAACCCGTCACTTGAAGTTGAAGATTTATCTTTAGAAAATGCTATTGGAAAACCTTTTGACAAGGTACTCTTTATTTCTTTTCCTTTTTAAGCACCATTTGTTATGTTGTAATTTTTAAGAATGCAAGTTATTTTAATATTTACAATGTTCTTAATAGGAATTTGCTGTTATTTTAAAATTAAATTGGAGGTGATTTAAAGTATAGTTTCTTTGGTTTACTGGAAAGTAATTTGTAGTAGAATACATTGATTGGCGTATAAGCACAACTCTGATTTTTGCAGTTATATGGTGATTATCTCTTATTTTAAGTATATGTAAGAGGACGATGAATAACCTTTTGCTCTGAAATGGCAACATTTGGATAGCTACAGATAGAAGAGTTTACATAAGAATCCTTCAAAATTTATGATCTCTTATTTGGAATAAAAATAATTTGGATGAGTTTTGATTACAGAGGAATGTGAAACTTGCTCTGTCTTAAAATTACATCCTGAATTGAGAAAATAGTCAGACTTTAGTGCAAGGAATTTTTATCTAACTAATTTTTTCATCATGGATCAATATTAATTCCGATACGTAAATGTCTAAGATTGAATTGTACATACAGAAAACGCTGACTTTTAAAAAATTCCAGGCAGCTTTTTTTTTCATATTTTGGTAGAACAAGTTCTTTTCTTTCAAACTCTGAAGAACCTCTTTGTCACTGGAAGTAATGCATATTGATTTTTAAAAAGGAAAATTTAAGTCCTCATTTTTCTGATTCTTCCAAAGTCATTTTACTGTGAAATAATGATACATGAAAGTAATTCCATGTGTTGTGTGCCTCTGTTTTTAAAGTAGAGTTTATTATAATTTAGTGCATGGTATACCAAAAAAAAACCTCTCACATTCTTTTAGTAGGAGGTATATGTCCCTAGAAAACCAAAATATAATCAGATATGTTTTGCACTAAATTTCTGTTTATCATCACCTGGCCAGTGAAAGTCAAAGTATTGTTTTAGGTGTTCTTTTAGTAACCAAGACATAATTTGCACTTGTTAGAAAATTTGTAGATGATTTTACAAAAGAGGCATGTAGATGATTTTTACAAAAGATGATATACAAAAGAATTATATGTCCCAGTTTATCTAGGATAGTCCCAGTATCTGCATGTTATCCTGGAGTAATTATTAATAGTATCATTTCATTTTCACAAGAGTTCCAGTTTGGACAATAGATTATTTGGTCATCCAAATATATATTACTCCTGCTCAGTATTAAATATGTTAGATAAGATGCCATGTAGTGAAACTGCTTCCAAATCATGCTACATTATCCCTTTTAGTTACAGAATCAGCTTGTGAAGGAAACGTGCATATATATAGCTGTGGATATGTAGATACTTACATAGTATATACATAAAGCTGTTCTGTGTTTTAGGCAACTTTTCAGGATCTTAAAAAGTATTCAAATTTAGTTGTTAATTTAACAAATATTTTCCCATACATGAATCACACTTAAAGAAAAAAAAACTAAATATTTTATTATACCAACAGACTAAGGTCCACTGTTATTTAATTTGATTCCATGTAGTTTCTCTAGTTTATGTCCTCTGCTTCCTCGTGCAGCTGGATCTCACATCTCTATCCACCCAGGATGGGGTCTCGACCAAACTTGGCAGAAATTGAATGTATCTGAGCTACATGCTTTCATTCTTCATAAAAGCAAATAAATGATCATCTGATGTTTATCAGGCCTTTTTTCTCCTAATAATGTAAATATGGGTAACTATGAATTGACTCTATCTGATCATAAAGATTCTAGTGATGACACTCTGCTTTATATTTGAAAAATTAAACATTACTATTAGAATCTTATGAACTTAAAATTTCTATTCACTTCCTTGGGAGATAATGTTTTATTATTGTGGCAAAATATACATAACAGAGTTTACCAGTTTAACCATTTTTATGTATACAAGGGATAATGTTTGTTGAAAGTATAATTTGTATTAATTATAGCTATACTGAACATCTTTTAGCAGTTCTAATTTTTTTCTTGTTTTAGACAATCCGCCATTATCTGGATCCTTTGTGGCACCAGCTTGGAGCCAAGACTAAATCCTTGGTTCAGGATTTGAAGATATTACGAACTTTGCTGCAGTATCTCTCTCAGTATGATTGCATCACGTTTCTTAATCTTCTGGAATCTCTCAAAGCAACAGAGAAGGCATTTGGTCAGAATTCAGGTGGGAGATAAAAATACTAATATTTATCCTAAGAGCTCATTTGAATAAAGTACTGGATTTTGGGGGGGAATCAGGTGTGGGGAGTGCTATATTCAGCTACATGGTATAGTAAGATTTCAAATTACGTTTTATGTTCATAGCACAAGGATGTAGGTTTTATTGATAGCTAATGTTTCCACCTACTTCTGTATAATAATATTCATATCCATTACAAGAGATTTTATTTCTAGAAAAGACTGTGTATATCACAGGCAGTCCCCAACTTAGAAATAGGTTGTGTTCTGGAAGTTTAGTTGTTATGAACTTAAAATTAATATTCCCTGAAGAAACAGGAAGGGAATATGGAGTTTCATCAGCTGAAGTGGTGAAGAATGAGAAGAGGTTTGTAGGGAAACATACATACGCAGCTGTCCACCATCTTGTTTTTTTACAAGTCACATCCTTCCCCCACTACCATGAACTTTCTCACTGTCTGGCTAAACCAGTGTTTTCTAAAGTGTGGTCCAGGGGCCCTGGGGCCAAGATTTAATACAAATAATGTTTCTTAACTGCTTCACCAGGAATATTCTTGAGTCATAAACTACAAATGTGTAGCATTGAGGAACATATTGACTACTAGTACGCTTTGGGTTCCACTGCCTTCATCTGTGCTTGGACGCCAGCAGCGATACCTGCCAATGCTTCTGCACCATTATTGGAAATGTCAACACAGTGGAAAAAAGTCAAATAATGAGTTAGTATTATTATGAGAGTAGTTTTGAGGTCACAGACCCCCCCTTCCCCCCAAAAAAACAGCTTGGGGGCCCCCAGGGGTCTATAGGCTGCACTTTGAAAACCACGGTCTAGCCAAACAGTGACAGAGGCCATAACAAGGGAGAAGGTGTGGTTGGGGGATGAATAAGCTGGTGACCGGTTGATAAACAGGTCATGTGACCTTCAGAGATTCTCTGAAGTAAACTATAAATTGAAGGCTTTTTTTTTTAAACTTATTAGGTTGGCTGTTTCTTGACTCCAGCACCTCAATGTTTATAAATGCTCGAGCAAGGGTTTATCATGTTCCAGATGCCAAAATGAGTAAAAAAGGCAAACTGCCTGAAAAACTGGAGATTAAAGAAGAGCAAGGTATCTTGTATGCTTAAGTCTTCAAACGTGTCTTTTATTTAAGTATTTGGTGTGGAAATGCTTATCAAGTTACAGTATAACTTTAAATCTCCTTCGGCTGTGTGAAGAATGTGTAACTGCATGTAACATATATAATGTATGGTAAAAGTATTTGGTATGGATTCATTGCCAGGGGATTCCAAATAACAAACGCCAAATATCAATCAAGAGTATTCTTGCTAGGACTTCCCTGGTGGTCCAGTGGTAAAGAATCCGCCTTCCAATGCAGGGGATGCGGGTTCAGTCCCTGGTCAGGGGACTAAGATTCCCACATGCCGCAGGGCAACTGAGCCTGCGTCCCACAACTGGGCTCACACGCCTCAATTAATGAGCCTGTGTGCCGCCAACTACAGAGTCCATGCGCTCTGGAGCCCGTGTGCCACAACTAGAGAGAGAAAACCCCCGCGCCACAACTAGACAGAAGCCCGTGCACCACAGTGAGGAGCCCGCGTGCTGCAACGAAAGATCCTGCATGCCGCAACTAAGACGTAACGCAAAAAAGAGTATTCTTACTACTACATAAGAATTACAGATTTTTTTTTTTAACTTCAGAATAATTACTATTTGGGCACTTGAAGTCTTAGTGGGACATTTTAACATCCCTTTTAGCTTTTAGGGGACATAAATACTAGAATGAGGCAAATAATGGGTTTTATTTCACACTCATCTAGTAAGTATAATAAATATCGTTGGTTTTTTAAAGCATGGGATAGGGTTAATGTTTACTTTCTGCCTAGTTCAAAGGTCTGTTTCAAAACTTAATTAAATACATTAGTAATATGTTTGAGTACTTACGGAAATAAAAGTTTTATTGTTGTCTGCTTATATCCCATGTTCAAGATTGTGAAAATCTTGGGGATTTTAGAAATAATAAATACTGTTTTTTTAGAAATAAGAAATACCAAGTCCTTTATTTTGTGTAGCAGTTTATATATAATGTCACAGTTGACAACTAACACATAATCATCTCTTATTAGTGACCACTCATATCACTTTCTCTCAAGGCATTATGGAACCTGTGTTAATGCTGGTTTGAGGTGTCTTCATTTAGACCATAAGGAGACCTTTCTCAAAGAAGCAGATTCTATCTATAGAGTATTATGAAAGAAGCTCAAAGGAGTGGGTTTATGGAGTGATGCCTGTGTTATCTGTTGTCTTAAAAGCCTTTGGAATACTTTATAGATAAATATTATCACATAGAATGAGGTTGTCTTTTATTTCTATACAGAAACAAGAAAGGAACTGGTCCTAGAAAACAACCCAAAATGGGAGGCACTCTCGGAAGTATTGAAAGAAATTGAGGCAGAGAATAAGGAGAGTGAAGCCCTTGGTGGTCCAGGTAGGAAAAAAGGAGATAATGATATTTGCGTTCAAAATCTAGCAAATGAGTCTTTTTGATTAGCTCTTTACAAATAATTTATACTGTTATCTTTATCAAATGTAGAAGAGTAAGTGCCACATGAACACTGAAATCTTAGTGACAAGTGCCTATCTGTTCATTTGATGTGATTTTCTCCAGGTTGAATCACTGTATATTCATGAAAGCAGGTTGTTTTACTGGTTGGGTTCTCAGGACTTCTATTTAAAGATGCAACTAATCAACTATCATATATAGGATGGATAAAAACAACAAGGTCCTACTGTATAGCACAGGGAACTATATTCAATATCCTGTGATAAACCGTAATGGAAAAGAATATAAAAAAGAGTGTGTGTGTGTGTGTGTGTGTGTGTATAACTGAATCACTGTACAGCAGAAATTCACAGGACATTGTAAATCAGCTATACTTCAATTAAAAAAAAAAAAGATGCAGCAAAATCTCTACATATATATTCACCAGGCTTTAAATTTGGAATCCTCAAGGAGAAAGCTAATGGGCTTAAGTTTTAGGTTCTCAGCAAGTGTCTTTTCAAAGAAGCCTCAACTGTATTATAGAATGACATTGACCTAGGGCTAAAAAAATTTCAAGTTTTGGGGCTACTCTCTTCAAACACAAGTATACTAGTAGACTGAACCTGAACTGTAGACTGAACCTGAATTAAGTTTTAAAAATAAAACCAGATAGAAAATAAAACTAAATTAAAAAAAGTATCTGTTGAGGGAAGTATGTGGCACATATACACAATGGAGTGTCTCTCAGCCACGGGAGGAGACGAAGTTGAGCTGTTTGTGATGGGTGGACGGCCCTGGAGTCTGTCATGCGGGGTGAAGTGGGTCGGAGGGAGAGGAGCAGGTGCTGTGTGCTGGCGCATGTGTGTGGAATACAGAAAAAAGAAAGAAAAAGGGGCGGTTCTGAGGAACCTAGGGACAGGATAGGAGTGGAGACGCAGGCGTGGAGTGTGGACTTGGGGACACGGGGACGGGGAGGCGTGGGCTGGTTCGAGGTGAGAGAGTGCCATGGACGTGTATACACACTACCAAGTGTAGGATGGATAGCTGGAGGGAGGGGTGGGATGGGGAGGGTGGGGGGGAGGCGCAGGAGGGAGGGGATGTGGGGATGTGTGTGTGTGTGTGGCTGATATACTTTATTGTGGAGCAGAAACTGACATACCATTGTGGGGCAGTTGTGCTCCAGTGAAGATGTTAAAAAAAAAAAATCTATTGAGACTTTGAACTCCTTTAAAGCAATAAAGGCAAGCACATAATCCTTATATGAGTAATTATGCTGTGATATTATCCCAGAACTTACGGTGCTGTGATTTAAGACCCAAAGTCATACATGTGTACTTAGAAAAAAGCATAAAGAATAAAGAAGGGGAAAAAATTACATCTAGCAGCCACTGTTGACATTGGCATATTTCCTTCCTGGTTTTCTTTCGTGTATTTTCTGTTTCACATTGTTAAAGTTATAGTGTAGCTATAATTTCTGGATATAGAATTAATGAGCCAAATGATACTGACATTTTTAAAGTTCTCAAGACATATTACCCCATTGATTTATAGAAAGTTTTTATCAATTTTCATTTCTTTTGGAAGTATAAGAGCTTATCTTTTTTTACCCAGCTAGCAATGACTGGAGATTCTGTATATATTTGTGTGTGTATCTACATATATTACATATGTATAACAATTTTATTCATTTGATTGGAGAAAAATGTGATGTTGTTTCAAATTTTGATGCTTGAGGAGCTCAGTTTTTTCTCAGATGCATTTCTTCTTTTGTGAGTTGTCTTAGTTTCCTTTGCTGGTTTAGAGCGTGTCCTCAGTTTGTATCAACTTTTTATATATTAAAGATATTAACATTTATCATAGTTACATAAAGTGGTTTTTTTGTCTTTAGCTTTTTTTTTTTTTAGGCAAGAAGTGGATTTATTTAGAGATGCACATTCCATAGGCAAAATGTGGTCCATCTCAAAAGGCTTGGGAGCAGCCTGTCTTTAGCTTTTTTTAATGCAGTTTTTTATTCTCATAGAGTCAGTCAATTGATTGATCAGTTGATATCTTCTCACAGATATCAGTCTTCTCTGAGATTTCTTCCATTGCTTGTAAGCCTGGAAAATCATCTTCATATGGAGAGGTGGACAATAGTCATCTTTTTTTTCATGATGTATCATTTAACATTTGACTGTAATCCATTTGGAATTTATTTTGGTATTTCCAGATCTATTTCCAGATCCTCTGGAAAATTATTAATTAAAAAGAGCTTCTTTAAAGCCTCCATTATACCACAGCTATACTTTCGTAAGACTCTAAATATTTCTGGCTTCACCTTTACCCAGAAGATTTAAGTAATCCTGCCAGGGAGGCGAAAGCCTTTGATGAGCATCCGAGACCCTTTTTAAACAAATTGTAAAGTTTCTTTAGCGCCAAGGGGTGAGCTGTGTCTCTGGGGAGGAAGGGACGAGGGGGTGCGTGGGGTAGGGCGACAAGTGCGGTAATCAGGACATAACGTTGTTTCTAATTTTAGGACACGTTCTCATTTGCGCAAGTGATGACAGGACCTGTTCCCAGCTGCGAGAGTACATCGCTGTCGGAGCAGAGGCCTTCTTGTTGAGGCTGTACAGGAAAACCTTTGAGAAGGACAGCAAAGCCGAAGACGTGTGGATGAGGTTTAGGAAGGAGGATGGCTCAAAGAGAGTTATGAAATCCAACAGAAGGCCCAAAGGCCTCCGAAACAAAGACAGGGCTTCTGCCAAAGAGAGGGCTCTCAAAAAGAAGAAACCAAGGCTGACTTTAACTCAGATGATGGAACAATCTGAAGAACTGGAGGAGGAGGGGGTTGTCGAGGAGGGCTGTCCGAGAGACCTAAGCAGTAGCTCCGAAAGCTGCTTAGAAGAAATTAAGCACGAGGAGTTTGATTTAAATGTGTCCTCTGATGCCGCGTATGGAATCATGAAAGACCCTCTCACCATTATCCACCCACTCCTGGGCTGCAGCGACCCCTACGCTCTGACACGGGTGCTGCACGAGGTGGAGCCAAGATACGTGGTCCTGTACGACGCAGAGCTGACCTTCGTGCGTCAGCTTGAAATTTACAGGGCAAGTCGGCCCGGGAAGCCCCTGAGGCAAGTTGTAAGGAATATGAACTGCGATCGCATGGGCTTCAGTTTTGCAGTTCTTTAGGATTTAGCACAGATAGACCAGTTGCCCATGGGCTTTCTTATCTTTAACGTTACATTGTTATGATGTTGGTTGAGTTTATGAAACCTTATTTGGCATTCTGATCAGTCTGGGAAGTACCAGTGTGGGAAGTACGCATGGGAAGGAGGTCGAATGTTGTAGTGGATCCAGGAATCTGAGGGAATGCCCCCCTTCTTGTTACTTGCTCTTCTGCTGTTCTGTGCCATATTCTTTATGCATCGGTTGTAGCCTATGGGGCACCGTCTCTGAACAAGCCTAGGAAATTTACAATATCCTAACTTTTACCAAATGTTAATGTAATTATGACTCAGCTAAATTTCATAATTCTAAAACGTCTTTCTTGTAAATCCGAAAAAGTGACTCTAAGTTACAGCCACATAAAACTAAAGTATTTGGGGAATTATTGTACCATGTATTCTTGAGTTTCAGGAAATATCAGATGAGAAAATGATGCCTCCCAAAGAATATAGTGTTCTGGCTCTCCAATTATCTGAGGCAAATAAACCTCAAAGTTAATATCCTGAACTCAGCCTGAACCAAAAGCAGAGCCAAAAGAAACCTCTCTAGCCAGTTTAACGAATGCAGCCTTTCAGAGTAGAGGTGAATGGAGGAGGTGGACCAGAAATAACGCAGGATGAAGAGATGAGACAAAGCTGGTGAAATAATTATAGGCTGATAAATTTTTCATACTTTGCTGTTGATCAACATTGGAGATAGCTTGTGTGCACAAAAGTTCTCTGTTGCCTGAATATGGAATAGTGTGATATTTAGAAACAAAAGGTCAGAACCAGAAGGGACCTCAGAGTTCAACCACTTGATCCATCAGTGGGAAACTGAGGCCCAGACATGGTGAATGGCTTGCCCTTGGCCACATGATACATTCGTGGAAGAGCTCAGGTCTCTGGACTCATTGGCCAATGGTTTTTTCCCTGCCCGCACTTCAAAGAAATATAAACTAGGAAAATGAAGACCAAAAGAAAAATCGAGGGCTAAAAAGGGAAAATGTCTCTGATAGAAGGTGAAGAAAAGGGGCAGAGGAGGTGCTTCATTCAGCTTCTTAGCAACCAACAAGATAGGAAAGCTGGCCTTTTCTAAGAGAAAAGAATATGTCAAATTATTTTTTGAGGAGCTTGATATAATCCATGTCTTCTCTGTCTGTGTGTTTATATAAAATGTGTGATGACTCGGTTCTGTTAAGACATGAATAAAAAGGAACTGAGAAATTACTTGTGAAGGTAAAGGTCATATAGATTTCATTTGTTTATTTTTCACTAACATGAACTTTCATATGCTGGCCTTTATAACCACCATCCAACTTTTTAAACGATTGTTTGGCAGAGATGCAAAGAAAAAAATTGAAAAAAGAGAAGCTGCTAAGATTGTGTTTTCTGATTTGTTTATAGTTATGAGGAAAGCATTATTCTATCCCTCTTTGTTATATTTCAGTGTTTACCTAAACTGCTCCTCCTTTTGATGTAAGAAGAAAAAAATAAACCCATGTGGTGATGAGACCTTTAACAGGTGGGGTTTAGGCTGCTTAATTTTAGTAAGTGTGTGATTAATGGAACCTTTTCTTCTCAGTCAAATATTTATTATTTGAACACTCTAGGTTGCTGATTTCAAATGCCATGCTCCTCCTTCCAGGAATTAAAAATTATGTGTTTGCAGCCTAAAAGAGTTCTGTCTTAACTTGCAGGGTTTACTTTCTTATATACGGAGGTTCAACCGAGGAACAGCGCTATCTCACTGCTTTGCGGAAAGAAAAGGAAGCTTTTGAAAAACTCATAAGGTAAATACGTAGAAGATCAGTATGAAGGAATCAAAGGCCTTTGAAGATCCAGAGGCTTCTCTGAGTGGGGGAATATCTACTAGCCGTCAGGAAAGATGGAGAGAGGAAGCTGCTGGGGAGGGTCACATCAAGATACACCTGTAGTCTGATTCACTCCAGGGTTTATATACATCAATACACATTTCCTTTTCTCTTCCCCTGCTTCTCCACCATCTCCAGGTGCTTTTCAGGGGTTTAATAGAATAGAAATGTGAAGAAAACTGCTTTTATGTTAATAAAGAAATATAAAACACCAGCAATAGAACTGAAACACTCTCTCCCCCTCCCCCATGTACAAGATTTCTCCCTTCCCTTGGAATCATTTTTTTTCCCTTGTAAAGTTTCCATTGTCCATGGGTGGGTGACTGTTTTACTGTTTACTGGGAATTTTTTTTTTTTTCTTTTTTGCGGTATGCGGGCCTCTCACTGTTGTGGCCTCTCCTGTTGCGGAGCACAGGCTCAGCGGCCATGGCTCATGGGCCCAGCCACTCCGCGTCATGTGGGATCTTCCCGGACCGAGGCACGAACCCGTGTCCCCTGCATCAGCAGGCGGACTCTCAACCACTGCACCACCAGGGAAGCCCAACTGGGAAATATTTTTATGACCTGGTCAGTTCAGATCAATAGAATCACTCTGGGAAAAATATTTTTTTAAAGGTGTGACATTGGTCTGAACAGATGTGTGTTTTTTGAGAATAAGTAGCCTTTAATGTTCCAAATCCAAATAGAAAAAGCTTTTGGTTTAACGTAAGGAAAATGTTTCTAATTGAGATATTCACAGACTACATGGCTACCTCTTACTCCTGCAAGCATTTGAGAAATCTAATAGCCTCCCCCAAGGGATGTTATCAAGGAAATGGCAGCTTGGTGAGAGAAGATGGATCAGATGCTCTCTAAGGAGCCCCAGAAGCCAGGGCGGGGGCTGGACAGGGCATCCTTGATCCGAGCCAGAGAAAAGGCTAGACCGGAGGAGACCATGGCCTGGCCTGGCAGTGGTTGGGCCAGACCAGTCTTTCAAGCCTCAGACATTGGCAACATATCAGTGACAGCGAGAGGGCAGAAATCGTTTGTAGTGGCAGTTAGCCAGGACCTAGACAGAATTTCAAAATTGACGGCCATCCTTCAACACTGGCTGTGGGCTCTCAGTATATGCTTAAAATATGCAGATACCCCAGTTCATCCAGGGCATGCGTTCCCAGAAACAGGAGTGCTTATTGAATCAGTGTCATTGAGTCCCTTTGAAGAAACTCAGCACGGTTCGTGGGCAGTTCTCTTCCCTTCCTATCCTCTGTGATTGTGGCATGCCTTAGCCATGGATTCTTGCAGCTATTGGCCCTACAATTATTGGTCAGTCCTTTCAGCTTATGAAAATATGTATTTTTTTTTTCAATTTTGATTGAAGCATAGTTGTGTTAATTTCTGCTATACACAAAATGATTCAGTTATACATATATGTACATTCTTTTTCATATTCTTTTCCATTATAGTTTATCACAGGATATTGAATATAGTTCCCTGTGCTATACAGTAGGACTTTGTTGTGTATCCATCCTATGTATATACTAGTTTGCATCTGCTAATCCCAAATTCCCCATCCTTCCCTCCCCTAGCCCCCTCACCTTTGTGAAGTCTGTTCTCTATGTCTGCGAATCTGTTTGCATTTCGTAGATATGTATTTTCTATTAATGTGCTCTATGGGATAGTTTATATGTGTGTACATATGCTTTTTGAAAAAGTATTCCAGAAAGTGTTATAAAAAAACAGGTATTATGCAGACTACCTCTTCTTATCTAGAGCTTTTTAGCGCCTCTCTGTGTCTCCTAGACCTTCATCTCCCAAGACTCAAACAGTCAACAGATATTTCTTGAGCATCTATTATGAGCCAACCCCTGTGCTAATGTTAAAGTGCTGGAGTTACAGTGGTGCAGAAAAAGGCTCTGTCCTGCCTCCTAGAGCTTATCCCCTAGTGGAAAAGACAAACATTGAATGATTATGAATAATATCATAAATAGACATGGGCAGAGGGCGGCAGGCTACAAAGGTAAAAGAAAAGGGTATCCTACGAGAGTCTGTCAAAGAGATCTGACCCAGTGTGGGATGTCTGGGACGGCGTCACTGAAGGAATGACCTTTAAGCTGACCCGTGGAGCATGTGTGCTGGTTGCTAAGTGGACAAGGTGGATTGCTAAGTGGACAAGGTGGGCCAGGGGTTCTGTTGAACAAGGGTGTGTGAAAGCTCCGAGGTGCACAAGGCCTGTTAAGGATTTAGAACTTGACTCTGTAGCCAGTAAGATAGCACTGAAGAGTTCTAATTAGGAAAGTGACATAGAGTATTTTTTAAAGGCTCTCTCTGGCATCAAACTGAGGAATGGATAGAGCAGGGAAGTAGTCAGGAAAGCTGCTGCAATTGTCTGATAAGAACCGGTGGCAGCCAAGATTAGGTTGATGGAGAGAAGGGGACAGATTTAAGAGATATCGAGGAAATGGCATCAAAGAATTGGTGCTACGGGATGTGGGCCAGTACCTCCTAATTGCTCCTTCACTCTTTTTAAAATATCCTTTGCCTAAGGCTTCTCTGATTAAAGTAACTGTCTCTAAATCACAAATGAGCACATGGAGCTAAAATATTCGGATTAGGTTGTTGGTGTTCATGTTGAGGGTCCCCAAGACCACCCCCAGGCTCAGTGATTCACCAGAAGGACCCCCAGGAGTCAGAAAAACGGGTATTCTCGCAGTTACGGTTTATTACAGGGAAAAGGACACAGAGTAAAATCAGCAAAAGGAAAGAACACACGGGGCCAAGTCCAGGAAAATCCAGCATAAGCTGCCGAGTGTCCTTTCCCAGTGAAGTCACAGGAACGTGCTTAATTCTCCCAGTGGCAGTGTGTGACAGCACACGCTCAGTGTCGTCCACAGGAAAGCTTACCTGAGACTTGGAGTCCAGCGTTTTTATTGGGAGTCAGTCGTATAGACATAGTACTCAAGTGACAGACTCCAGCTCCCTGGAGCAAAAACAGGTATTCACTAGAAATCACACTGTTGGCATAAACCATCTGATCACACTGGTGCCGTGTGGCTCCAGGCATATAAAAACCCTCTTATCAGGCGTTGTATTCCAAGAGCTCAGACCTCAACTGCCAGAAGCTGGCCAAGGGCTTCTGGGAAGACAAGCTGAGGAGACAGGCCTTTCTTGGGAATGTGCAGGGTTTGAGCAGCCCAGGCCTGCTCCCTTAACCGTTTCCTGCACAGTGTTGTAGCCAAGGGGGGCCTGGTAGGCTCTGAGTAGGTGAGTTTTATGCTCCAGGCCTCCTTCCCGTGACTGCCTCTTCTCCAGTGCATCAGAACCTGGCCTAGAAAAACAGTGCCGTCAGTGGATTGTAGCCAGGTATTGGGGACCACATGCCATTCCCGGCTTATACAAGTGATTTTACACTCGAAGGGCTCAGTGACAAAGCTCGGGTAAGCCTGGCACATACTGGAAACTTCACTCAGCAGAACCAAGGATACGGACTTTCTCCTATGTTTCAATCTCTACAGTAATTTCCATACCAGGTTTTGATGTCATTTTATCTATGGTCTGGCATAATTTTATAAACTGTCAGTGGTGATTGTCTACTTATTATGTTAGATCTTCCCATATTACACAGATAGTTATGTCGTTCAGAATCTTAAGATATTTACTTTCCCAGAAAACTTGGGGAATTTGAGAAGTGTTTGTTTTGAAAAGCAAAATATATGTGAGGTGCATGGCCGAAAGAGCATTTGCACTAAGCCTGGACTTAGAGAAAAATTTGATGTGAGACCGAGGGAATGTGCTTTTGCCAGGACCTCCATGAGTGATGTTGTAAGAAGAAAAGCAATGCTACTATTTAAAATAACCAGAGAGGAATGAATCAGGCGAACTGGCAGTGAAAGGACTGTTTGACTGGACCGGAGATCAGTAGATTACAGATGACAAGTAAAGAGAAAAAAAGTTACACTTGTAAGTATTGCTAATAAAATGCTCCCTGCGTCAAAAAATTAGTAATAACATTCTGAGTATACATAGTTTTGGAGAGGTCACCACTTTTCAAAGAAAAGGGTTATTAGCTTATTTGAAATTTTACAGTTAGAAAATATCACAAAATGGGTTAGCATGAGGGCTTGAATAAACGCCCATTTGAAGAGACTTCTAGTCCAGTGTCTCCTCCCTGTGTTATCACATTGTACAAGCTATTCAAATATCACTGAAGATGTTAAAGCAAAATTAAGAAACCACAGTACTTTAAGTGGAAATAGGGACCTGAATTGTTTAATTATGATTTTGTGTCTATCACAAAGAGTAACTTGAAAAATTATGCAAATGTTGAAAGCAAGAGACTGAATATAAGTATGGCAGATTTCTGTTAAACTAATTTGAGTTACTGATTAGGAAGACTTAACTATTTTCTTCACAACCCTGGTTTCATTTCAGGAATATATTTTTTTCTCAGATTCAGTTTGCAGTTATAACATTTCATAGTAAACTAGCTGTTTTTTAACAGGATTAACTGAAATAGTTGTGGAATCATTTGAAAGAAAATCTTCTGTTTTTTAGCATAATCGTGGATAATTAGGGGATGAGGTTACTACATGTAAGAAAAGTACGGTTATAATAACAGCTGACATTTATATAGTGCTTCCTATGTGCCAGGCACTCTTCTGAGTGCCTTACATATATTATGTGATCCTTTTAACAGTCTCTTTGAGGTTAGATTTTAGTATCATCCCCATTTTACAGACGAAATTGAGGGACAGAACCATTAAACAACTTGCCTAAAGTCACACAGCCAGTAAGTGGTTTCAAATTCACGAAACATGGGCCCAGAGTCTGCATTCTAACTCGCTGTGCTCTACAGCCACAGTTACAAATTAATCAGGAAATGAGGATGCCCTCATGTGTGATAGCTTAGCCAGTAAGGTAAGTGGAGATAAAGAAGAAAAAGAATCCCCCATGTTGATCCCAAATATAAAAGAAAAAGAAATTTAAGAGCAGTAAGTTTTTTGAACGGTTTGCCCCTTACCCCCAGCTGGAGTCTAGTAGGTGTAACGGGGCAGTAATGAGTGGCTGCCAGAGCCATTGTCACTGCAAAGAATCCTTCATCAGCAACACTTGACAGCGATACTGAGAATGACGAGGGAGCACGGAACTGGAACTATTGCCTGCCTCCTTGCGATCTATTCAT
Organism: Monodon monoceros; assembly: GCF_005190385.1. Taxonomy (NCBI): domain Eukaryota; kingdom Metazoa; phylum Chordata; class Mammalia; order Artiodactyla; family Monodontidae; genus Monodon; species Monodon monoceros. The sequence goes on from NW_021703769.1 coordinate 60,069,381, forward strand.
AAAATGTTATACTGATAATAACCTTGCATTTGTATATTGTTTCAAAGAGTAAAGGATTTAAACTTGGAGTTTCTGTTCTCTGGTGGAATCTCTTCGTGGTACCCTGCCCTAAAACATCACATATCCAGAGTGGTTGGGGAATCGCTCCATCTGATTTTATTTCCTTTCATTGGAAAATCCTTTTTGTTGGAGCCCTTGTTGAAATCATTAGTTGCTGATGAAGATTCCTCTTGTTTCACCTTCCCCGGCCTCTTTTATTGCAGTCAGTCAGTTCCACGGTTTTCACGTTGCCGTGAAACTCAGTAGCAAGCCCAGCGGGGGCAGAGACCCATCCTTATACATCTTTTCTGTCAGCCTGGCACAGAGGAACACACAGTGCTTGCTCTTTCCTGAACTGATTATAGCATCTCTTACTGGTTTTGAAAAATAAGACTGTGGCACACCTGGCCTCCTCTCCCTGTGGTTATTGAGGATCTTGCCATGATTCTGGTTCCTGATTACAAATCTAAGTTAGGATTGTACAGGCTTGTCAATCTACCGGGTTTAAGATACTGAGCTTCCTTGAAGACAGGAATTATCGGATACAAATAACCGTATTTGTATCCAAAATACCTCGCACAGCATGTGGGAGCCCTCTGTAAATGTTTTAAGTAAACGCACGAGTGAATTGATGCTGCTCTACTGCATAACCTGAGATGTTGATTTTTTTGTTTAAATCTTTTGTTGGAAATTTGCTTTCTAATATTAATCTTGATTTTCCTTTAAAACCGAGGATGTTTAATGAGGCCTCCCACCTGGAGTTTTTTAAATCAAAGTTTAACCATGTATTGTTTTCATTTCTTTAATCATTGATTTTTTTTTTTTTTGGCTGAGTTGGGTCTTTGTTGCTGTGCATGGGCTTTCTCTAGTTGTGGCGAGCGGGGGCTTCTCTTGTTGCGGAGCATGGGCTCTAGGCACATGGGCTCAGTAGTTGTGGCTCACGGGCTCTAGAGCGCAGGCTTAGTAGTTGTGGTGCACGAGCTTAGTTGCTCTGCGGCATGTGGGATCTTCCTGCACCAGGGCTCAAACCCATGTTCCCTGCATTGGCAGGCAGATTCTTAACCACTGCGCCACCAGGGAAGTCCCTAGTCATTGATTTTTAACCATCCTATTTATGATTACTCTGAAAATATTGGGATATAAATTATTTGAATCCTTTTCAATGTTTAGTAACACATTTAGCACATTTTAATAAAAAGTCTCAATAATCTCTCTGTGGCATTTTTCACATGCTTATTTCATGCCGCAAAGTGTTTAGAGGACATACAGAATAGAAAATAAATAACAGTGTTTTTTAACTCTGGAAGATGAGCAGGAGTACCCAACCAAGAAGCTCTTTCTGCTTCCTTTACACATCACTTGACTGTGCATATTTACTTCTAGTGTTTCCTGTATTCTCTTTTACCACTACAGTTATGTAGATCATTTTGTATATTATAATTTACAAGAGATTAAAATCTGGAATTTTGAAATTAGCTCAGAAATGTTGAAGATGTTTTTCTCCCACCCCCAGGGAAAAGGCTAGCATGGTTGTCCCTGAAGAAAGAGAAGGCAGAGACGAAACGAATCTCGACCTCGTAAGAGGCTGTGTATCTGCAGGTGCTCCCACCGACACACGCAAAGCCGGTGAGTCCTGCCCTTTGCCGAACACTCCTGCTGCCTGTGCAGGAGGCTGTGAGGTTCCGGAGTTTCTCTGCAGAAGCTTGGTTTTTCTCAATAAGCTCTTAAACGTGGCTGTCTGCTCCCATACCCTGATCTCAGTTGGCTGTTCACTAGCCACGTGTCCTCCCTGGATCTCGGGCTCCTCACCTGTAAGATAAGTGGGGTTGTGATCTACGCACCGGCATTGGAAATCAGTTACAGTCCAGCATTGGTTGAGATTCAGAATGTACTTTTGCCAAGAAACTTTTGTAAATGGTGACTAGGTTCTTACCTTTACCTGAAGAGGCCAGTTTGCCCATAGATAAAGAGTCAGGATTGTTTGGGGTGCGTTCCCACTTCCATATCTGTGTTTGTTGGTTGCTTCTTGGCGCTTTTCCAGATCCCAGGTGTGTGGTACTCTCACTGCCGTGCAGCGTCCCAGCAGTGGCTTCCACCAAGACCTGCTGGATGCCACGTGCACCGTGGTTCAGGGTTAGCCATGTCCCACGCCCCAGGCCCCGTTTTCCCATGTCAGCAGCTGCCTTCAGCCAGGAGGCGTGGGAAGAACAATACAGTTGAGCCCTTTTCTCCTTTGGGGGGTCCAGCGCAGTTAAAGCAGTGGGTCTCAGAATTTAGCGTACTTAAGAATAACCTCTGATGCTTGTTAAAACTGTAGATTCACAGACCCCAGTCCATAGCAATTCCAAATCAATAGATCTGAAATGGGGTCAGCGTCTGATGGACGCGGTCCTTGGACCGTATTGGGAAACACTGCCTCAGCGTATCTTTCGAAGGAGATCCCTATTAACTCAAATAGGCTGTGGACATGTCATGCAGAACAGCAGGATGTCAGGCAATATGGATGAGGTAGTTTGGAGCAAGTAGGTACCACACAGAAAGCTGTTCACAGAAATCTGCCCTTTCGAGTTCAGCCCTCTAAGCGCTTGTGTTAGCTTTCCTTTGCTGCTGTAACAAAGTGCCACAAACTTAGTGTCTGGAAACAACACACATTTATTATCTAACAATTATTAAATTACAATCCGAAGTCCGAATGGGTTTCACTGAGCTCAAATGAAAGGTGTGTGCTGGGCTGTGATCCCCCTGGAGGCTGCAGGGGAGAATCCCTTCCTCTTCCAGGTTATCCAGGCCACCTGCATCCCTTGGTCCATGGCTTCTTCCTCCCACTTCAAGGTCAGCAGCTCCAACTCTGAGCTTCCTGCTTCCCTCTTTCATTATAAAGACCCTTGGGCCTACCTGGATGATACAGAATAATCTCCCAATCTTGAGAGCCTTAATTTAATCACATTTCCAAAGTCACCTTTGCCGTGTAAAGTAACATATTTGCAGGTTTCAGGGATTAGGACATGGACATCATCAGGGGGCCACCATTCTGCCTACAACAGCACTTTTGAGTCCTTCAACCAGCAGCGTTGGCATCACGTGGGAGCCTGTTAGAAACGCAGGGTCTTTGACCCTATTCCAGACCTACAGAAATAGTAGGTACTTTAACTCCATCCCAGGTGATTCATATGCACGTTAGTGGGAGAAGCTCTGTGCTCTTGTTTTTCCCAGCTTCTCCCATTTTCCCATCTCTGGAGTCATTGATACAAGCACTAAAAGCTCCAAATTTTTTCACAGCAGTCCACAAGGCAGTTTATGCAGAGAACATTTCTAAGCATCTACTATGTCCTAGGAATTGGGACGACGATGATCAGTAAAATGTGGTCAGTGCAACAGTGAGGGACCATAAAGCAGGGGTCCCCAACCCCTGGGCCACAGACCGATACTGGTCTGCAGCCTGTTAGGAACCGAGCCGCACAGCAGGAGGCGAGCAGCGGGTGAGTGGAGCTTCCTCTGCAGTTCCCCATGGCTCTCCATGGCTCACATCACCGCCTGAGCCAGCCCCCCCGCACCCACACATCCCACCCCCGTCCGTGGAAAAACTGTCTTCCACGAAACCAGTCCCTGGTGCCGGAAAGCTTGGGGACCGCTGCCGTAGAGGAACCACAGAGGGAAGATGGCAAATGCTGGTATTTGTGAATTCTGAGTAAGGAAGTACCGCGAGACCCCAACTTCCTACCAGCTCTATTTAGTTTAAGGGAAATAGCCTTAAACTGTAAATAAACCTTTTTATAATATGGAAAAGTGTGGAATAACATGTCATACTGTGTAACCAGGCATCGGAGATTAACAGTGGAAACATAGATTTTTAACTTTGTGCTCTGCCACCTTTGAGAGCTATTCCTCAGTGACGTTACTTAAAGTGCTTCTTTTTCTTCATAGGCGGCCAGGAACAGAATGGTACCCAGCAAAGTATTGTTGTGGACATGCGCGAGTTTCGAAGCGAACTCCCATCTCTGATCCACCGTCGGGGCATTGACATTGAGCCAGTGACCTTAGAGGTCGGAGACTACGTTCTGACTCCAGAAATGTGCGTGGAGCGCAAGAGCGTCAGTGATTTGATCGGCTCTTTGAACAATGGCCGCCTCTACAGCCAGTGTATCTCCATGTCCCGCTACTACAAGCGGCCGGTGCTTCTGATCGAGTTCGACCCCACTAAGCCTTTCTCTCTCATGTCCCGAGGTGCCTTCCATCAGGAGATCTCCGGCAACGACATCAGCTCCAAGCTCACGCTCCTCACGCTGCACTTCCCCAGGCTCCGGATCCTCTGGTGCCCCTCCCCGCACGCCACCGCAGAGCTGTTTGAGGGGCTGAAGCAGAACAAGCCACAGCCGGACGCAGCGACGGCCATGGCCGTGACAGCCGATTCCGAGACCCTCCCCGAGGCAGAGAAGTATAATCCCGGTCCCCAGGACTTCTTGTTAAAAATGCCAGGGGTAAATGCCAAAAACTGTCGCTCCCTGATGACCAACATTAAGAACATCGCCGAATTAGCAAGCCTGTCCCTCGACAAGCTGGTGCTCTTGCTGGGGAACGCGGCAAATGCCAGGCAGCTCTACGACTTCATTCACACCTCCTACGCAGAGGTCATCTCCAGAGGGAAAATGGAAAAATGAACGGTGGTGCCTGTTTTCTTATCCCGTGACTATGCTTCTCAGCTGCTCCTTGCCTGCCCTCACAGGTCCTTATTAATTATTAGCCCAGTAGCTCATTCTCTGCCAGTCTTTGAATGATTAGGCTGTTTCCTGGGTCAGGGGACCAGAGGCCAAGGCTGGGCTCTGAACTTTGCGTTCAGGAATCATTTTTACTTCCCACGCCTGCTCTCCTCCTTCCCTGCACCATCCATGCCAGGTCTAGTACGTTCCATTTTTACATGAGGTGTCAGGATCAGGGAAGGTGTCTGCAGGTGTTTATAGAAGGCCATTTCTGAAACATGCAGAAACTTAGGTTTCCTCCACAGACTGAAAACGCACCATCGTGTTCTTACCCTCTGTCTACAGAGGGGCTCCCAGGACACTGAGAAGGGAACATCTCTGCCATTGCCGACCTGTTCTCCCCTCCAGGTTTTCCTTAGCTGCGTGCTTCTCCCACCTGTCTGCCTCTGGGATAAATTCATGGGGACTTCCTACTGCTAATTTAAGAAAGGCAGCCACCTCTAAAACCGGCCAGTCGGTCTTCTGATCACCTGAAGATATGAGGCACATACTATAACTATAACTGGATTGTTCAAAACCAGTATTTTTAAAACATAAAATGAATTACCAATTTACGGAATTGGATGGCGTGGGTGAAGGAGCCCTGAAAATGCTCCGTTTTTATAGCTGTTTATCCTCCTAAGTCCCAGCAGAGTCTCTTAGACTTCCTCCTTCCCAGCCTCTCCTCACCTGTCCTGGGACCCCCAGCTCGGGTCCTCTCCTGGGTCTCCGCCCCCCACGTCCCTGTGCCAGAGCAGCCTCCTGCGTCTCTGTGTGGGGACTGGCACACAAGCAAAGGAGGGACCCACAGCTTTTAAGATTTGATTTTCCTTCCATGAGTTGAGTCAGAAGGGTTGTAAGGAGATGGAAGATCAATGCATAGAATATGTAAAAATCCTAAAGAAATATATATATATTTGAAAATCCATAAAGAAAACAGTCTCATTCCAAACCTCCTTCTGGTCCTTACTGAAGTATATGTACAGGACATTCACAGCATCTTTGTGCAGTTTTTAAACTTTTATATAGAAACATTATTAACTTAGGTATTATTCACATATTTAGTGATGTGCAGTAAGTTTTTACCTCAAGAGCTGCTGTAGACATCAGTTCTGCTGGCCACATCACATAGGGTCACATTTTGTCGGCCATGTTTTTATTTGTTACACTGTTGGAACTCGGAGTCGACAGTGGACCATGTAACGCAAAATGGTCTTCAACTTTAACAGAAGCCTTTCAACTGTCCTCTCCAAACCGAACCTTTCATCTTGATTTCTTGGTATGTCGACATATGTTGAAGTATATGGATTTTGAACTCTATACAAGGATACCACAAGAATGAATTAAGGGGTATCAAGGAACCATATTTGTTGTCGTCTAACTCTGTAGAGTGACTTGGAGAGGAGAGAAGAAGACAAGAAACAAAAATTAGTTTAAGGCAGAATAAAGATTTGGGCTACTAATTTTGTCCCAGGGTTAAAAATATACCCTTGAGAATAGGAAAACAAAAATGTCAGGCACATATGTTAACTTTCACTTTTGTATGCATTTATTTATTTAAGCATTCAGTCATAGTTAAAAGTACATTAAAATAGATACCACCTCAAATAGTAATGGTTATTATAATTTTGCTTCACTCTATCCTAGCACTTCTGCTTGAGAGATGTAATTTCTGTTTTTTTCTTCTGGTATAATTCCACCTGCCTTTTATTCTTTCATTACGTAAAAGGAAAATCCTAACAGAGCACATTTTTTGGTAAGGGTTTCACTCCAAGTTAAGTTTTCAAAAATAAGCTCTCAAAGCTACCATTTTAAACAGTCCTTGTTATCTGCTACAACATAGAAAACAGTCTTAGTTGTATTTAGAGAGCCAGTGTCTTCTGTCTCCCAAATTCTGTTATTTGCTGTTGTACCTACTAGACATCTTAAGACAGTGCACCAGCTCATGTGTGTTTGAATTATGAACGATAGTGTCTAATGAACTCTAAAATGGTCATTATAGTTGAAAGGCTCTCACTGCCACTTCCTCTCCCAACTAAAATATATTTAGTGTCTCCAGTTGTGGAAAGCCTTCAATACAACCATCATGTATTTACTTTTGCCAAATTCTTTTAAAATTTTTACAATCTAAGAATCTTTGGCAAAGAACTAGAAATGCATGCAGTTGCAAAAAACTATCACTTTATTTTCTAGCATCATTTTATTAACTTTGCCTTTTTCTTTCAAAATCACGAACATCCAGTTTACTTATGAACTCATGCTTAGCTTTTTAAAAACCTTTTTTAAAAACTTGAGACCAACATTATTCTAGGTTAAAAGTTTTTTGCATAAAACTTTGAGCATATGAAATATTGTGAGAAGTCATTTTCAGTTTTAAATCACAGTGTCTCTCTTGATACTTTCTTAAAGTTATATAAGAAGAAATCATTTATAATAGTGGCCGTAAATAATATCCTTTTGGCAGTAGTTACTGTTTCGTTAATCTGAGGCTTAGTATGTCTTTATGTCTACGTATGTTTGGGCACGTCCAGAATGCAGTTTCCCAGCTCATGAGGGACTGAAAATAATTGTCTCATTTATCAACCCACTGAGACACAGAGCGTTAAGTCTAGATTCAGTTGTGTTGAGATAACAGAATATAGAGTTAATAAATGGCCTCCAGCAGGAAAACCTACACTGAAGCGAATCTGGAGAGGTGGGTGAGGGGAGAAAGACAGGAATTATTAGTCTTTGCTTTAGTTTTTCAAGCATAATTTGATTTTCTTTTGGCTCAGAAAACTTTAGGGAAATTCCCTTTTCTTTTGTGTTCAGTTTAACCTACAAATGTCTCCTTAAGAACCAACATTTTAGGAAAAATTCTTTTCTCAGGCTTGGGCATATTAAAATTTACCCAGACTTTGACATGAGTTGTCACTTCTCTTCATTATTTTGCTTTCTATTTTGGTTTATAGCTATTTCCTGTCTGATTCTGGACTTCAGTGCTTAAGTTACCATCTTTATCCATGGGTATTTGGTGGCCTACACCACTGTTGTTTTTTTAATGTAAGGGTATATAAGCCAAAATTTGTATGGGAGGGAGACCTAACCATTTACATCAATTTGTAACAGAGTTGTTTGTGTTTTAATAACGTGTATTTATTCAGTATTCTCCTCAGCATTCTGTGGGCAAAATAAAAATAACCACGTATAGTGAAAGGGAATGTATTCCCAGTACATTATAGTTACCAGTGTGTTGGTAAATATAATTTAAAATTCAGAGAATATTTAATTGGTTTTTTTTTACGCAGAGTAAACGATTAAAGCTGAAATGCACTTTGAACCACTGCTTTGGCATTTGACTTGCTTGGTAAACCCAGTTTCTAAGGCATCAGAGTATTTTTCTTTTGGTTATTTTCCTTTACTGTTTTTCATTTTGTAACTAACATGTGTCCTTAAGGAGGGGGGAAAACCATTCTCCTTTTGAAAATACTCATTTGTTGACAATGTAATGAATATGGGGTAAGTATAATGCCTGGGACACCTTAACTCAACAAAGATTAATTTCCTGCCACCCCTGACTCATATGTTTTTGTTCCTTTAACATTCCTTTTAAAGTTAAAAGAAGTAAATTACTCTTTTAGCACATTGCGAATTTGTTGTAGCCTCTTAAACAAGTTAATCATTAGTTTACTAATTGACTCATTTCGATGATTTAAGTATTTTGCTTCTGCCTTGAAATGTAGAACCGAAACCCTCTTTAACTAAGGTGTCAGACAGTTTATTTCTCAAAATGTTTTAATGTCCGAATACTCTGGTAGAATGATGAACCCTTACTCAGTAGTAATATAACTCACATGTATTAGCATTTGTGCTTTATCTCATTTAATCCTCATGGTAAAGCCATAAAGGTACTATTACTTAAAATCCTCTTTTACAATGATGAAACGGAGGCACAGAGAGGTTAAGTAATTTTTCCAAGGTCACCCAGTAGTAAATGGAACCATGATTGGAACTCAAGCAGTTTGACCCCACAGCCCATGATGAAAAACTGGGGGCAAAGGAGGGCCGGTGGAGAGTGGGAGACTGTGCTTTGTGTCCCCTTTCATAAATCTAATGACAAATAACAGAAAAAGCAGATTGGTTTGTTTCCATGCCTGTCAGAGAAAAGTGTCAAGAGCAGGTATGCAAAACTTGGAAAGAGGTCCAAGAGAGTACTGAGTACCCTTACTCTGTAGACCTGGGTGTTGCCTAGTGACCTCTGCTGCCCAGGGATTATCTGATTTTCTAGGGCTGGGAACCTTTTGCGGACTGATTAGGAAGGCTGTTTTGCAAGCTTATAAGAATAGGGGTTAATTTGCAGAAAACTGATAGCATTGCAAATGATTCTTGTACCGTAACACCACAAAGAATATTGCCTAGTGGGACATTAACCAGTTTTGCCTTTGTTAGCAAATTTATTCTGAATTCCTTTGACCAACTACAAATCTCCAGGTCCTTGAATTTTCTCTTGAATCAGTCTTGACATCTTACTGGTTTCCTCATTAATTGAATTGAAAAAAATCTTTGACTTCTGTTATTTTTCTATTTGTATGAGAGTCATGTTTTTAACCTTTTGAAAATTGTGCTTTGCAAATGATGTTGCCAACATGAGCTCCCATGTAATGATGAATCCATATTTCCAGCCTCATTCATCCTAGAATGAAACCTTGTAAATTAGAAGGTGGATTTTATTACATATATATACACATATATATATTTAAGAACTGTACTTTGGAACTAAGACATTAATATTAAAAACTATAAATTGATTAAATATTTAAGAACTATAGACACACTTTAACATGCTGGTTTAGTGGCCCTGTCTTTCTCATTCCGTTTACAAAAGCTTAATGGAATCTTTAATCTGAATTCCTTTTCTGTGTCATATTATCAGTGTTAAAGAGACTTGATTCATGAATGAGAAAAAAGAGAAGTTTCAGATATTCCCAAGGATCCATTTGCATGAAGCAGGTATTTCTACACGGAAAGAACAGTGCTCCCTGGGGGCCTGGGAGACAGGTAAACAAAATCAACTTGTGATTTCAAACAAGGGAATTTCCTGGGGTTCATGAAAATAGTAAATAAACTGGGTCTGATGAAATGGTGACGCGGTATATTTGAGATGATATTTGGGGACACTTTTCCTGTAATGATAACCTCCAGAGTTTTGGTGTCAATGAGAGAATGCCTTTCACTGAGTAAGAGATTTGCTTCCCTGTGCAACTTTGTTTTTGGGAAAAGTGACACCCGGCAGAAGCTTAGGGAAGAAGAAAGCTCGGTAGACCAAGAGAAGCGTGACCAGGCAGGTTTGTTTTTGGCATAAAGCGTTTATTGCATAAGGCAGAGAGGTAAGGCAGAGGGCTCTCTCTGGGTTCAGTGCTGTAACAGTCCGTGCCATCAAGGACATTCAGTCGTGCAGTAAAGAGACGTCAAACAAAGAACATGAGCAAGTAGAATAATAAAAATGCCACAAGAGAGGGTGTTCCAGGGGCCAGAGGAAGATGTCATATCCAATGGTAGGGAGCAGGGATGGCCTCAGAGAGAAGATAGAATTTAAGAAGACTCTTAAAGAACAGCTAGAATTTCATCAGACGGAGATGCAGACAGTGCACTTAAGTCCCAGTCCAGAGCACTAGCAAGGAAGCAGATGGGAAATAGAATGGTGTTTAAAGAAAGAGTCGTGAACAGCAGAGTTGGAACAAGACACGGGGGCCATACCGTAGGAGCCTCTCAAGTGCTAGGCTCAAGGAGTTTGTCCTCATTTCAGTAGAAAAACGAATGCTTGAGTAAGGGAAGGACGTGACCAAGAAGTCTGTCTTAAGATTTCGGTCTGGCAGTAGTGAGTTTGAAATGGAAAGGAACTAACATCAGTTGAGCACTTAAAGTGCACCAGGTATTTTATGTATGTTACGCCATTAAATCCTCACACCCTGAAATATACGGATTATACCTGCTTTACAGGTGAGAAGACCAAGACTCAGGGATTAAGAAATTAAAGTCACAGTGGAAGTAAATGGCAGAGGTGGGACTCCAACTCAAAGCCTGCTTTCCTTCTACCATACCTTGCTACCTCAAAGGAAGGGCTGGAGGTGAAAACACCATTTCAGAAACTGTTGTAACAACCTCAGCAACAGGTGCCGATGGCCAGAACTCAGATGATAGCTTTGGAAATGGAAAGAAGGACATAAATGGAAGAAGCATCAAAGGACAGTCTATGGAATGTAGCAAAGAAAATATCTGCCTAGGAAGAGTCTAAATAACACTTAGCCTTTAAGCCTCAGGAAATGATGAAGCCATTAACAGAAACAAAGAGTCTGGAGAAGGATCCTATTGTGTTGGGGAGATTAAGCTCAGTTTTGACCAAGTTGGTTTTGAGATAACCGATAGTCAGGTGGACAGTCTCAGCTGAAGATGTGGTAGACAACTGCTTAGAAATGAGAATTGAAGACATCAGATAAATGGTTAAAGCAAGTATGAAACAGACAGGACTTTAGAAAATGCCTAAATTTAGGAAGTGAGACAATAGAGGAGACAGACTATAAAAAGAAGATTCTGAATCATGCAGCAACCAGAATCAAAAGCAGGAGAGAATTTCAAGGGAGTGACCCACAGCATCAGGAGTGGAACAGTAGGAACACTGGTGGCCTCAGTTTGCAGCAAGGCAGAGAGCTCTGGGCATCCCGGGACACACACCAGACTGAGGGGCCAAAGGAACCCCTGGACGGTGCGGATGCAGAGAACAATGGGCAAGCCCCATGGCCAAGGTGATTTTGTAGGTGATCAGAAGGAAGGAACAGAGCCGAGTGAGAGAAGGAAGATGCTAGAGAGAGAACAGATAATCAATGGAACCAGAACTCGGTGCTGGGGGTCCAGGGGGTGGAGGGAAGAAAGAGTGGTTTTGCTTTTCTCCTTTTCACACCTACATAAAACCTGTTTTCATACTGATTTGGCTCTTCTTAAAACCCAGCATTTAGCGTACCATCTACTCCCAACTTGGAACGGAACTGGCAAGCCGCAATAAGTAACAATGAGCCCTTTCCCGAAGTCTGTTTTAAGGACAAATGCTGCTGTTTGGCGGTGAAGTCTTCTTGTGTTTAAGCTGGAGGGGGGATGGCCCAGAACCCCTCTGTTTGTACCCTGGCTGGATAGTTTTATTATTATTTAAAGCGTCCCTTTCAGTGATTTAGGAAGCCAAAATACGTGCTGGCTCATGCCGTCTGGAAACTGATATTCTGTTCAGCAGCTCTCACTAGCCAATCCTGTGACTTGGTAAGGATTTTTATTTTGGTCGTCCTGCGCCTACTGTAACTGGGGCAGCTGAGTTGCTATGGTGATTTGTTCTCCAAACAGAGCACTTTGCCGCAATACCTTGAAACAGCAGATCAATCTACTTTACGTTGACTTGATCATGACATTAATTCTAGTTGAAACATCCCCACTGCTCCCATCAGGACTTGTGTGCAGGAACTTTAAATCGGGGCCAGGAAGGCACTGGCTAAAGGAATCACAACTTGGGCTTTTTAAACCCCGGCCTTCACTATTCCTACCACTGAGACTTGTTGGCTCACAGCCTAAAGCTCTACCAGGGGAGGCGGGTTGCAGCTGGGGGAAGGTTCATCACTGAAGCAATTATGTGGTTAATCGCTCCAGTGTGGGCACCGGCTGCAGGCTGTGACTCACTTCCCACTCTGTCACTAATAATCGGTGAACAGGATGCACAGAAAACTCAGCTGCTTTTTCCCAAGTCTCTTGCAAATCTGCAAGTCGCTAAGATCTGGCCTTGAAGTGTGGGGAGAAAGGCAGACCTCCACTCCATGACGTGGCCCTCTCTGTCTCCACCGGTAGGGGTCCCCATTGAGTCACCGGACACTTTAAGGAGGACTGCACTTTGAATGGGGTGTATCTGCCTCTGATTCTTGTCCGTGACATGGGAGAGAACCATGACATGGGAGAGAGAAAAAAGGAGCTGCCTGATTTCCAGCATGACTCATAAACAAACGGAGGACAGACTGACTGCCTCTTATCAGAGCCTGAGTATGCGCTCCAGGACTGAGGGTGAGTCATACTGGAAGTCCCAAGTCTTTTGTTGGTCAGAGGGATTGTATTCCCTGCGGAAGTGGTGGATTTGGGGAGGTGGAGGGGTGGGGGGTGGTGGGTGGGGGTGCTGTGTTTTGCTATTAATTTCTTCAATACTATCAGTGACCCCATGCTAAGCCTTGGGCTCCTAGGTGAGATCTGATTCCCTCAAAACCAAAAAGGCTTCCAAATTGAAGATAAAAACTGGCCATATCCACAAGGAAACTCATTTGGAGTTGATGGAAATGTCTGGAATATTGCAGTGACAGTGTCACAACATATACATATGCCAGTTATCATTCAAAGTATACACTTTAATTATGTGCGGTTTATTGTATGTAAATTACACCGCAAAGACTTTTTAAAGTAATAAACGCAGTTAACAGTTTGGTGGAAAAAGAAAAGACCTGGCCAACCCATTTTTATGGTGATTTATCCTTAAGCTCTCGGTATATGCCCTCACTACCCCATCCATACCCATCTGTTGCTTTGTATTTGGATGCAAACACAGAGGAAGTGTACACGCATGAAAGGATGATGATGTCATACCACCTAACACTGGTGTGCTGATCCCACACGCCCAGAGTAGTGCTGGTAGGTGAGTTATTTATTTTTACTGACCCAAGACAGCACGGACAGGTAAAGCATAGACTGGCAACAAATTTGGAGAGGGGGTAGATGCTGGGTAGCAAAGGCAGAAAGAAGGACCTGCCATGCACCTGCCTCCACCTGCTCCCCGGCAGCCTCGAGACTGGAGACGTCTGTTTATGCCCTGGGTGCCTTCCCATTTCAGCAAATACAAGTCAGAGCAAGCCAACAGCATAACTGCGCCCAGGAGCTTCGCCGATGGGTGGTGCCAACAGATCCCACACATGTGAAATGACTTAACACTTGGACGCCAGCAAACCCGAGAGCAAGTTAATTTAGGGGGAAAGGAACACATATGTGCTTAGATGACAAAAAAAGAAAAACCAAGTGGTTTGGCAGGTGGGGCTAATCAAGAAAGAGCCACAATGAAGGGAGGGGCGGCCCAGATGTTTTTAGATGTGATCGACCTCAATTGGGAAAATATGAATATGAGTTTATGCAGGGACTGGCTCACGATCTTCTTCTGAAAAGTATGTGATACTTTTCTGCTTTCAGATGACATGCCCGTGGTGGACAGGAAAAGTGACTGTTCCTTCCTCCTCCTAGAGAGATTCTCTCCATAATACCTGCTTCTGGCTGATAACCTCATGGGTAAGGTTTTAATTATTTCTTTCATAGTTCCGTATGTCGGCTGCTGTCTTTTGGTGAACAAATTCAAGGGACACAACAAAGTGATTTGGAAAATTTGTCATCTTTACAAGAAGGTCATTAATATAGGAGGGCTTTGTTTTAATCTCATCTCTCTGTTACTAAATCTGTGGCGGGGGGAGGTGCTTGTGTGTATGTGTGTGTGTATTTTCTGACTCCCTGGATTCCACATATACTTTGAAGGTATGTCCTTGCCACAGAGGCTGATCTCACATATACTAGCTGTGTCCTTAATTTCCAGAGACAGTCCCAAATTTCATCTATTTACCTGACATACCCCCCATGAATGCATTCATTCTTTTTAGACTATTTTTTGCTATACAGGCACACCTTGGAGAAACCGCAGGTTTGGTTCCAGACCACCTCAAGAAAGCAAATATCACAATAAAGCAAGTCACACAAATTTTGGCGGCTCCCAGCACACATAAAAGTAATGTTTACACTGTAATGTCATCTATTAAGTGTGCAATAGCATTATGTCTAAAACACAATGTACATACTTCAGTTAAAGAATACTTTGCTAAAATATGCTTACCATCATCTGAGCCTTTCGTGAGTCATGGCAGTAACATCAAAGATCACAGATCACGACAACAAATATAATAATGAAAAATCTCGAAATATTGCCAGAATTACCAAAATGGGACACAGAGGCATGATGTGAGCAAATGCTGTTGGAAAAATGCCAATAGACATGATTGATACTGGTTTGTAAAAAACGCAGTAACTGCAAAGCACAGTTAAACGAGGTGTGCCTGTGTAAACACGATCTGTAGAAAGGATGACTCAGCAAGTGTTTACTCTTGAAATCCAGGGTCTTCAAAATCATTATTTGGAAAACAATGCCAGTTAACTCAACACTCACGAAGCACCTACTGTGTGCCAGACGGTAAGCAGAACACAGCCCAGGGGCTGGAGTTATAGGTTGTTGATTTTTCCAGATCTTAAAAGAATCTGAAAAGCAGAGCCAACTTTTGAATTTGTAATAATGGAATTACAGTAAATATTACTTGGATTAAACACACACACACTCATTGCCTGGAAATGACCAAACCTTCCAAGCACTGTGATATGCATTACAGAGTTCTGGGATGCCGTGAGCATAGGTTACAGAGGCTGTAAAAGTAGACTTCGTGGCAAACTGCCCAGCTAGGCCTTCGTTCACATTTAATGCCTTGTAGGAATAAGATAGCATGAGACGAGTCTTTCCAGCCGATGAGAGAGCTGAGTTGTCTTGAAAAGTCAAGGAACCAATGTCCTCAGCTGCTGAAGGTCTTTGGGCTATTCCCTGGTTTCGCTGAATGGTGTCAGAGGGTGGTTTTGAAATGGAAGAGAATTTTTATAAAATGAAAGACAAGCCCCAGGTAGGTCTCTATAACTTACTCCTTAAAGCAGTTTAGGAGATACCTTTGCATGTGGTTTGTAATAGGTGCTTCAAACCTTCCATCTATGCCTTCAAACTGAATCTTCAATCTGTCATCCAGATTCAAGCTTCCTATGTTTCCTCTGGTTAATAATTGTGTTTCCTTTATCATATTCTAACTTTCGTTTAACATAGGTTTTTTATTTCTTGTTGGACTCCGGTGCACAGAAGTGCATAACTAATTAATAATCCTTGGTTCCTGAAACACGTCGCCATTGATACATGTATGACCTGCTTTATTTAGTTTGTTATTTTTAATAATGAGAAAGTACTCATGAAGCTACCGCCCCGCCCCCCCAAAAAAGCTAGAACATTGACAATAAGATTATAACTTACATCTAACCACACAGATCTACCCCCAGCCTATTTTCCTGCTTCTCCCAAGCCAAAGCGAACCCTCATCCTGATTTATGTGTTCAGTATGCCCTTGCTTTCTTTTTTATCTAGCCTCACAGTTTTATATATATATTATATGTATTCAGAAAACTGTATGTGTCTATATGTGTGTATATATGTTGTTCTTACTTTTATAGAAAAGACATCGTGTTATATGCAATTTTTTAGGACTTACACTGTTAAGATTCATCTACTGTTGCATGTTGCTGTCTTTTGCTTGTTTTGGCTCCTCTATAATATTTTATTATATAAGCGTCCCACAGTTTATCCAGCAACCCTCTCATTACTGGTCATTTGGGTCATTCACAGATTCTTGATAGTGTAAACGGTACTTTTATGAACATTCTTGTAAGTGGTCTTACACATATGCAAACATTTCTCTTGGGCACGTACCTAGGAGTGAAATTGTTAAGTTGGATTGTGCACATGTGCTCGATTTCAGAGTACAAAGCCAAACTGTTCCCCAAAATGGTTGCCCTAGTTTACACCCTCATCAGCAATGTGTATGAGAAGTGATGGGTCCACAGCCTGTCCGACACTTGATGTTTTCAGGCTTTTTCATTTTTGCCGACTGATTGTGTGTGAAACAGTACCTCACTGTGGCTCTGATTCGCATTTTTACCTTTGATGGTGAGCATCCCTTTGAATTTGATTGGCCAAATACACCCCCTTTCTTCTGAAGAGTGTCTGTGTGTGTTTTTTGCCCATCTTTCTACAATTGCTGGTGCTTTTCTTATAAAAGCGGTCCCTGATACGTTCTCAATACTAATCCTTTGTTTGCTGTACTTCTTTTCACTTTTCTTTAAGGTAGCTTTTGATGGATAAAAGTTCTTAAGATAATAAAATAGATCAATCTTTTCTTTTGTAGCTAATACATTTCTTTAATCTTTCTTGGAGTATAATTGTTTTACATAGTTGTGTTAGTTGCTGCTGTATAACAAAGTGAATCAGCTACACGTATACATATATCCCCATATCCCCTCCCTCTTGCGTCTCTCTCCCACCCTCCTTATCCCACCCCTCTAGGTGGACACAAAGCACGGAGCTGATCTCCCTGTGCTATGTGGCTGCTTCCCACTAGCTATCTATTTTACATTTGGTAGTGTATATATGTCCATGACACTCTCTCACTTCGTTCCAGCTTACCCTTCCCCCGCCCCGTGTCCTCAAGTCCATTCTCTACGTCTGCGTCTTTATTCCTGTCTTGTCCCTAGGTTCTTCAGAATCTTTTCTTCTTTTTTTAGATCCCATATATATGTGTTAGCATACGTTATTTGTTTTTCTCTTTCTGACTTACTTCACTCTGTATGACAGACTCTAGGTCCATCCACCTCACTATAAATAACTGAATTTCGTTTCTTTTTATGGCAAGTAATATTCCATTGTATATATGTGCCACATCTTCTTTATCCATTCATTTATCAATAGACATTTAGGCTGCTTCCATGTCCTGGCTGTTGTAAATAGTGCTGCAATGAACATTGTGGTACATGACTCTTTTTGAGCTAATGCATTTTTTAATTTTCTTTTTTTTTTCAATTTTTATTGGCGTATAGTTGATTTACAATGTTGTGTTAGTTTCTGCTGTACAGCAAAGTGAATCAGTTATACATATACATATATCCACTCTTTTTTTAGATTCTTTTGCCATATAGGTCATTACAGAGTATTGAGTAGAGTTCCTGTGCTATACAGTAGGCCCATATTATCTATTTTATATATAGTAGTGTGTATATGTCAATCCCAATCTCCTAACTTATCCCTCTCCCCCTTCCCCACTGGTAACCATAAGATGTAACTAAAGCTTTTAATTTAAGAAAATTTTTTTAAATTGTCTAATCAATCTTTTCCTATTGCAATATCTAAAAGATATTTATCTGTATTTTATACAAAAAATGAAAAGTCTCTCCTGACAGAAGAAACTAGGAAAGCAGAGGTGGGAAAAAGAAAGCAACAGAACCCCAGGCACTGGTGCACAGCAACCTAAGGAGGGATGGGGGTGGGATATGGGGGGTGGCAAGGCCAGGCCCTGGTAGGATTTATAGCCCTGGTAGGGTTTGTTTTTTTTTAATGACATTTTACAGTTTATTTTTATTTTATTTATTTATTTTTGGCTGTGTTGGGTCTTTGTTGCTGCATGTGGGTTTTCTCTAGTTGCGGCGAGTGGAGGCCACTCTTCGTTGCAGTGCGTGGGCTTCTCAGTGCGGTGGCTTCTCTTGTTGTGGATCACAGGCTCTAGGCGTGCAGTCTTCAGTAGTTGTGACACACGGGCTCACTGGTTGTGGCGCATGGGCTTAGTTGCTCTGCAGCAGGTGGGATCCTCCCAGACCAGGGGTCAAACCCGTGTCCCCTGCATTGGCAGGCGGATTCTTAACCAGCATGCCACCAGGGAAGCCCAGCCCTGGTAGGTTTTTATAATATTTACCAGTTGTATTGTGTTCATCCCCTCCCCCCCAATTATAAACAACACATAATCTCATCATATTTGCTCTATAGAAAAGAATGTAGAAAATAACAACCATAATCCCCTCATTTGGGGATTTTTCTATACATATTCATATGTTAATCTCCTGATATATACATATCTCTTTCTCCTGAAAGGCTGTAACCCTTTATCTCACTACCAGTACCCTGACCCTAGCCATGGACACTTTCTAGATGTGACCATCCTTGACCCAGGAGTAGCTTCCACCAGGGTTGACAATTACTTAAAAAAAAAAAAAAAAGAACTTCTACTAAAGAAACTAAGAATCTTGTGCAATTATTAGAAAATAAGAGTAGGCAAAAAACTACATCTAATTTTACTAGCCAGAGATATCATTTCTGGCATTTTGTCGTGTATCCTAGGCTGTTTTCTGTTTTGGAATCTTCCCATAGATGCTATTGTATATAGTTTTTCAACGTGATAAATGTTCTTCCGCGTCATTATTTGAGCGGTACAGAGTATATCCTTGTGTGGGTGGAATTTAAAATATTTATCAAATGTGCATCAGCGCCACCAACCAATCCAAGCTGCTCTCCCACACTCGTATCAGCCCCAGACTTTATCAGACCAGTTCTGTGCTGTCGACCTTTACGTTTCCAGTGGTTCCCTATTAGAAGAAATGGTGACATGCGTCTCATTTACACTAAGCCTTCGTGCACATCCATGATAACGTTCTCAGAATAAATTCTGCTACGTGGGAATTCTTAATCAAAGAGTAAGAACGTGTTTTCACTTTTTGATATATCCAGTGGACTTGCTCTCCAAAAAGGTTTTATCAATTGATATTCACGTCAGCAGGATGTGAGAACCCATTCTCCTACAAACTCACTAAGAATGGCAGCATTGTGACTTCTATCAAAGTACTCTTAAGTTCAATGTCATTTCACTATTTTAACTTGTATTTCTTCAATTATTATTGAGATTAATTTTTTCATCTGTTTCTTGGCCATTTGTTTCTCTCTCTCCAACCCCCACTCCCCTCCCCAGCCCTTTGTGTGTGTGTGTGTGTGTGTGTGTGTGTGTGTGTATGTGTGTGTGAATTGTCTATTGGTATCATCTCCCCTTTTATCGACCCAATATTCTTTCTCTTATGTCTTTGTAAGAACTACATCTGTTGAGGGTTTTAACCAGTTTCATAAACATTGCAAACATTTTTCTAAATTTGTCTTTTATCTTTTTTTCTACGCTTTTGCATTTCAGATTTTTTTAATCTGATATGTTTTGGTATTTTAAAAATTCCCTTTTCATTCGAGGATATGTAAAATTCACCTGAATTTTAGGGGGGTATTCTTATTTCATTTTGTACATTTAAATCTCTGTTCCATCAAAAACTGATGTCAGTTTATGATGGGAAGTCTGGAGCTAACTTTTTCAAAACGGCTAGCTAGTTGCCTGACATCATTTCTTGAAAAATGTTTTCTTTTTTTAAAAATTTCATTGAAGTATAGTTGATTTACAATGTTGTGTTAATTTCTGCTGTACAGCAAAGTGATTCAGTTATACATATATATTATTTTTCATATTCTTTTCCATTATGGTTTATCACAGGATATTGAATATAGTTCCCTGTGCTATACAATAAGACCTTGTTGTTTATCCTTTCTATATGTACTAGTTTGCATCTGCTAATCCCAAACTCCCAATCCTCCCCTTCCCCACTCCTCCTCCCCTTGGTAACCACGGGTCTGTTCTCTATGTCTGTGAGTCCATTGCTGTTTCGTAGATATGTTCATTTTTGTCATATTTTAGATTCCACATATAAGTGATATCATATGATACTTGTCTTTCTCTGTCTGACTTACTTCACTTACTATGATAATCTCTAGGTCCATCCATGTTGCTGCAGATGGCATGATTTCATTTTTTTTTATGGCTGAGTAATATTCCATTGTGTGTGTATGTGTGTGTATATATCACATTTTCTTTATCCATTCATCTACTGATGGACATTTAGGTTGCTTCCATGTCTTGGTGATTGTAAATAGTGCTGCTATGAACATTAGGGTGCATATACCTTTTCAAATTAGAGTTTTTTCCAATATATGCCTAGGAGTGGGATTGCTGGATCATATGGTAACTCTATGAAAAATGTTTTCTTTACCTGCTGATTTGAAGTAGGACTTGTACTATATTTATGTGCACATTCGGATCTGTTTTTGTGCTTTCGAGTCTCATCCTGTTATGCTGATTGTTCCTATAGTCACATCTTATAAGTTTAATTATCATTTTATAATAAACTTTAATTATTTGTTGGACAGATGCTTCCCTATTATTATGCTCTTTGACATTTTTATTGGCTAGCTGGCTATCCTCAAGCATTTATTCTTCCAGACAAATATTTAAGACCCTCTTGGTCAAGTTTCCCCAAAAAAGTTATGTTTAGATTTTTATTGGAATTGTATTAAATTTATGTTATTTTGGTAATAATGGACATCCTTACAACAATATTAGGAAAATGGTGTGTTTTACTTTACTTGTATTTCCTGTTCTTCAGCAGTATCTTGAAGTTTGAGCCATACAAATCCTGCACATTTCTTCCGAAGTTAATTCAAAGTTTTTTGTTGTTATTGCACATGGTGACTAAACTCTCTTACCTCCCCCAACCCCGAGTCATTCTGCTATATTAATTTTTATGGATTTTGTAACTGGCCATCTTACAGAACTCTTATTCATTTTAAGGGTTTTTCGTTGATTCTTTTGGATGTTGCAGGTAGCTCACTCCCCCCCCGCAAATGATAATTTTGTCTCCCTTTCCACATTTATACCTCTTTTTCTAGTTCTTGGCTTCAGTACGGATTCAGGAATTCAGATGCCTGTGGGGCCCAGGCAAGTAACATAAATGAGAGAACTGGGCCCGGTGAGGCCTTTGGCAAACGGGAGAGCACAAGTCTTACCTAAAGGGAGAAGTTCTTACTCAGCTCCAGCCATTTTGTGCCGTTTGAGAAACAGGCCACGTGTTGACAGGTGGTCAGATTTTTAAAAAAGATATACCAAAAATCAGGTGTTTTTTAAAATGTGAAATCTATAAGTCTTTTAAGTGTTGAAAATGAATTCAAACGTTTTAAACAACAGGCAAGTCAAATATAGAATATCTGATGGTCAGGTTCAACCCAGGCTCAGAGTATGACCCCCTTTGGCTAGAACTTCCAGAATATAAGAATGTATTGAGTTGGAATACCAGGCATTCTTGCCTCATCCTGGTTTAGTAAAAATGCCTCCACCGTTTGACCAGTTAGCTATTTTGTAGACTCCTGAGTTATTCTTTTTCACGTGAAGCCTCCGTCTCTCTCCAATCTAGCAGGAATATTATATGAAGAGAGAATTTTGAATTCTATTAGCTGATATGGTTTTCTTCTTTGCTGGATGAATGTGATGAATCCGTACATTTTCTAATATTGAACCATCCTTGCCTTTGTGATGTGTGGAACTAAGCTATAATTAGTCACATTATGTTATTCTTTTATTATACAGTTGTATTCCACTTTCTGTCTTATTGAAGAGTTACAAAACTAGGAGGGAAAAGGTCTATTTTGTTTTGTTTTTGCAGCAAAACTCACCTATTGCCTCCATCGCACGACCACCACTATCTCCTCCTTGTTTTCTTGGGTAAATAGTGTGACACTTAGAGGGAAGGGAGAGGTAGTAAAGCTTCACCATGGCCACGCGGACATTCTAGAGGATTGATGGATGATTATTCGGCTTCTGTTTTGCTGAGGGAAAAATGTTCAAGCTCGATTCTTCTCAGTACAGAAATCTTGCTTTTTTAGAGGCTCTTTGAGGAGGAGGGGGAAAGAACTCTGGGGGCAGGGACCGAGATTTCTCACAGTGTCTGCTGTGGTTTGTAATTTGGTTCCTTTCTCTGATGTCTCATAAAGCTATTAATAAAGTATCCATTGTCTTCAGTGTACTGTAGAATTGGGTCTTTTTTTGCAATGTGACAAACTATTAAGCAAAACCACCCTTAGACCCAGGCAAGGGCAGCTCCTGCCTTTGCCTTACAGGGCCCTGCTCTGTCCCTCTTTTGGCCACACTCCTCCGCAGAAGGTAAGGAGACCACAGGGTGAAGGTCCTACAAGTGGGTGCAGGCCTGTTTGGGTTGGGAATTCTGGATTACTGAATGCCTGGGCCCTGTGCTCCCTGCCTTCTACCTAAATGGCCCAAGCCTGCACCCAGGGCCTGTGCAGGCCTCTTTCCTATGTCCGTTCTTCCAGTGGAGGACAGCACGGCACGTGTTTGCACTCCCAGGCCTGGAAGAATGACCAAGGATGACTGATTTTTTTTTTTTTTTGCATTTGTTTTTTTTTATTTTAAAATATTTATTTATTTATTTTTGGCTGCGTTGCTGTGCGCGGGCTTTCTCTAGTTGTGGCGAACACGGGCTACTCTTTGTTGCAGTGCGCAGGCTTCTCATTGCAGTGGCTTCTGTTGTTGCGGAGCACAGGCTCTAGGCACGTGGGCTTCAGTAGTTGTGGCATGCAGGCTCAGTAGTTGTGGCACACAGGCTTAGCTGCTTCATGGCATGTGGGATCTTCCCGGAGCAGGGCTTGAACCCGTGTCCCTGCATTGGCAGGAGGATTCTCAACCACTGCGCCACCAGGGAAGTCCCAGGGACAGCTGATTGTGTGGAGGGTAGACAAAGCTTGGACAAGTGGGCTGAAATGTCCACAGTATTCCCATAGGCCCATTATGATGTAGGATGGAGCTGGGGACCATGAGGAAAGGGTGTTCAACTGTCCTTATGCCACTCAATAATATCTTAGAATGCCAAGGAGACTGGGAGAATTCTCAGTTGAAACTTGGCTTCCCAAGTGGTTATAAAAGTATATCCATCAAAGCAGAAGTGCAACAATTTTTAAGCACAGTTAGCTTACTTTTATCTCTTAATCACTCTAGCCATATGGTATACAGGCCTCCCATCAAACTCTTGCTCCAGGTCCCATAATTGCTTGGGGAAAAAGTATTGCTGAGTCTAAGTCCTCCAGGTGATCATGAGACCACCAGGGTAGACCCACAGGAGGGAGCAATGTAGGGACTTCTGTATTCATTTGTTTCCCAGATAGTAAATTCAGCCCATATATTCTCTTTCCTTTCAAAATGACTCAAATGACCAAAGAAATAGAAAAATACCTGCATCCCTATCTGTCTTAGTCTCTGAGAGCTGCCATAACAAAGCACCACAAATTGGGTGGCTTAAAACAACAGAACTTTATTCTCTCCCAGTTCCAGAAGTTGGAAATCCAGGTGTCATTGGGGCCATGCTCCCTCCAGAGGCTCCAGGGGAGAATCTTTCCAGCTCCTGGTGGCTGCTGGCGACATTTGCATTCGTTGACTTGTATGTAGCTGCATCCTTCCAGTCTCTGCCTGCATCTTCACATGGCCTTCTCCTTCCGAGCGTATCTCTGTGTGTCCTCTCCTCTTCTTAGAAGGACAGCAGTCACCGGATTTAGGGTGCACCCTAATCCAGTATGATATCATCTTAATAATTACATCTACAAAGACCCTATTTCCAGTTAAGGTCACATTCTGAGGTTCCAGGCGGATATGGATTTTGGGGTGACACTAGTATACTATCCCTAAATAAGTTTGGTCTAAGGCTCTTGTTTTCTGTCTCTGTCTCTTTTTCTCTCTTCTCAGGATTTGGTTACCAAAGCTGGGTTAGTTTGTAAAATCATCTGAGACACTTTTAAACATTTTTTATGCTCTGGAACCAGCTCGGTCATATAGCAATTCTCTCTTCCCTTAAGGTTTGACAGAATTTGCCCACTCCCCCACTCCCGCCCAAATCATCTGAGTTCTCATTTCAGCAAAGTTGCGGAAAGCTCTTTATCAGCTTCTTCTGTGACTTTTTTTGTCTTGAATTTTTCCACCTCTTCTTGAGTGGATTATATTGTCTTATTTTGGTTACTATTTTATTAGTATAAATTTGAACAGAGCGTGCTTTTAACTATAATCTTCTTTCATGTCTTTGTTTCTCATCCCTTTCATATTTCTAGGGCTATTTACTTGTATTTTTTCTTTTCTTCTCATGTAACCTTGCCAGAGGATTGTCTGTTTTATTGGTTTTTTAAGAGTTAGTTTTTTAATTTATCTTACCAATCCTATCGTTTTTCTGTTTTCTAATTTGCTTATGTCTGCTTTTATCTTTCCTTATTTCCTTCTACCGTCCTTAGATTTATTAGTTTTTATCTCAGTTGTTTAGTTAATTGCTCTTTTTATTTTCATTTTTATTGAATAACAAAACCACTTAAACGTTATCTTTTCTCCAGTGAGTAGCCAGAGAGATGGATGCACTGTGAGAATGTCATAGCTAGGACTGAGGCCCTGGAAATAGAAAAGATCAAAAACACATTTCTCTGTTGGGGACCTGGCTGTGGGTCCAAAATGCCGGTTGTTCAGATGATGCTACTATACACATTATCTCTTTTCTACTGTTGCTTCCTGCGGAATGCTAACCAAAGGGCCACGGTGGTCTCTAGTTGCTAGAGACTAAATGTTTATATCCCGTTAAGTCATATTTGGGGGCTTCCCTGGAGGCACAGTGGTTAAGAATCTACCTGCCAATGCAGGGGACATGGGTTCGATCCCTGGCCCGAGAAGATCCCACATGCCACGGAGCAACTAAGCCTGTGCGCCACAGCTACTGAGCCTGCACTCTAGAGCCTGCGAGCCACAACTTCTGAGCCCACGGGCCACAACTACTGAAGCCCACATGCCTAGAGCCCATGCTTTGCAACGAGAGAGGCCACTGCAATGAGAAACCCATGCACTGCAATGAAGTGTAGCCCCTGCTCACCACAACTACAGAAAGCTAGCGCACAGCAACGAAGACCCAATGCAACCAAAAATAAATAAATTAAATAAATAAGTTTTAAAAAAAGTCATAGCTTGAAACCTAACCCCAACTGTGAGGGTATTAGAAGGCAGGGCCTTGGGGAGGTGATTAGTCATGAGGGTGGAGCCCTCATGAATGGGATTAGTGCCCTTGTAAAAGAGGCCCCAGAGAGCTCCCCACCCTTTCCACCATGTGAGGTTACAGGGATAAGATGACAATCTATGAACTAGGAAGTGGGTCCTCACAGACACGAAATCTGCCAGCACTTTGATCTTGGACTTCCCAGCCTCCAGAATTGTGAGCAGTACATTTTTGTTACTTATCAGCCACCCGGTCTGTGATATTCTGTTATAGCAGCCTGAACAGACTAGTGAAGGGCTGGACTCCATCTTTCCATCAGTGATACTGTAACTGTGACCCTTCAAACTTTAACCCACTAGGATTCAAGGCCTCTCTGAATCAGTTTTGTCTTATCTGGGGAGCCCTAAGGCCTAAGTCATAATTGTTTGGAGTTTCATCAGCTGGTCTGCAAATGCTACAGCTGCACTTGACAGACAACCGCGTGTACCAGGCCGGTTTCCTGCCCTTCCCCCACTCCAACTTTTTTTTTTTTTCGTTGTACCAGGTCTTAGTTGCAGCAGGCATGCTCCTTAGTTGTGACTCACCAGCTCCTTCGGTTGTGGCTTTCTGGCTCTTTAGTTGTGGCATGAGAACTCTTAGTTGCAGCATGCATGTGGGATCTAGTTCCCTGACCAGGGATTGAACCTGGGCCCCCTGCATTGGGAATGCAGAGTCTTAACCACTGCACCACCAGGGAATTGTTGTTGACAATACAGGTTTGAGGATAGGGTGCAATGGAGAGTGAAACACTTTTCAGCCAGACCAGGTTAAGTCTGCTTGTAGCATCTTGAAAAGGCTCAGTTTCAAGGCATCCTGGAATGTCAGCAGAGGACAGCAATAGTCTGGGGCTAGGATACCTGACCCTGACCCCTGGTCTCCAAGTGGAACTTGGTGCAGGACAGTGTAAGTATCCACTGACCTGTTAGAGGTGGTGGTCAGCATAGAGGACATACAAAATTGGGGGGTATAAGAATGGGGTTCCCTGACAAGCCCCAATCGCCAGACCTCCCTTCTTCACTAAGTGCAAATCTTTACTCCTAATTAATTCATTGTAGAGGCTCAGTCCTAGCATTTCATCCCTAAAATGATGAATAATAACAAACATTTCCTGAGCTTTCCCTGTGTGCCAGATGTTGTGCTCAGTTTTTTCTTAATGGCTTTAGTGAGATAGAATTTACATACCATAAGATTGACCCATTGTAAGCATACAATTCAATGATTTTCAGAAAATACATAGAGCTGTGCAGTCATTATCACAATCCAGTTTTAGACTATCCCATCCCTTCCCAACACTCCCTCAAACCTGTGTACAGTTAATTCCCACTCCCACTCTCAGCCCCAGGCAACCACTGAACTTTCTGCCTCTCTACAAACTTCTCTTTTCTGTACATTTTATAGAAATTGAATCATGCAATATGTAGTCTTTGGCTTTTGGCTTCTTTCACTTAGTGCAATGTTTTTGACGTTTGTCTGTGTGGTAGCATATATCAGTACAGATCTTCCTTGACTTTACAGTGTGGTTACATCCCAATAAACCCATCATAAATTGAAAATCTCATAAGCGGAAAGTTCATTTAATACACCTAACCTGCCACCCATCATGCCTGGCCTAGCTTAAACATGCTCAGAACATGTATTCGCCAACAGCTGGGCAAAATAATCTAACACCAAGCCTATTTTATAGTAAAGTGTTGAATATCTCATGTAATTTAGTGAACACTGTACTGAAAGTGAAAAACAGAATGGTTGTCTGGGTCCAGAACAGTTGTAAGTGTATTTGTTGTTCACCCCCACGATCGCATGGTTGACCAGGAGTTGTGGTCACTGCCACTGCCCAGCATCATGAAAGAGAATCATGTTACATATCACACTAGCCCGGGAAAAGGTCAAAATTCAAAGTATGGTTTCTACAGAATACATATCAGTTTTGCACCACTGTAAAATCGAAAAATCACAAGTCGAACGTCATGTCGGGGACCATCTGTATTTTGTTCCCTTTTTATTGCTGAGTAGTATTCCATCGTATGGATATACCACATTTGTGTATAACGGACATTTGGATTGTTCCAACTTCTTAGTTATTGTGGTATAAAATGATGCTGCTCTGAACATTCAAATACAAGTCTTTGTGTGGAGATATATTTTCATTTCTTTGGGGAAGATACTTAAGAGTTCAGTTGTTGAGTTGTACAGTAAGCTTATGATTAAATTTTTAAGGAAGTGGCAAACTGTTTTCCAAAGTGGCTGCACCATTTTACATTCCTACCAACAACATATGAGGATTCTAGTTCCTCCACATCATTGCTAACACTTGCTATTGTCTCTCTTTTAGTTTATAGCCGTTCTTGTGGGTGTACAGAGGTATCTTAGTGAAACTTCATTTTTTTTATACCTAATCCTCCCACCAACCCTGTAATAGTCAGTATAGGCTAGGTTATTCTGTGGTAAGAAACAATCTTTAAACTTCATTGGCTTAAGACAACAAAGATATATTTCTCCCTCCTGCTACACATCCAGGGGTGATTAGAGCTGGGAGGAGGGGCAGGGCTCATCAGAGACCCTCAGGGTGGGGGCTACTGGAAACACCTGAAGTTAAAAATCAAACTGGACGTCAGTTCTTAAAGCTTCCTCCAGTAGTGAGAAATCACTTTCATTCTTATTTTGCTGGCCAGCAAATTACACAGTCATGATTAACTTCAATGGGGATGAAAAATATAATAATAACTTTATCACGTACCTAGAGGAGAAGGGGAGTTGGAATATTTGTGAATAGACTAATGACTTTCATAAATACCAAGAAGAAGATATTACATCACCATTTTACAGGTTAGGAAACCAAAGTTCAGAAGCTAAGTGCTTTGATGGAGGGTGCATAGCTAAGGAATTGAACCAAGGCAGTCTGACTCCCAAGGCTGTGTTCTCAACTACTGCACTAAAGTTGTCATCTAGATAGTGTCGATAAATAGTTTTTGGAGACATCCCCACTGTGGGAGTAGGTGAAAAACTTCAGCACTGGTTTTGCTTGATCCCATAGTGGGATAGATCACAGGTCTAGAGAGATCCAGATTGTGGTCACCAAGTTCTACTGGATGTTGGCTTCTGCCTTAGACTACGTTCCAGGTACTCATGTCCTGAATAGTAGAGAAGACCCTCAGTCCTGTCACCACCTTCACAACTACAAATCATATCCCTCTGCCCATTCCCCAAGCACGCCCCATGTTTTTGCTCTCAAAAAATTCAAGATCTGACAGCCTTGTGTGACTGGGTCTGATCAAATAAACTTTTTAATTGGAAACCAACAAAAACAGTGTGAGAGGGTCCATTTTAGTGAATAGGGCATAGCAGCAGGAAACTCCCTGCAGGTAACTCCCAGCCATGAGGGGAGGGTGGCTGTGAGGTTCCAGGGACCCTGGCTAGAAGTGCAGCTCCAGTATCAGGCCTGGTTTGAAATCTGGCTCTGTTAGCTGCCTATGCATCCTTGTGTGAGGTGCTCCTCCGAGCCTCAGTGCCCTCCTGTGTAAGTGGGGCTAACACACAGGTGGATCCATTGCCTGGGGTTGCTAGGATTTAATCAGAAAGCATGTAAAAAGCACTCATCCTGGTGCCTGGAACTTAGTGAGTTTCCGTGATCATGCTAATGATACCAATATCATCGTACTCATCATCAAAGCATTTGGTAGATGGAAATAGGAAACTTTCCAGATTTGGTGCTCAGGGATTTGCTTTGAATCATATTCTTTTTAGAAAAAAATTTTAATTGAACTATAGTTGATTTACAATACTGTGTTAGTTTCAGTTGTACAGCAAAGTGATTCAGATATATAAACATATAGCTATAGATATAGATATATTCTTTTTCAGATTCTTTTCCATTATAGCTTATTACAAGATACTGAATATAGTTCCCTGTGCTATACAGTAGGTCCTTGATGTTTATTGAGTTATATTCTTTTTTTAAAATTTATTTATTTTATTTTTGGCTGCATTGGGTCTTTGCTGCTGCACCTGGGCTTTTCTCTAGTTGCGGCGAGCAGGGGCTACTCTTTATTGCGGTGCGCAGGCTTCTCATTGAGGTTGCTTCTCTTGTTGCGGAGCATGGTCTGTAGGCACGAGGGCTCAGTAGTTGTGGCTCACGGGCTTACTTGCTCCACGTCATGTGGGATCTTCGCGGACCAGGGCTTGAACCCGTGTCCCCTGCATTGGCAGGCGGATTCTCAACCACTGTGCCACCAGGGAAGTCCCTATTGAATCATATTCTTGATTGAAATCGTCCTTGGATAACCTTACGTACCTCTGATCATGCCCTGCTCTGTCAACACGGGTCCAGGGCCATTTATGATAAGTTGAGGAAGGGGAAGGGAATTCAAGAAGAAGATGACGAATAACAGAATAGGATAAGAATAGGCCAGTTAGGAACAGGAGAGAGAGTAATTTCCTTGAGGGTGGAAATAATTTAACAATGTGGTTAAGAACATGCTTCTGCCTTTTTCACTGGCTCTGGGACCCTGAGTAGGTCACTTAACCTGCCTGGCCTTCTGTCTAGGAGAACTTAGGGGATGAGATCACGAAGCCAACTTTAGCTTTGCCTCCTCTTATCTCTCTGCAGTTTCAGTGGGTTAAGTCCTTATCTTGGCACTGGATGGAAGCTTCAGGGGGCAACCACAACTTTCCTTTCACTCGTAGTTTTTTTTTAAGTCCTATGATTTCTAAGTCACAAATTAGTCTCATTTCCAAAATTAGAATGTCCCATCCAATTATTAATAATACCCCACACTATATTTAAAGATAAACCTGTTTTTCCTCTTCCTCCATCCACCCGTCATAATGGGCTACTGACCTTCAGGGAAGAGGGAAATAGACACTCACCATCTTCCCCCAACAAACACACACAAGGGGGTAGAAGAGAGAAAATTCAGGACAAATAAGGGTTGGGGAGGAAGGTACAGACAGACCTCAGAGAGATTGTGGGTTTGGTTCCAGACCACGGCAATAAAGCCTATATTGCATTAAAGAGAGTCACATGAATTTTTTTGGTTTCCCAGTGCATATAAAAGTTATGTGTACACTATACTGTAGTCTATTAAGTGTGCAATAGCACTATGTCTAAAAAAATGTACATACATAATTTACACACACACATAATTTTAAAATACTTTATTGCTAAAAATTGCTAACCATCATCTGAGCCTTCAGCAAGTCATAATCTTTTTGCTGTTGCGAGAAGTACCAAGGTGTGACACCGAGACACAAAGTGAGGAAATGTTGGGAAAATGGTGCTGATAGACTTGCTCGACATAGGGTTGCCATAAACCTTCAATTTGTAAAAAATGCAATTATCTGCAAGGTATAATAAAATGAGGTATGCCTGTACTTACTTCACTATTAGAATCAAAAGAAGATGTTGCATCCTCTGGGTATGCTTAGGTACCACACAGGGTCATGGCCAAGGGTCATGTTCATGGGTATTAGAGAGTCCCCAGCATGGGTTAATGCAACTCATACCACCAGCCCCTTTACACCCCCAAGAATCTGGTGATTCATCTCCAGCCTCTTCTGATGAGGACTCATTGCCCTTCTCAGCCACCCTGTGAGACAAAATCTAAGATGATCCATCAGTCAGCTCGCTCCTGTGAGGTCCATTGATAGCCTCTAGGAAATATTCATCCTCTTCTTGGCTTTTAGCCACGTCTCTCACCCTCTGGATTGCTCAGGGGATAGCCTCCATCTCCCCAGATACAGGAACCTCTTGGCAAACTCTCCATAGTATCTCGAAGAAGCTGCTCTCACGAGACTTGAGGTGCAAGAACGGGTTAAACATGCCCACCTTCTGCGTGTGTGTTCGTTGGGAAGTGAAGGACAACATGGTATTCGCCCCCCAAAAAAGTCATCGTAAAATCCTCTGAATACCTTTCGATTCTTTTTTATCCTCTTTGTGAATTAGGGACCTGTGAAATTGGAGAGGTTAGAGTTGTGAACCTAATTCTAAAGTATTTGCTGTGAAAATCTGTATCTTCATCTGGTAACTCCCTTTGCAATTTCCTATCTATTTGATCTCTGTATCTCTCCGTAACTTCCTAATTAACCATCCTGTTACATGTAAAGTGGAGATGTTATTTGTACTTACCTTGCGGGGGTTTTTTAGGAGATGCATAATTGATGCATGTGAAGTGCTAAGCACAGTGCCCGGGCTGAGAAAGATTTCAGATATATGCTGATATTATTCCTCCTGAATCCCCAGCACTGAGCTGAGGATATGACACGTAGGAAGCTTTCAATAAATGTTAACGAATGACTTGTAAATAGCTAACTGTATTGCAAGGCAGAATAACATAAGTGCTAAATAAGTGTATAAGCTCCGTAGCATGACAACCAAGTGAGGCTGTAGGTAATTCTGAGAGATGCGACAGAGGAAGCCTCAGCAGGGAAGCAGTATTCGGGATTTCAGTAAACGGAGAATGGAGCCATTGAGCACATGCATGATCGCAGGATGGTATGTGTTTCTGGAAGAGACCAACAGGGTGAGAAAAGGGAGTGCAGGATTAGCTCTTACTTCTGGATGGGACTGGGTGGTTAGTTTACCCAAATGATGTTTTCTTATGGGCCAGCGTCTCTCAGTGAGGGACAAGTGATAGAAAATCGACTCTGACAGGCCTACCCGGCAAAGGGAAAATATTGGCTCATGAAAGTGCAAAGTTGAGGAGTAGGTTCCGGCATCAGGTCCAGCTGGACTCAGGGTTCAAATGATGTCTGCAGGCTCTGTTCTTCAGCTCTGCTATTGCTCAGTGCTGTTTTCATTCTCATCCAGGCTCCCCCAGTGCACCAGGATGGCCATGGGACTGCCAGAGGCTGCCCTCCTCTCCAGAGGCAAATTCAGCACCTCTTCATCCTAGCATTCCCAGCAGAAGTCCTGAGATTCATTGTCATTGGCCTGTCCTGGGTCCCATGTTGATGGGGAGTTATGGGCTTAGTCTAGCACCAGGCGGTATAACCAACAGATTTTACTCCAAGTACTCAATTTCTACCGCAGGAGACCAGGCTCTGGAGCTAAACTGCCTGATTTCCAATCCCAGTTTACCAGCTGTGTGACCTGGAGCAGGGGCCATAATCTCTTAGTGCCTCCGTTTCTTCATCTGTAGAATAGAGATAATAATGGTCTCTACCTCGTAGGGTTTCTGGAAAGCTTACATGAGCTTTTACAAAGCGCTTGTTATTGTTTTTTGTTTTTCATTTTTGGTTGCATTGGGTCTCCGTTGCTGCGCACGGGCTTTCTCTAGTTGCGGCGAGCGGGGGCTACTCCTCGTTGCGGTGCATGGGCTTCTCATTGCGGTGGCTTCTCTTGTTGCACAGCACAGGCTCTAGGAGCGCGGGCACAGTAGTTGTGGCTCACAGGCTCTAGAGCATAGGCTCAATAGTTGTGGCACATGGGCTTAGTTGTTCTGAGGCATGTGGTATCTTCCCAGACCAGGTCTCGAACCCGTGTCCCCTGCATTGGCAGGCGGGTTCTTAACCACTGCGCCACCAGGGAAGACCCTACAAAATGATTAGAATAGTGTCTCAAATGACCTTGCCAAATGCAGAATCCATGGTTGCTCTTGTTCTTACTATAGTGATTTGACATTGCTTGATGCTTATTCACAGTTATTCTAGATGTTTCCACCCCCACTGGTCTATCATGGAGAGGTGATTACCTTTCAAGCATACAGCTCAATGCAATTCAGAGCAAAGCCTCACCAGTCCTGGAACGCATACTCCGCACCATAAAGCTGGCCATGCTTAAAAAGGGTCCTTTAATTCATGGCTCAAGTTCTGAAACCCTAGTCATCCCTGTACTTGGCAGAATGGGGAAAACCAAGAAGAAATCTGAGCATTCGGTCGCTTCCCTTAGGGAGTTTGCAATCTAATCTAAAAGAGCAGAACGCTCTGTCAAATACAGCCTGAACCAGGATCCATTCCCAGAGGGGACCTGCCAAAGTGCCCGGCCAGGGTGTTTATAGAGCGACATCCTTCCTCTGTGGCTCCCTCTCGGTTATTATGTGAATGAGCGTTTAGAAAAAGAGATGAAGAAGACAGAAATGGGCCGAATCCCAATGTCTGACTCACCTGCTTTTTCTCCCCCTCCTAAACCACGCTTACAAAGAGGGCAACCCTTCCCCACGTAGTACCAGCAGGGTAACCTGAGAACATCCATTTAGTGCATCTGTCCCTGTGAAAAGGACCTTCCAGTGACACCGAGCTGAGTGTATCCTGCTCTATTTATAGGCACTGTTTGTTTAATTCGAGTCCCGTCTCTAAGAATAAATAATGAACTCATCCTGGGGGCAAGCCAGAGCCTACAACTCTGAGACAAACCGTAAATCCCTTTCCCTTTCCTTGTGGTTCTGGAAGGGATTCTGTAGTTCAGAGGTGAGCCACTTTTGTTTGCTGGGCTGGGGTGGGCTGGAGACCCAGGCGTGTTCAGAAATTTGGTTTTGTGGTGGTTTTTCATAATGGTTTGGGGGAGGCTTTTGATGTTTGATTTTGGATTGGTGATCGAAGAGCAGATCTTGGGCCTCTCTCACCCTCAAAGGAGGGACACCAACCAGATATCTGCGCCCCTGGCTGCTTAAACTTCAGGCACAAAGAGACCCATTTGGACTCAGATCCCTCAGCAAGGAAGATGTGGCAATGGAGAAGAAAGATCCCTTTCCGTACCCTCCCGGCCTGGTAGCAGAGACTGGGGCAGGCTATCTCCTAAGGTACAGTACCATTCCTGGCTTTGTTGTTTTGTTTTTTTGTTTTTCAGTGTGTGTGATGAGAATCAGAAGCCATAACTCACTTAAGCTTTAAGTACGTAAGTACGTAACCCCAGGACATGGTGCCCACGGTCCAAGGGAGCATTGTCTCAAGAAAACTAGTTTGGTTTACAGTCCATCTGTCCCCATGCTGACCTGCTGGTTTAGTGACTCCTAGAACCAGACCCACTGAGTCTGAAGGGAATGACCTAAATGGTGCTTTGGGGTCTAATTCAGGATATTTGCATATTGTAGCTTCCCCCATTCTCCCTTTCCAGGACTTTATCTTAAGAAGGTAACCAAGCTTCTCGGGGAAGTGTCCATTCATGTATTAATTCTCCCAATATGTGTTGATCCACTACTCTGTGTCAGGTACTCTTCTAGGCACCGGAGATGCCTTGATGAAGAAGACAAGGCAATCGTGTGATGACGAGGTCTGATTGACGTTGAAAAAACTTCAGCCTCTTTACTGTCTTCCAGCTAAGTCAGGCTGGCTGTGAGGTGTCTTCCCAGCAGGCCCTGAGCTCCATTCATTTATCCATTCTTCCATTCAGAAAGTACATAGGGAAAATACACGGGCTACATGTTAAGAACAGGTAGAATGCCTAGGTATAGCAATGAACTAAAGAGATCTATCCCTGCACTTAAGAAGTTTGGAGTCCAGTGGGGAAGATGGATACTAATCAAATTATCACCTAAATATAGATGTATTATTTATTATTATTACAAATGTTGGCCAGTTCTATAGAGCAAAGTTCAGGGTGCTGTGAGCAAAGTTCAGAGCCTAAGAGAGGGATCGACCTGGCAGAGCAGAGAATTAGCAATGACTAAGAATCCTTGTGTTGCCCCAGATGGTGTGTTGTCTACCAAGTAATGAGACAATGATGTCTATGTGTAGGAGGTGTGTTTTCGAGTTTCCATTACCTGCACTGGGCCTTCCACACTGTCACCTGGCTGTCCTGAGGACTGTTACAGGCCTCCTTGGGGAGAGTTTGCGTCCAGGGAGAGCATGGGGGTTCCTTCCGAGTCATCAGCTTGCTGAGGTTTTGACATTGATTTATGGGCCTGCAATGGACAGGATGAAATCTTCTTTTCCTTATGGGACATTCGTCTTACTCTGTCTCATTGGGTCAAGGAATAAAGAGTATCATCATCACGTGTGGTTTGGTTTTGTTTTAATTTCATTTATTTTTGGCTTCATTGGGTCTTCGTTGCTGTGCGCGGGCTTTCTCTAGTTGCAGTGAGCGGGGGCTACTCTTCTTTGCTGTGCATGGGCTTCTCATTGTGGTGGCTTCTCTTGTTGTGGAGCACGGGCTCTAGGCGCGCAGGCTTCAGTGGTTGCAGCACGCAGGCCCTAGAGCGTGCGGGCTTCAGTAGTTGTGGCGCGTGGGCTCTAGATAGCAGGCTCAGTAGTTGTGGCGCACGGGCTTAGTTGCTCTGTGGCATGTGGGATCTTCCCGGACCAGGGCTCGAACCCATGCCCCCTGCAATGGCAGGTGGATTCTTTACCACTGCTCCACCAGGGAAGTCCCCACATGTTGTTTTCATGCTTTTACTTGTGCATGGTAGTAATGCCACCATACTCAGAGATCTGTATTGGAAGATGGCCCCATTTCCCCCTTTGTACTTTCATGCCTTCAAATGTTCACATGCACTGCTTTGGAAAGGGAATTCCTCAAAGAAGCAGTCAGTGCTCCCAGGTATCTTTCTGGACTAATTTGGGTGCAACTTTGAGCAAATCCTTTCAGCAAATCCTTTCAAATCTTTATTTGAAAAATAGTATTGTGTATCATCTATTTTATGCCCATTGTTTTTGTAAGCACCAAGTTAAAGCCAAGGAAAAAATATAAGAACTTGCCCTGCCCTGTAAGAGTTTCCAAGGCCATTCAGAAAAGATTTTTCATTCATTGATCCCAAAATATTTATCGAGTGCCTACAATGTGTCTGCACAGAACCAGGAAGGTACACATATGAGTAGGACCAGCATAGCCCTGGCTTTGTGGAGCTTACAGTCTAGTGAAGGGAGAGAGCCACTCAAACCATCAAGGAACAGGAGAATTTCAGATGGTTTTACAGGCTAGGCTGAGCAGAGAAGACCTCTCAGGAATCGTGACATTTGAGCAGAACCTGAGTGATGAGATGGAGCCAACTGTGAAAAGATATAAGGGAAGAGCATTCTAGATGGAGAGAAAGTACAAATAGGAGAGCTCTGTGGCACAAGGGTGATTGGTTTGTTTAAGGAATAATAAGTAGTTTATGTGGCTAAATGTGTTTCAGAGAGGTGAGTGATGGGTAAGCTGGGGTTTAGAGTGTGAATTTTATTTTGAATTTAGAGGAAGCATTTGGCACGTAAACTGATGGCATTTCAGCCTGCACCTACCTATCAGCCTGGGGGAGATTCTGTTGCCTCGGTGAAATTTTGAAAGTGACAGACCTGGAAGTCTTAGAACTCAGAACCCCATGTAAACCTATAGATGGAAAGAGAAGAAATTAATGTTGGCCTGTTTCTGGATAAGAACAGTCACCCCTAATCTTGGAGGCTTCCCTGGGTAGGAGAGCATGAAAGTACAAAGTAAATAAACCACAAAACAGTCTCCTGCTTGTTGTTCAGCATTCCATTCCATCACGTTTTGGGGGCAGTGCCTGAAATCTCCTTTGGGAAATCATTGCTTCCCTGTTCTTGGCAATCTAGTTTGTCTCAGTCTAATCAGTGCCTTCTTCACATCCTGCCCCTACATCCAAGTGATTGGCTCAGGGATGAGCACAGAACCCAGTCAGAGCCAACAAAACACAAGAAAACGTTTCTTGGGACCTTCTGGCAAAAAGAACTTTCCTCTCTCTTCCTTGGGAGCACCAGTCTATGGATGTGAGGTCTAGGACCACTGCAACCGTTTGTGACCACGGAGGAAGATTCTGGAACTGCTAGAGATTGTGGGGGAACACAACAAGCTGCCTTAGCATGAAGCCAACACCACAAAAGGCAGAGCCAAGAGGAGAGAAATGAGTCCTTGTGATGGCATCAAGCCCCTGGATCAAGCCTCGCCTGAAGCCTGACCTATTGCTGGGCTTTTTAGTGGCCTCAGCCAATTAAATGTTCTTTATTACATAACCCAATTTAAATAAGGATTTCTGCATCTTGCAATGTAAAGAGCCCATATGATGGAAATCTTAGAATAGGTACCTGACAGTGCCAAGGGCCTCCTCTGCACCCCGGGCCTCTAGGAGGAAGTGAGCCTGTTCCAGAACCCAAATAAAAGGTCTCTCCTCCCACTTCTCTATTTCAGGGTTTCCATGCCTCCCGTCGCCATAGCACTGTGACTCTCTTGGAGAGGCAGAGGAACAGAGGGGGAGATGGGCCTGTTTCCAGGCTGTGTTGCCTCGTTTCATGGCTGGGGAGGGTGAGGGGCTGGGGGGTGAGGTGGCTCCATGCTTGACATTTCAGGATAGAGATAACAGGGTAAAAATAAACCCCCAAGCGCAGGGAGCAGCGCTTGCTTCTCTTGCTTCACAGTTCTTATCTCTCCCTGCCTTGGGGACAGAAAGGTTCCTTTCAGGTCACCGCAAGGCTTGCCTCCCTCAGGCCCTGTATGGGGAGGAGGAGATGTAGGTGGTTGATTTACCTTTGTCCACACTTGCCCATCCACCTCTGGGAAATCAAGTTATTCCTTTCTTCCTGCAGCCCCACTTTTTATTTTGCAAATAATCTTTCACATCTTTGCCCTCATTTGATGCTTCAGTAGCTGGGTGGGATGAGCGAGGCTGGGGGCTGGAGGACTCCATTTTCCAGATGAGAAAACCAGTGGGGCTTGGAAAGATTAAGTGTTCAAAGTCACCCAGCTAATGAGTACAAATGTGTTCTGATCTAAACCCAGGGCCTTTTCTGCCTGTCCGTCAGTGGCCAGGGATAAAAAGAGTTTGATTCCCTTTCTGCAGCCCCAGCCCTCCCCCTACAGCCATGTTGGCTGGGTACCACAGGAGGGGGAGCCTTCACATCACCTGTGACATGAGCATCATCACGTGCTGCCTGACAGCACCGCCCCCTTGGTTCCCTGCCAATCACAGAGTCTCAGAGTTTTGTACAGTCCAGTGAGCAAACTACTGTTTACTGTGGAGGGGTGGCTGGGACTACAGAGGTTTTTTTTTTTTTTTTTTGCAGTATAGTTGATTTACAATGTTGTGTTTCTGCTGTACAGCAAAGTGAGTCTGTTATGCATGTACATATATCCACTCTTTTTAAGATTCTATTCCCATAGAGGTCACTACAGAGTACTGAATAGAGTTCCCTGTGCTATACAGTAGGTCCTTATTAGTTATCTATTTTATATATAGTAGTGTGTATGTGTCAGTCCCAATCTCCCAATTTGAGGAACAAGCCTTGATCTGCCACTAAAGTGCAAGGAGGCTCCCTGAGCCCCAATCTTCTCATCTATAAAATGGTGATAAAAGTATTCATACACGCTACGACTGTTACAAGGATTAAATAAGCCATTGCATGCAATGTACTCAACCCGCATCATCTATACAATGATCTGAAATTTGTAGCTTCCTAGGACAGTGACAGCTTTTCATAGTGACAATGCCACTCACCCACATCTACTGAACATGCTCTTTGAGTTCTTTTTCTTTCAGTGGCCAAGGATTTGCACGAGCCATTTCATCAGTTAAGACTCTTGTGGTTGCAAGTGACTGAAACGCCGATCCTAACTGGATTACATGAAAGGGAAATTTGTTGGCTCAGAAGGGAGCTCTAAAGGCTGCCAAGGGTAGAGGCTAACTTCAGGCACAGCTGGATCCAGGGATGGAAGCAGTACCATCAAGATCAATTTTCTCTCTCTCCCAGTTTCTCAGCTCTCTTCCCTCCCTGCTGGCTCCCTCCTCGTTGTGGCAGAAATGGCTGTAGGAGCTCCCAGCTCATCTTCTTAGGATCAAGGCCAGCAGGAAAGAACCAGCCCCAGCATTCCCAGCAAAAATCTCCATGCATCTCACTGCCCATCCCTGAACCCATCCATCACTGTGGTCAGAGGAATGAGTTGCCCAGAGAGAGACAGGTCCGGATGGCGTGCCTGCCCCAGAGTCAGGAGTGGGTCTGCTCCACTCAAACCCCAGGTCCGAGAGGAGAGAGCAGTGGTGTCCAGAGGGGAATCTGGTGTCTGGTGTCTGGCAACCGCCCACACTTTACAGCCTGATATCCCAAAGTGGGCATTGATGTGTGGACTTCTGTAATCCCAGGGAACAGAACGGACTATAGCTGGGCTGCAAAGCCAGGCGGACTGGCACCAACCAAAATTAAAAGCTCTCATCCGAGACTCCCTCAGTGCCAGCTGCTGACCAACTGGACCAGCTGAACTCAAACAGGATCCTTCCCGGAGCCTGACCTGCAGCCTGCCAGGTGCAAAGCCAGCATCCTGGATGGGAGGCTGACAAACTGGGGGCCTTTCCAAAAGCCTCCATCATTAATCCTTGTTCCACCTCCATTGTGATTTACTACTTATTTGTCTTTCCTCTAAAAAGGAACCAGCAAATGTCCCTTGATGGTGCCCCAAAATAAACACGATGCAAAGCAACACTGTTATTAAATTGCAGCCAGTTGCTCTCCTGTGCTTCAAGCTTGAGGTCTGCTGTTAAAAGGAAGGTTAGCCAGTGTCAGGGAGGTGTTAAGGACCCACCCAGCACCAGCTCCAGACTTGATGAAATTAAGACAATTGAAACAAATTAGAAAGGGAATAACTTCCCACCAGGTGATTTCGTGGTGTTTAACGATTTGAAGTGCTGGCACATCGAAAATTCTCACTGCCAGGGAGTGGGCCATGCCTCACAGCTTGCCCACTATTTGATACTGGTTGATCTGTAACCCCAAAGGCACTCTCGAAACTTCCCCTCTCCCCCCTCCTCCCCAAGCCTGCAGCAGAGATGGAAAAGAAATGAATACGAGAGTACGAACAATTTTTTTAAAATAATTATGGTTATTATGTATGCATTTCCAGTGGGAGAGTCTGGGAATTATTCCTAAAAGGCTGGAAAGAATTTCTTCTTTTGATCTCAATTCTGAGCCAGAGAAAATCAAATTAAGAAAGAAAAGCAACAGAGAATTCTCAGTGGGGAGGAAGGAGCAGGGTCTGGGCTGCTCACAGGGTCCTGGGGAAAAGAAAACGGAAAGAAAGGTCCCCAGACCCTTCGTGTCCTGATGTTGGCAGCCTAGGAGGAGGGGCAGCTGGAGGAGCTGGACAAAAGCTGCGAGGAGAGTGAGGCTGTGTCCCCACATCTTCCTGCGAGCCTTCCTTCCCTTCCCTTGAGGGGCTGGAGAATGTTCCCCTAGTTCCTGTGGCTCTTCCCACCGCACACGTGGCCGCCAGCCTTCCTCCGATGGCCCTGACTTCCAGAGAAGCCCAATTCAGAGCAGCCACAACAGACCAGCCAGTGTGGGCGTGTGAGCAGTTCTTTAAAAAAAAATCCTGCCTTAGAGGACAGGGAGAAATGGTCCTGCCACTTCCCTAAATCTTCTGCGGTTGCTAAGCAGCCCGCCTCCACCCCTTTCCACTTCCCTCTGCTCTGTGCCTTTGTCTCTCTCCACCCTCCACCCCCACCCCAGCTCTTCCCTGCCTCCATGCCGGGCTTAGAAATCAGAGAACAGTCCCTGAGTGTCTCCCAGCTCCGAGGGCCACAGCAGTGCCATGCCACGCGACCTCCCTCCCTGTTCTGCAGATCGTGCTCTTATGGCCTGGCTGGAAAGACCACTGCTGGACCCTTCCCATCTTCCTTCCTCCCTGCCTCCCTCCCTCCCTCCCTCGCTCTCTCTTTTTCTTTCTTTCTTTCTTCCTTTCTTTCTTTCTTTCTTTTTCTTTCTTTCTTTCTTTCTCTTTCTTTCTTTCTTTCTTTCTTTCTTTCTTTCTTTCTTTCTTTCTTTCTTTCTTTCTT
>NW_021703769.1:60110497-60111223 GCF_005190385.1 Monodon monoceros
CTTTCTTTCTTTCTTTCTTTCTTTCTTTCTTTCTTTCTTTCTTTCTTCCTTTCTTCCTTTCTTCCTTTCTTTCTTCCTCTTCTTTCCCTCCCCCCTTCCCTCCCTCCCTTCCTCCTTCCACAAATAATATCAAACACTTACCATGCGTCAGGATCCCTCACGGAGCTGAGTGGGGTGCAGGCACAAGTAGCTGGAAACCATGGGAAGCACTAGGAGTCTGTCAGCTGCCCCATGTGCAGCCTCATCCT
This sequence comes from Monodon monoceros, assembly GCF_005190385.1. NCBI lineage: Eukaryota > Metazoa > Chordata > Mammalia > Artiodactyla > Monodontidae > Monodon > Monodon monoceros. Next base: position 60,110,746 of record NW_021703769.1, read on the forward strand.
CCCATCAGCAGTGGTGCTCTGGTACCTCTTCCCAGGGCTCCCTGAAAGCACCTGTTTACCCCTACACGTTGGTAAGGGCTGTAGGTTTTCCTGAGGATGTCACAGGAGCATCCAAAGAGGAGGCTGGCAGCCACTGCTCCAGACAGCCCTTGCACATTTCTCTTTTCTTGAAGACCTTCTCCACCTGGGTCCTCACTCTCTGATCCTTTTCTGACAGCCTGTCTCCCTCCTCCGGCTTCTGCTCTCGTCCCCTCTCTCCCACATCATCCCTCCCCACCTTCCCTCTCCCCTTTCTGCTTTCTGTGCTGTGCAGTTTATTGCTCTTCTAGTTTTTGCCTTCAAAGTTGCAGGAAGTTTCACCCACTGCTTCCCATACTCATAATGCCACCACCCATCAGGAAAGGGCCATCCAATTTTCTGGACTCAGTCTGGTGTGTGTGTGTGTGTGTGTGTGTGTGTGTGTGTGTGTGTGTGTGTG
>NW_021703769.1:60111233-60114374 GCF_005190385.1 Monodon monoceros
GTGTGTGTGTGTGTGTGTGTGTGTGTGTGTGTGTGTGTGTGTGTGTGCGTGCGCGTGCATGTGCAAAACAGCACTCCAATATCATTTAGGGATTGATTAAAGTATAAAGAAAGACACACAAATGGTAACCCTCAATTTTTTTTTAACATCTTAATTGGAGTATAATTGCTTTACAATGGTGTGTTAGTTTCTTCTTTATAACAAAGTGAAATAACCCTCAATTTTAATAAATCAGTGGTTTCCTCTGATGGGAAGCTTCGGGGGTTATGATTTCAAGGAAAGGGTATACGTGGAGGTGAGGGTAGAGGAGGGCTGCTCCAGGGTGACCCATCCTGGTTTGCCCAGGACTGAGGGGTCCCAGGATGCAGAACTTTCAGTGCTAAAACCAGAAAAATCTGGGCAGATGGGGACAACTTGGCCACTCTAGGCAGTGCTGTATCAGCAATGCTTTGTCTTTTAAGGATGGCTGGTCAGTCCATGGGGCTTTGTTATATTATCTCTGTACCTTTTTGTAGACTTAGAACATTTTATGTATTGTAAAAAGAGAGAGAGAGACAATCATCTCTCCTGAGAGATATGTGCCTAGGAGCATCTAAGAGAGAGTCACTGATTATACGGGGAGATCAGAAAAGATTTGGAGGAGGTACTATTCGAGGGGAGGCTTGAAATAAAAGTGAGAATCCCTCCTGCACTTATTGCTTATTTTGGAATTCTTTTCCAGCCTCTCTGAATACCCTGCTGAGTTGTAGGCTCCAGGAGAGCAGGGGTTGGATGTGATGGCTAATTTTATGTGTCAACTTGACTGGGCCATGGGGTGCCCAGTCATTCAGTCAAACACCATCCTGGGTGTGTCTGTGCCCGTGTTTCTGGATGATATTAACATTGGAATCAAGAGACTGAATAAAGCAGATTGCCCTCCTCAGAGTGTGTGTGTGTGGCAGGGAGGACGACGACTCATCCAATCCAGTGAAGACCTGAATAGAAAAGGGTTTAGTAAGAAAGGATTCTTTCGCTCTGCCTGACTGTCTTGGAGCTGGGACGTTGGTCTTCTGCCTTTGAACTTGGACTTGAACTTATGCCATTGGCTCTCCTGTGTCTCCAGCTTGCTGACTGCCGATCTTGGACTTCTCAGCCTCCATAATTGCATGAGCCAGTTCCTTATAATAAGTATCTATCTATCTATCTATCCTATTAGTTCTCTCCACTGCCAATTTTTAGTGGAGAACCCAGACTAATACACTGGGCCTTATTATCTTTCTATCCCCAGTACCTGGCTCGGATTCACCATACATAATAGGTGCTCAATATATATCTGCTAAATGAAGATACATAGGAGTACAGATAGTGGAAACTGTGTGGAATGTAGAGCTGTGTTGGTACCTGGCTGGTTTGGTGAGCAGAGAGATTGGTGTGGCCACTATGCTGGGGGGTAGGGCTGAGGGGAGGGAGGAAATGGAGGGCTGAGCAGGAAAGCAGACAGAGGTCATGTCATCTAGTGCCCCTCCAAGCCTTTGCCTGGAGACTAGAGGAGGAAACTCAAGAGCGTGCAGGTACCAGGCAGGTCATGTAATGAGGAAGGATACTGGCTGTAAGACAATAGGGAGTGGTGGAGACTGTTCCCCAAGGAACACCTGCCTAGAGAGGCATCGTGCTCAGTCCAGCCAACTGTGGTTATGCAGGAATAGGGCTCGGTGTCTCAAAAAAAAAAGCTGGAAAAGCCAGCTTTTCATGCAAAGCTTAATTTTTAAAAAACTCAATGCCGACCAAGCAGAAACACATCTGGGGGCCTCCAGTCCATAGAGGGAGCAAAGCAGCGTTTTGAAGGCAGGCCTGTGACACAGCCCCATTTGAGTTGTATCAATAGATGGATGGCTTTGGCAGCAGAGCGGAGGGACAGGAGGAGGGCCGGTGGCTGTGTGTCGTAAGCTGCAACTCCCAGGAGCCCCTGGGAGAAGAAAAGGGCTTGGTGGCAGCCCTGGACCCTGACTTCTGGAAGGCCCTCATCTGGGGGACGAATGGCCCAGCTGGATCCCAGAGCAATGACTGGGAGTGGAGAGAATGAACCATCACTTTTTCCTTGGTTCCTAAAACCATCCATCCCATTCCATCCTGGCCCGCTGTTGGCCAGGAAGACCACAGTTAATAAGGGTCAGTCACTGGACAGATGTGGTCCCAAAGGGCCATGGGAGAGCTACAGCGATGCAGCATTTTCCAGGCTAAGTTGTGACCCCAGGGAGTCACAGTGGGATAATTGCAGCTCAGCCGGAAGTGGAGCAAACAGGGCCTGTGCTCTGACATGCGTGGGCGCTGTTGGGGGCCACACTGGGCAGTGCACCACCCACTGGGTCCCACGGGGGCCCTGCCACCCTGCTCTCCTTTCCTATCAGCCACAGACCTTGGGTAGCCCTGAGGCCCAACACAAGCACAGAGACCACAGCCCTCCCCAAACCAACCAGCCAAGTCTCAGAACAATCAAAGGAATGGCCCCCTGCCAGGTCTCTGCACTGGAACAGACATTTGGAGGCAAAAGCTTTGAGCCCAGAGCTCTGAGAATGCACTTCCCAGGCTCTGTTCAGTGGCTGGAATTACCTCCATGGGACCAATTCCCCAGCAGCTCCTACGGTTGCTCCAGCACAACCAGCCAGCCTGGTCAGCTCCCAGCACAGGCCCAGATCCCTTCTGCCTGCCTGGCCTCAGGCCCCCTTTCTTTTTTTTTTTTTTTTTGCGGTATTTGGGCCTCTCACTGCTGTGGCCTCTCCCATTGTGGAGCACAGGCTCCGGACGCGCAGGCTCAGCGGCCATGGCTCACGGGCCCAGCCGCTCCGTGGCCATGTGGGATCCTCCCGGACCGGGGCACGAATCCGTGTCCCCTGCATCGGCAGGCAGACTCTCAACCACTGCACCACCAGGGAAGCCCCTCAGGCCCCCTTTCTGAGGCCTGGCTCTCCCCGCAGGTTCTGGGCTGCCCTGGCAGGGAGGGCTGAGATGCACTTGGATTTTACCTGCCAAGGGCCTGGACCAAGGCATCCAAACTTCTAGCCTCCAAGAAGGGCCGAGAGAGCCCACCTGGCTGTATGGGGGAAGGTTCCAGACAGACACACACACACACACACACACACACACACACACACACACACACAC
>NW_021703769.1:60114384-60117488 GCF_005190385.1 Monodon monoceros
ACACACACACACACACACACACACACACACACACACACACACACACCATCATCCTTTCCCTTGGCCGCAAGGGGCTGGCCCTGCCCTGCGAGCCTCTGGGAATTGATGAACAACAGCTGGGAATACAAAAATGACCCATGGAGAATGACACAGCCAGCTTATTTATACATTTCTTCATTTTTAAGAGCAGTGAGGGGAGCTCTCTTCACAGGCCTTTTCAAAGTAGTGAGGAAGAGAGAAAGGAAGCCTGGCTCTCAAAGTTAATTCCACTCAGCGAGTTTTGACCGACGGCCGATCACACACCCTGAAAAGGAGTGAAGGATGGAACAGATGGGAGGGGAGTGGGGTCCAGACAAGAGCCTCATCCAGAGCAGGCGGGGCATCTGGGCACCTTGTGCGGGCTTATGTGTTCAATCTGCACCAGTTTTGAGGAGTAGGTGGTATTTTTCCCATTTGGCAGATGGGGAAGTAAAGCTCAGAGAGGTCAAGTAATTTGCACAAGGTCAGGACCCTAATGACGGCAGAGTGGACATTCAAGCCAGGGGCTGACTGGCCACAAAGCTCCAGTTCTTTGCCGCAGAAATGCCAGCCAGGATGCTCCAGAGGTGGTACCCTGTTTGATTCCATTCAAAATATGTGTCCTGGGTGTGGGGAACACACAGAGGCCCAGCTCTCTTTGGTCTGGCCCTGTACTCACCCAGTCTGGGGCTCCTGAGGCCAGCCTCCCACCTACCTGCATCAGACACACATGGCCAACTTCCAAAATGTTAGCAAATGTCTATGAAAAGTGTTTACAAAGCATTTAAGTAAACAAAAAATGTATATGAAATAATATCAGGAACACCCAATCGCCAAGCTTAAGAAATCAATGTTACAAATATAGTAGAAGCACCCTGCATTCTCCCTCATCCACTAACCATCCCCTCCCTGGCTTGTAACTACCATCCTGAATTTGTGTGTTTCTCATCCACATGCATATCTTTATGTTTTCACCGCATTTGTACTTGTTCCTAAAAAAGAGTGTTGTTGTTCCTAAAAAAGAGTGTTGTTAGCACGTTTCTATTTTTAGAAATAAATGATACCATGTTATATGTATCCATCTGCAACTTGCTTTTTGTAAACAGCTTTATCGATGCCATACAACTCACTCATTTATGATGTATAATTCAATGTATCTGTGTACAAATGTTTAGTATATTCACAAGCTGTGTGTCCATCACCACAGTCAATGTTAGAACATTTTCATTACCTCACAACAAAACACTGCCACCCCCTTAACCATTACGCCCCTTCCCCGCCCCCCTCAGAGCTTGGCAACCACTAAGCTCCTTTCTGTCTCTATAGATTTGCCCTTTCTGGACATTCCACATATGGAATTCCGTAAATGGAATCCCTGGCCTTTTGTGTCTGACTTCTTTCCCTTAGCCTAATGATGTCAAAGTTCATCCACATTGTAGCATGCATCAGTGCTTCATTGTTGACAAATATTCCATTATATGGATATACTATATTTTATTTACTCATCTATCAGAGGATGGACATTTGGGTGGTTTCCACCATTTGGGTGACTACTATGAATAATGTTGCTGTAAACATTCATGTATAAATTTTTGTGTGGACATGTTTTCATTTCTCTTCTATACATCTAGGAGTGGAATTGCTGAGTCGTGTGGTAGCCCTATGACTAACTTTTGGAGAAACTGCGAAACTTTTCAGAAAGTGGCTGCACCACCTTGCGTTCCCACCAGCAATGTGTGAGGGTTCCAATTTCTCTATGTCCTCACCAAAACTGGTTTTTGTCTGCCTTTTTTTATTATAGTCATCCTAGTGGGTGTGAAGTGGTATCTCATCATACTTTTGATTTGCGTTTCCCTGGTAGCTAATGATGTTGTGCATCTTCTCATGTGTTTATTGGCCATATGTTTACCTTCTTTGGAGAAATGTCTATTCAGATCTTTTGCTCATTTTGTAATTGGGCTGTCTTTTAATTATTAGGTTGTAATACTTCTTTATATACTCTAGATACAAGGTCCCTTATTAGATATATGATTTGCAAAAATTTTCTCCCATTCTGTGGCTTGTCTGCACTTTCTTGTTGTTGTCTTTGAAACACAAAATTTTTCATTTTGACGAAGTCCAATTTATCAACTTTTTCTCTGGTTGCACGTGCTTTGGTTGTTATATCTGAGAATCCATTGCCTACTCCAAGGTCATGAAGATTTGCCCTATGTTTTTTCTAAGAGTTTTGTAGTTTTAGCTCTTATATTCAGGTCTTTGATCCATTTTGAATTAGTCCTTGTTTATGATGTGAGTTAAGGGTCCAGCTTCATTCTATTGCATGTGACTATCCAGCTGTCTCACCACCATTTGAATTGTCTTGGCTCCCTTGTAAAAAATCAATTGACTATGAACGTGAGGGTTTATTTCTGGACTCAAAATTCTATTCTGTTGGTCTCTATGTCTATTCTTATACCAGTTCTACACTGTCTTTATTTCTGTAGCTTTGTAATAAGTTTTTAAATCAGGAAGTGTGAGTCTTCCAACTTTGTTCTTTTTTTTGAGATTGTTTTTACCATTCTCGGTCCCTTGAATTCCCATATGCGTTTAAGGATCAGCTTGTCAGTTTCTGCAAGGAAGTTAGCTGGTATGTTGATAGGGATTGCGTTGAATCTATAGGTCAATTTGAGGAGTATTGCCATCTTGACAGTATTAAATCTTGCAATCTAGAACATGAGATGTCTTTCCATTTGTTTAGGTCTTTAATTTCTTTCAACAGTATTTTGTAGTTTTTCAGTTCAAAAGTCTTATGCTTCTTTGGTTAAATTTATTCCTAAGTATTTATGCTTTTTTATGCTATTGTAAATAAAACTATTTTCTTAATTTCATTCTCAATTTTCTCATTGTCAATATATAGAAGAAATATAACTACTTTTAGTATATTGATCTTTTATCCTGCAACCTTGCTTAAATCATTTAGTAATTTTAATAGTTTTTTTTGGATGGATTCCTTAGGATCTTCTATGCACAAGATTATGTCATCTGCAAATAAAGATAGTTTTACTTCTCCCTTTCCAATCTGTATGCCTTTTTTTTTTTTTTTTTTT